>NC_052503.1:14721706-15052270 GCF_016617805.1 Bactrocera tryoni | reverse complement strand
TAACTGCTACATTTCATAATATTTTCAGCTGATTAGGATATTTTTTTTTTTAATTTTTAATGTGCAACTTAGCATTAATTTCAAAAATACTGTAATATATTAATGGAAATACTTTTATTTGGTCGGAAAAGGCTCAAAGAAAGAATGTTCAAAATGTTAAGTTTTCTTCAATAAATTTCCAATTTCAAACTTAGAAATAACAGTTAATAGAAACAACTGTTACTAAACTGTACTTATTTCAAATGATATATATTTATCTTAATTAAATTTTCAATTCGCATAACCAAAAAAAATTGCACTACTTAAATATAACCAAAACTATACCTAAAAGTTGTACAGACTACCCTAAGTCTTGCTGCACAGAATAATTACTTTTTATAAAATTTAAGCACATTTCTACTCCCAAAAGGTATTTATTACAATACCTAAAACTATAACTAAAACTATACCTAAAAGTCGTATAGCATAACCAAAACTATACCCAAAAGCATTACTACACAGAATATTTACTTTTTATAAAAAATAAATAAATTTCAATGCACAAAAGTACTTTTATTGCACTACCCAACTATACCTAAAAGGCTTACAGCCTAACCAAAACTATACCCAAATGTCTTACAGCCTTCCCTAAGCCTTACTACACAGAATCCCATGTCACACCGCTCTGTGTAAAACGAATTAATTAATATATAAAAAGCAAATTAACAAAAAATAGTTTAATAAAAGCACATGTAAGCTCCGGCATTCACACAATTTTTTGCCAAATTTTTCTCACAGCACTAAATATATTAGCAATTCAAATGCCGTTAGAGTTTTTAACATTTTTTAAACAAAGAGTTACATACATATGTACATGTGTTATACACATTTTCTGCTTTATTTGTAAGCGCTATCAGCTGCGTTGTGTTTCCGTCTATAACTGCAGACGCCAAAAATAATTAATAATGAATGACACATAACCTAAAAAAATATGAATTCTTTGTGATATGTAAATGGGCGATTTGAACTATTTTTGCGGCATAAATGGGTTATAACGTTTGCGTTTCCCAGCTATGGCAATATAATAGCGCTTACTGAAGAACTTTGTTTTCTGTGTCGAAAGTTGTGCTTTGCTGGCTGCTTGCGGTGAAAGCTTATTTATTAATGAAGTGGAAATGCAATAATTTAGGTTTCTATTCATGAAAAGAATGTCTAGTTTTGAATAATGAATTATCGTAAAGTGGGTTAGGTATAGAAATAGTTCTTGTGTCATCGGCGGAGAGGCAGTGGCTGGTGAAAAATGAGCTATACAGGTTTTTTAAAGAAAGAGGGGACTAATAAATTTTTGAAGCTTTTGAAATATTACAGTTCCAATTATGGAGGCTTTTTCGATTTTTATGAAAGAGGAGTTGCAGTTGGGATTTATTATGAAAGCTTGGAGGGATTTGGTATGAAATTTCGTTAATTTTTTGATTTTTGGTGCTAGAGAAGGCAGTGTTGGATTTGAAGGTTACTATGAAAACTTTAAGAGAATTTTGTGTAAAATTTTTGGTTCTAGCAAAGGCAGAGTTGTATTCGGTGGACATTATGAACGTTTTAAGGGGATTTGGTGTGACATTTTGTTAATTTTGAAATCAATTAGATCATTAATAAACCAAATTTTTGTACTTTGTAGGCTTTTGATATTAAAGTTAGAGATTTAAGACTAAAAAAGTCTACAAAAAGAAGATTCTAAAAAATCTTAAAACTTTCATACTCCGCGTGCTTTCTTTATTAAAATCGCACCCATACACACACATATGTAATACTTAACTCACCAAAAACTCCTTGACTTTTATCACTTTGATTGGCGTTATGACGACATTGCAGATTCCTTATGCGTTAGCATTTATTGTCTACGACATTGCCATTGGCCTTAATGGTACCAAAGACAATGCTTAATAATGAAAACCACTAATACTGAATATAAAAAAGTAAAAGTGTCAATGCTAATCGCTGCCTGAAACACGCAAACTTAAATCCAGTGAGCAATAATCAATAACTTCTATTCAACTCTAGTCACATTAAGCCGTAAACAAGAAGCAACAATGGCGAGGAAGAATAAAACAGAATTAAAAGAAGATAAATAAAGTATAAAATAAAGTATGAATAGAAGAATTAATAAAACAAAAATATTATGCTAAGAAGAAGTCTACGCAGCTTCGACAAACAACTCCATAAGACACCACTGCTGCGCAAAGAAACCAATAAAATTGTTGAAAAGCAGATATTCAAATGTCAGCAGCTTATTAAGTTGACCAACAGCTTTTTAGCAAACATAAATATTCAAAAGCAAATTAGATATAGTTGCGTTTTAAGCAAAAGAAGAAAAATATTTAACTAAATAGAAAAAAAGAAATAGAAAAAAACCAAACCAGCTACATATTTGCCAATCGCCTGAAGCGTGATGAGCCGCGTTAGCAGCAGCCAAATGCCAATAAACGCGGCTTCTGTGCATTGGACCTGTGTCATTTAGGCCTCTTTTTCTGATTTCCTGCAGCGCTAGGCAGAAAGCGAGCGACAGGCAGCGTGTTTACACAAAATTACCAGTTTCACTTTCAAACCCAATTCAGGTATTGATACGCAAACAAGCAGCAGCACTGCGGATTACATTAGCAATTGGCTGCTGAAGATCACGCACACAAACATAAACTGTTTAATTTTTAGTTAAATGCTATTTGATCATCACTCCATCACTTGACTGGCCACGCAGCGCTTGCGCACATATCTGCACCGTTAACACTGTGTACCACCAGCAGCTTGCATGTGTTGGTGAAGGTCGCAGTTTGGACTGCTAATAATGCCGTTGACATTATTTTTATTACTTTTTTGTTTCTAAGTGAGCGCTGCTATTTTGTTTCCACATTTTATTTTCTAATTTTTTCTTTGCCTTGCGCTCCCGCCTCTTGCATACGGTATTTGCATTCGGACTTTCTCGCAGCGAGCCAAAAATTGTGGATGACATCAGCTGCTCGAAAAAGCTGAATTAGTTAGTCAAACGGTTTGTGCTCAATAGGCGAATTAAATTTCGCTACAATACATTCGCACATGTGTGTGGGTGTGTCGGTGCGCGTGTGTAGCGGCTGACCAGGTGGGTTGTTGGGATTTTTGTATATTTTTTGGGCGTTGTATTTTGCGCGCTCAGCAGAAAAAGCATTCGAATGCTGTTTCGAATTAATTTTATTTTCTCCCTGGCACTGCGCTGAGCGCATACCAATTTAATTAAATAATTTAATATATATAAAATGGTTGAAAATAATTTATAAAATGTTGTGAAACTCGATTTTTATAATGATTTATTGTGCATGCAAAATTTTGTATGTATATATGTACATATACATATGTAATTAAGTGTTATGTGTAGTTGGTTGTATTGTTTGTTTTGACATTTATCGAAAATCAAAATTTAATTTGCGTCAAAGCAAATATTTTGCGCTTTACTTGATGAAAGAAAAAAATGTTATTTTTTTTAATATTTAGTAATAGTAACAGTCTCAGCAGAGAAAAAAACAGCTAAGTTAATTTTGTAATATTTGAGGTTTCTATAAATACTCTAAAACTAATTGCTGAAAAGTGAAATTTAATGAAGTAGAAATTAATTAGAGGTAAAAATAGTTTACATTGAAATGTTTTCTGCCAAAAAAAAATTCTGAAAAATTTATTTAGCTATAACATTCTTATATTTAGAATGAATATAACTTATATACATATAATTTGAATTAAAAAAAAATATATGTGTTTTATATTTCGAACAAAATTTTTTTTTTCATAATTTGAGAATTAAAAAAAAAAAATTATTTTTTATTTCGAATGAAAAAATTTTATTCATAATTTGAGTTTTCAAAAAAATTATTTTTTTATATTTTTTTATGTAAAGGAGCACATTTGTAAGTAAGAATTTTTGCAGAAAGTCAACATTTTTGATAAATTATAAATTAATTAATTATGTGTTACTTTTTACTTAATAATGATGGTATTTTGTTTTTGATTTTAAACGAAATAAAAATAAACTATATACATACATAATATTTCTTAATTTTCTTTTATTAAAAGCTGATTTATTAGATGAAAAAATATTAAAAATAAAAAAAATAAAATTTAACAATAAAGAAACATTTATTTACATAAAAAATAATATTATTTAAGAATTCCCCAAAAAAAAATATTTTTTTTAAATTTTATGAACAGCAGTTTGTTTAAAACCAATAATTTTTGTAGTTATTTAAAATTTGTGAAGAAATATTAGTTATATATTTTTTTACTTAATAATGATGACATTTGTCTTTGCTTTGACGAAAATTATGCTCAATCTTTAGTTTTTAATTTTAAGCAATATTTTAAACGAAATAAATTAAACTATATAAATATTTCTTAGTTTTCCTTTATTAAAAGCTGATTTTTAACAATTAAAATATTATCTAAAAATTAATTAAAAAAAAAAAAAAATAACAATAAAATATTATATTATTTGAGAATTAAAAAAAAATAATTTAAATTTTATGTACAGATTAAATAAAAAAAATTATTAAAAAAAAGTTATAAAATAACATATGCAACAATATTCTATTGTTTTTTTATTTTTATTAAATAAAAAAACAAAATAAAATTTAATAAAAATTGAAAAAAAAATAATTAATAATATTTTATTTTAATGCAAAATATTATATTTTGGCATTTTTCAAAAATTGTTTTGAACTAAAGGTACTCATATGTTGCTTACTTACATGAGCGCTGATAGTCAAACTAATCAGCATTTACACTTTTTTGGCGTTATAATATCAATTTACACGCTTCTATTTAAAACTAAAACAATTTTTGTTTATTTATTTCCTCATAGCCAATTAAGAACTTAATAATTTCAACCTCCTTTTGCCAAAAAGAATAATACCTTCACATCCATCAATCTTCATATGAACAAATTCATAAAAAAGCTTCCCACAAAAAATCACTTCCGGCAAATACAACACTGTATGCCATGTGTAAGAATTGCAGAACTTCTGCGTGCTAAATATATTTACCGTTTTCCTTAGTCAGCGCTGAGTTGCTTGCGAAATTTCGCAATTCAGCAGTCAATTAGCGCCATGCGATAGTAATTTTTCAATACATCGCATCCGGCATTGCAAGCCGATGAGCTAATTTTTATTTCATAACGCTGTTTAAAGTTGTGTTCCCACCAATTTTAGAAATATGTACCATTGAACTTTCCCAAATGTGTTTATGTAAATTACGTTAAGCTAACGCCTTTTACGAAATGACACTACGAAACTCGTTAAGTGATCGTAAATTTTCGTATTTTTTATGAAACACAAGCTGTATAAGAGGATTTTTAAGGCACGATAGCGGGTGGGATGCGTTAAGTAAACACACATATACATATGTACATACATTCTTATAATAGCACCAGAAATTACCGCTATAGTTTGAGGCAACTTGTCATCCCCACATTCTTAAATTTAATTACATAAATTCCTTGCTCGTGACATTTTAACGGTTAGTGCGGGAAACACACCCGCTGGTGTGAGTCACATAGCCACTATGTTCTAGACATAGTTGCGCTTGTGGTAGTGGAACCGCAGTTTGTGCTTAACAGTATTTTTTATGCACTTAAAAATTTTATAATTATTTCCAAAGAGTTAGTTGACCCATAAATTACAACAAAATGTTCTAAAAAAGCTTTTAGCAACTAACTTACATACATATATTTGCCGTAAATTACTTTTAACCACTTAAGTGCTTTTGTATGTGTGCGTGTGATTACTAGTATTTGAATATGTAATGTGTATTTGCATATGTAATGCCTCATTAATTAATGCATTTGAAAATCCGTTTCAATATTTATTCTAGCGCTTGCAAACGCAATCACTTGCATGCATGTCTGTATGTGTTTTTATTTAGATTGAGCTGCCTTAGTTGTTATTGTTGCATTATTTGTGATTATTTGTTGATGCATGAAATTTTATGCAATGCACGCAGACATAACTTTGTCTGTGAAATATAAACAGATATTTTTGAATCTGAATTAAGCAGCGCCAGAGCAGCGGCCACAAACACACGCTTATGAACGTTTGTACATGCATATATGTAACAAAGTGTCTTTGCGTTTGTTTATTTTTCTTAGCGACATTTGGAGCTGTTGCTTTACACCTTTTGACTTTTGTTGATCTCATTTTTATGGGGATTTTTTTGAATTTTTTGTTTTGGGAAACACCAGATGAGTCTCGCATACATTTGTAGATTAGTATGTACATAGACCAGGGAAGATAAATTTTGAAAGTAAAAATAAAATCATAATAAGATAAAACCCATTGGAAACGAAAGCTAAATAACAAAACTGGAAGAAATAAAAATATACTTGTGTTTTGAGGTCGGGAAGAGAAAAAGTAGGTCCTCAACCACGCTTTAAAGGTTAAAACGGTTTCTCTCGATTTCCGGCAAAACTACCTGTCCTATAGTAAAAAGTTATATGGCAAAGTTATATGTAATGAAAAGATCTAAAACTTTTGGATCAACAACTTTTTCACATAACCTCAACATTTATGTGAACAATTCAAATATCTAAATTCTTTGGGTTTTTGATTTTTTTTTGAAAAAAAAAAAAAAAAATTGTTTCACTAAAGTTTTTTGTAAACTTAGAATTCTATATGACTGAAGCGTACTTTTTTTATTTAAAATATTAAGCAGGAAACTTTATTTCGTCTCAAAATCGAAAAACCCTAATTCTTAATCAAAAATTCTCACGTCAAAATATCACATTTTTTTTATAAAGCCAGTAAGCTTTTACTTTCTAAGGTTATAAAAGGTTTATACATCGTTTTGGTAAATTTTCTCTGAAAATGTATAAAAATCCACCTTTTAAGCGTGCATTTTTTTTTTAATTAAATTTTCCAAAAATATAAAAATTTTTTTTGAGATAGTGCGTGCTGAGATATCAATTTTTCTTTCCAATAATAAGGGAATAGTAGGAAATTAAGAAGCGGATGGCTTTACTATTAATATTAAGAGCTCATACTTGGAGGTCATTTCTTAAATTTCTTAATGTCTATCAACCAATTTTTAAGAGTATAAAATAAAGAAATATTTGATCTATGATTTATTTATTAATTTATACTTTTATTTATGAGCTTATACTTGAACAAAGCATATAAAGCGTAAAAAAATTGTTGATCCCCCCTAGTAAATAGAAAATAAATATAACTAATTTTTAGTTTATAATTTTATTTATGAGCTCATACTTGAAGAGAGCATATAAAGTGAAAAAATATATTTTTTTACCCATCCTAATATATATGTATGTATAAAACAAATTTAAATTAGTTTTTAATGTATAATTTTATTATTGAGCACATACTTGGTAAATTAGCGTAAATAGTAAATAAAAATATTTTTTTTTACCCACCCTAATATACATATGTATGTATGTACATACGTACATATATAAAATAAATATAACTTATTTTTTTAATGAGCTCATACTTGAAGAGAACATATAAAGTAAAAATAATTTTTTTCGACCCACCCTAATTCAGAGAAAATAAATGTAACTTATTTTTTAATTTTTTGAGCGATCTACCTACAAGTTTTTTAGCCAAGAAAGTGAGAAAAGTCGTTTTTTTATTCACCATATAAATAGAAAACAAATAAAATTTTTTCATAATTTTATTTATGACATTTCCTGAAATTAAATAAAATATATAAGATAATATTTAATATATTTTAAATAAATATAACGAAGTTATTTAAATTTTTTATTATTTTGCATTTTTTTTATAATTTGTTTTTTCTTTAAATATATTTTTAATTAATTTTATTTTTTATTTAAGCTAATTTAAGAAAAAGTATTGGTTTTTAAATTATTGATAAATAAAATATTAAAATTTATTTACTCATTAAATTTCACAAAATATGCTAATTCGTATTCTTTTTTCTTCTCTTTCCAGGTGAGTGATTTTTTGCAGAAAAAAAAAGTACTAAAAATATTAATATTTGTAAAAACCCTACATACAGGTATTTATTTAATATCATTTTCAGTTTAAACTAAAATTAAATACATAAATTCTGATAAATGCCTTTAAGCGCATTAAAATTAACCTTAAAATTGGCAGCTGCTATTGGCGTTTCAGGGGCGAGCCAGCAGCGCCAAGGCACGGCGATGAAGATAAACACAAATTAAAAAACAATATATACATACAAACATGCATTTATATATTTATACAAATACATACATATACATATATGTGCATGTAAGTAGTGCAATATTTATGAACTTTGTATGACAACAAATTTCACTTGCACGCTTTCATGGTCAAAATCGTTGCATAACCTGTTGCCAGCGCGGAAGAATTTGCCACAGTTTCGTTGAAACCGTAAGCAAGCGAGTCCGCGTGCTGTCGGCGTTGTGGCGGCAGTAATTTGAGACACGCATATTTTTTGTTGTTTTTCGTTGTTGTTGTCGGTGCACGAAGCTGGCGTGCGTGGTCGGCCGCGTCGCAGTGCACAGCATTTGCCATTGCGGCGGCAATGTCTCATTAAGGCCAAGCGGATAGCTGAACGCAGTTAATCTTCCAACAGCGCTGCAATGCAGTCGCAGGGCGTGGTGCGCTGTTGTGAAGTTTTCTGCTGCTTTTTGTGGTTTTTTGAAAAAAAAAATACTTTGGTGAATTCCGTAATTTTCCCTTAGTTCACTCGGCCGCACTGCCTGCCCGCAAGCTATAATTTTGTAACTGTCAAGCGCGAGCAATTCGAAACGAAGTTAACAACCGGCAAACATGTGTACATATATACTTACATGTATGCATTAAATGTTTGTATGTCTGTTTGTTGCTGTAAATAAATTAAGTTTTCAGAAAAAATGCAATGCAGTGACCTTCGTTGAGGCGCTCTTCAACGCACACATTATTGACGCTTCAATTTCAACAAGCTGTGTGATTTCTTAGCGACTCCACGCTCAGTGCAGCCTCGAAAAACCGGCTGCCGAAGTGCGGGCGCATCTCGCGCTCATTTCGTGTCAGTCATTCAATTCTGTTTTTGAATCATTTGTTGGCGTCATGCATGTACGTACAATGTATTGGAGCTCTGGCGGCAAATTATTGAATGATTTTCTGATTGACAATTTCAAAATTTTGCCACTTTGTTTGCGGTGCGCTGAGGTGAAAGGCATAAATGTGAAATGAAATGCATGAATGTGGGCAAAATGCATTTATGTGCTTATTCAAATTCTATGCCTGTATTAGCATGCCAACTCAAAATATTTTAGAAACTTTATGAGCGCATATTTGCTCTCATTTTGCGGTTAAAATGGGCATTAAAGCTGCTGTGGCTTCGCAATTCTCTTTTGCGGTTTCGCGACCACAAAATAATCAACTCTTGTGCGCATTAATTAAACGAAAATTATTTAAGCCAATTGTTGCGAGTTGTGGGAGTGAAATTTAAGCTAATAAAATTTTGAAAATTTCAGTGTTGGAAAGTAAATTTTTTCCACAAAATTTTTTTGCAGAAGAAATCATTTATTTTTACTTTTACTTGTGTACCTAATAGTACACTTTCTAATAAATGTTCGCACATATCTGCTATTAAGTAGTCGATTTATAGAAGCCAACAAAAATGCAGCACCAAAAATATCCTGTATTTTCACACAATAAAATAAATTCACTGAATTTGTCTGTAATTTTTCAACAAATCAATCACACACTGGGCGGGAAATTAACAAGCATTGTGCTCTTTGCTAATTTTGTATTCACTCTTGTGGTTATATATGTACATATGTATGTTTGGCACACAATGCTTGGCAATCAGCAGCAATTAATCACAGCCTATTAGAATTGCTTCAAAATCGTATTTTTGGTGCAAAAACTATTATTTGTGGCAGTGTTGAATTAGCCATCAAGCACATGATAGCAACACATAGTTGAAATTTTTCAAATTTTTGAAATTTTTGTGTGGCAGCTACTTGCAATGCCTCCATATGTGGCATAGTTATATGTACATATATGTAGTTTTTTAGGTTATGTGATACAATTATTTTTACTAAATTTTGTTTGGTGCGGCGGTTTTGTAAGAGGATTCAAATGCCAGATAAATATTTTTCTGTTGTTTAGACATACATGCAAAATGAATTTGAGGCACAAAATGCAACAGAATTTTATATAGATTTTGCAGAGCATATATTTCATGTTGCCATATTATTTTAATTGGTTTAAAAATTAAATTTTGCAACTAAAAAATGTTGTTTCCAAAATGTACACTTAAATTAAGAATAATATTGCAATTATAGTAAAAATGCAATTTAATAGCAAGTTTGAGATTTTTAATAAATTTTAATGAAATTTAAAATTTTTTTATTAAATTTTTTTTAAAATTACTTTTTAGAAGAATAATAAAACAGAAATTTTATTAAAAAAATTCAAGATTTTCATTTAATTGTAATATACATATATATTTTTTTATTTAATTTTGTTTTTTTCATAATTTTAAATTTTTTAAAATAATTTTCTTCGTTGCAATTATAATAAAAATGAAA
Source organism: Bactrocera tryoni (assembly GCF_016617805.1). NCBI lineage: Eukaryota > Metazoa > Arthropoda > Insecta > Diptera > Tephritidae > Bactrocera > Bactrocera tryoni. Next base: position 15,041,736 of record NC_052503.1, on the reverse strand, counting down.
TTGAAATAACAAATTCAAGTGATTTTTTGTTAAATTGTAATAAATTTTAAATTTCTTAATTTTTTTGATAATTTTATTATTATTCTTTTGTATTTGTAATGAAAATAAAATTGAAATAACAAATTGGAGAATTTCGAATTTCGAATTTATTAGGTATTTAAATTTTTTTTTCAATATTTTTTTATATTTTTTATAATATTTGTTGCAATTATAACATATTTGAAAAAAAATTATTTAATTTTATTTAATTTTTTTTCAAATTTTTTTAATTTTTTTATAATATTTGTTGCAATTATAATATATTTGAAAAGTTATTTAATTTTATTAAATTTTATTTTTCATAATTTTTAAATTTTTTTATAAAAACTTATGGAAAGCTTAAATAACTAAAAAATATGTTTTCAAAAATAATTTAAACCAATATTTATCTGCATGCCTTAATAACAAATTTAATAAAACTTACTAATTATTAACGAAAAAGAAAGCAAAGTTTTTAGCTTTTAAGCTTTTTTCTCATTAATACAAAAAAAAAAAACAATAATTATAAAAATAAAAAAAATCTAAATTGCAACAAAAAAATTTTCCAAACAACAAATTTTCATTAAAACTTACATATTAAAATAATTTCGAAATTATCAAATTTAAATATTAAACTAATTTTCGAAAATTTTTATGTAACAAAAATTTTATATTTTATTGAAAATTTAATGTAAAATATGGGTTTTAAATAAACTGTAACAGCTTTTTGATATAATTCTTCGTTATGCACAAGTTCTTTATTATTATTTTGATTGTGTTGATTTTTCGTTTTGACATTTCACTGACAAAATATTTCAATATACTTTAAAAGTTCTTATGTAAAATACAAACTTTTTTCGCGGCAACAAATGCTTAAGTAAACATCATTTCTAACGGGTTGTGCCAAATTTTTTTTGTTACTCTAAAATTGTTGACCTTTTATCTCAAAATTCCTATGGTCATAAAACTGGCATGGTGTAAATCTGGCATTACGCAATGCGTAATATATTTGAATGCACTAAAGTTAAGCGTATTGAATAGATTTGTATTGAAAAGTTTTAAAAGCTTCAATATAAAGTTATGTTGTAAGCTACTATGGTCAAAATTATGAGACAGTGTTGCCATTTTGCCATATAAGAAATATCTTAGAAACTAAAGAACTGAAAAATTTGTCAACTCGAGAGCTAAACTGAATAAAAAAGTGCGTTCAAAAAATTCAATAAATACTTTCAGCAAGCAAAGTAGCTTGATTACTATGTTTTCTTACCACAGTTATTATAAATTTGCATATAATAAACTATAAAGACACCTTTTTTATATAAACAAATCTTATAGCTTACCTTGTCAGAAACGTGTCAAACATTTTTATAATCCATTAGCTTGATTTATTTAACAAATTCATCAAGTTCAATCCGTATCCTTCAGTGACGCTGTGCGCTATGTCAACACTGACAGCTTACTGTATTATTAAATTAATTTTTATTTATGATAAATGCAACTGCTGTCAATTTTTCGAAATAAAATACGAAACGCATAGATATCGGTTGCAGCCGCACCATATTTATACGTTATTAAAATCTTCATTTTAATATAACGAAAGAAGAGAGTTAAGTATGCTGGTGTTTTGACAGCTCAAGGTGAACATTTGAAGCTTTCCGAAATATTACAAAACATTTCGTGTGAAACAAAATGAGCAAGCCAGCCAGTTTACTGGCAATCAAGCAAGCAATGGATCATATACTACAGTGTATTAATCATACTGTGTGTGTGTGTGGCAACAGTAAAAATTTCGATATTAATATATATTTTATGAATATCATCGCACCGTGCTGTCTTCTGAATACCACTTTCAGTTTCTTATGTAGATTTTTCACCTAACGGCATTTGCCAGTCCAGTTCAATATATCAACTGAACGCATCTCATGAATATAAGCTCACGGATGTACCGTGCCACGCCGCGATGTTCTCCACAGCAGCTTTGTTTGCTGACACATCACTACTGTCTGCCACTGTATTTGTCTTTAGACTAAGCGTGAATTGTTTGAAGTACAAAACAATGACGTTTATGATATTTATGGCTTTGAGCGCATATTAAAGTTATATTCAATTATACGTGGAGGTGACAAAACCACGCACACGAAGAGTATGAAGAGCATATTATAGGTGTGTGGAAAGATTGGAAATCATAGATTTCATGGCGTCTTCATGCAAATATTTCTGACTTAAAGCAACTGTTGTAAAAGTGGTTATTAAATATTTTTCTTATGTGTCTGGCTATAATGCAAATAGTTAATTGCCTAGAACGCCGCATGATTTATGGCTAACCAATCTAAAACATGCCAACCTTTTGATGTTTAAAGATGGTACATTAAAAAAAAAAATTATAATAATAAATATAAAAAATATAAAAAAATTACAAAAAAATTTAACGGAAAGCCGCATGGCGCTCTCATTGTGGGAAAAAGTCGCGATAAAATCTCGACACAGTTTGCGCAAAAAGCCTCAAATCAAATCGAATCAACCCACTTTGCCTCAAGTACGCCCACATTGCCGACTGACATACTGACAGCTGTCAATTCTCGCGCTCTCTGCTGCAATTATTGGAGAGGCATGCTGCCAGCAAAGCAAAAAAATCCAATACATACCCAGATATAATAATTAAATGCCTTTGAACGCATGCGCAATGCGATTCTTTGAAAATATCAGCAACATCATCATCAGCGCAGTAGCGCCTGCGTGCAGGCGCTGTCAGTGCGCCAGACTGAATGTCTAACTGTCTATCAAAAAGCATTTATGCTCACCATGCTGTCAGAGCGGCTGCTCAGCGGGAAAGCGTTTTTTTATTGTTTTTGTTGTTGTCAACTTTTGTGCACAAGCGCCCGTGCGCCTGTAATTAAAATTTATTGAATTCTTCAAAGTTTTTTATGTGTAAAAATAATGAGCACACATACAGGCACACGCGCTCGCCACATTAAAAATTACTCAACAACTTTGAAGCGTGTAAGACATGAGTTTACACTTCTCGTTCGCAAATATTTAATGCACACACGTACATATACATATATACAGACTTGTGCCGTGCTGTCATTACATGTTGTTGTTGCATAAGCATTAATGCGTTTACCATGCAAATTCTTGTAGTTGTGTGTGTTTGTGTGTGCGCATCATTCGCTTGCTTGTATGTTTGCCGCACATTTTCGTCAATTTTTGTTTGCATTAACTGTTCTCACTGTCAAGTCGTCGACTACCACCTTTTCGGCTTTGTTGTAATTATATGCTCACTGCCTAATGTTGAATGTTCATTGGCTTCGACGCCCCAGACACAGGCTATGCCCGTTTGCTGCGTTGTTGTGTTGATGTGCTAATGTTTGCTTTCAATTTGTGCGCTCCAGCACAAACAAATACATACAAAAATACTGTTAACATAACTACTCATATTATTTATGTATTTTATATGCAGCAAATAATGCGTGATTATGTTGAAAAATGGATTTTTTGACAGTCGTCTAATGTCAGTCGTTGGCAGAGAGGCAGTACACTTGTGCAGCAAACATGTGCACATACATATATGTATATCTGGGACAACCAGTTCAATAACTGCCTATATTTTGGTTTCTCACCATCGCATGTAACGGCCTCTCTCAGCTGGTGGCTACTTTTATGTCGTTTTTTCTAACCATTACAACACTTGTATTAGCATAAGTATGTTAGTGTATATGATTGCGTATGTGCTCATCATAATCGTAAAAACAAATATTAAATATTTCAATCAGCATGTGGAAAACCGGTCAAAAAGTGCAGTCATGTTTATGTTAATTTGATTTGAACGCCTATTAAGCGGACGAAAACGACCTTGTCGAAAGCGCAGCGGTAAATTTGTACGACTTTTGATGCGCTTTGAAATTCTAAATGCATAAAATTGTTTCATACATGCTTCTATGACTTATTTTTGAATGAATTACGTTCACCCTAAAAATTAAAACTCCAAAATATTTGTATTTTTCCTATAATTCTTTATTTTTCTTTTGTTAACTACTATCAACCGAGAAATTACTTATCTCTATATACTTTTTCTCATATCTTATCACAATTCTTAATTTTAGTTATATACCCACTTTTACTTCTACCCCAACTGCCCCGAACTCCTACTAAAACTCTTATTCCCTTATTTACATTTACTTCTATTCTCTTCTTTTTCTGTTTACTAAAATCTTCATCTTTTATCATTTCTAACCACTTTTAGTTTCTAATTTTTTTTATTCCGTTCCCCATTCATATCCAATAATTCATTCCCGATTTCAATTCCTTTCTTATAAACCACCATTTCCTTATCCTCATTTCTAAATAAATACCCAAGTATAATCATCATATCGGCTCCTACTCCTTAATCCTATTCCCATTTTTCTAAAAAGTCCTCCACAACATTCACATTCCAATTACATCCCGATTCCCTCACATAATCCTCATTTTACCATCCCTCCATTCCTCCACATTTCCTATTTTCTCATCACATTCCTAAAAAGTCCGTTCCACCATCAGATCCATTCACTATTCCAATCCTCATATCCCAATTCCTCTCCATAATCCTCTCTTTCCCAACCGTTCCCTTATCTTTTGATATCCTATTCTTAGTTCAATGTTCTTATTCACATCCCGATTCCTCTTCATAATCCTCTTTTTCCTATCCAGTCCCTTACCATATATTATCCTATTCCTTATCCTATATTCCTAATCACATCCAGATTCCTCGCCATAATCCCCTTTTTCCCATCCAATCCCTTATCATATATTATCCTATCCCTTACCCTATGTTCTTAACCGCATCCCATTTCCTCTCCATAATCCTCTTTTTCCCACCCAATCTCTTACCATATATTGTCTATCCCTTATCTTTTGTTCCTAATCATAACCCAATTCCTCTCCGTAACCCATATTCAATCCTCTATAGCTATTCCCATATCCAAGTCCTACCACTCCATAAACCTTATTCTCCCATTCGATCCCTTACCATACCTTATCCTACCCTTTATCCAATATTCCTAATCACATCTCAATTCCTCTCCATATGCCTTATTCATTTCTTAAAAGTTACTTCCATATTCAATTCTTTTCATTCCTATTACCCTGCCTTGCATTCCTTGAATTTCCGTCCTATAATCCCAATCATATCCTTAATAATCTTCCTACTCCTTAACATTATTATTTGCTCTTCGAATATGGGATATGTACGTCACCAACCAATCAACTCTCAAACAATTTGTTCATACTAATTCCAGTTGCCATTACCATAAAGATCCCAATTCCCCATTCTCAACCGTCAGTACTCAATTCCTATCCAACATAAATTTCTAATTCAATCACTAAACACTCCTGATATCCCTGCTTATAGTATTTCGTAAATCTATAGCTTTATATCCTCCTCTCTATCGCTCTACCACCTTCTATCCACCCATTTCAAAATCACATTACAGTACCTGCACTGGAAGCCCATTTATCAAGACAAGGTTGCAGACAATCCCTTCCGAGTCACATCACACGTATCGAAAACCATAGTTTTCCCAGTTAGACTCATTCCTAGCTCAAATCTCACTAATTTGTACCCTTAGGCTGATCTCATAGTGAAATAAAGCACAAGAGCCAGTCGAAACCAATTTGAAATATCAAAATATTATATTGATCTAAAGCCGTAAGCCCTGGCAGCTAGTGCTTCTTACTCTGTAAGATAATAATTGTATTATTATTTTCCAATTAAAAATAAATAAAGAAATAAAAAATATATTGATCTATTTACCTGTAGATATTTTTACTTGACGAAATAAGAAAAGACTTTTCCGACTACCAAATATAAAGTCGTCTAGGTACAAAAGTAAAGCCTTTTTCGACTTGCTCACTGCATTGTTGATGGCTACACTATGTTGACAGCCTTAGCCGTACGAAAAGTGAAAAGTTAATTTCATGCTATTTGGCTCCACCATTGTGATAATTGACTGAATTATCCTTAAATTCACCTGCTTAGTATACTGTGTCTAACAGAAGCCATGACAATCGAGTAAAATCGATGAATCGGTCTGTGTTTGTGCCATTAAAGCAAAAATGAAAATTATACATCTGAAAACGCACAAATTTATTGCCGAATTCTCTGCCAAAATAATGAAATAATACAACAGTACAGTATATATACTACTTATATATATATATACAACAAATATATGCGCCCATATCTAAAAGTCGCCTCAGGTCTTTGCCACCGAACGTTGACTGCAAGCGTGTAATTTATGTATTTAAGGTGTTTTCACACTCAAGTTTATTGAACTGTTCTCACGAGCAACACACACGCACACAAAAGCTGTCGTATTCCTTAAATTCGACGAAATTCTTAAATTACAACAAAAAACCACATAAACAAAAAGCAAAAAATATGAAATTCTATTAAAATGTTCTTATGAATACTTGAGTTAATGTTACAGCGATTAATTGGCGCGCTAACGGTGGTAATGACACGGCTTACCTTCACCCAAAGCCGGTCGGTCGGTCGATCGGTTTGTTGGTTGGTCGTCAAGTGGCGCATCAATGATGACTTCGGCCATAATTAACGCAAACACGCAGCGCCGTTACGCCCAAAATGAAATTATGCACACGCAGCGTGCTCGCCGAACGGCTGCCTTTGAGCGCTTGTGTTTATATACAAATACTTAATTATTATATATATAAATATATGTTTATTTGGCTGGCAGCGATGCAAAGCAGGTGTTGTAACGGCAGCGCGTACACCGGAAGTTGTTTGTAACTTTTGCGCTTACGGAAAACTTTATTAGCTAATTAATTAGGGGCTGTGATAAGCCGATGCGGTCAATGTCAAAGTGAACAGCTAATGTGATAGCAGGCGTACCGCGCCTGGGGTCAGTTGAAGTTGGTAACGAAGATATGTTTATCTGTACATTTCAATAAATTAGTTGTTTTGAAAAATTTAATAGCTATATTTGGTAATCTTTAAAGCAAAGTAAAGACAATTAAAATCTTCAATCGCCAAGCATTCGTCATTTGCTATCGAAATATTAATCAAGCGATTTTTTGTGGTTTTTCAAACATAAATTGAAGGTCGTTTGCCTGCCACTTCCACTTTTGTCGAAGAATGCAAATAAATTAAATGAAATATGTTCGCAAAGCAAAGAAGTTATACAACGAAATAAAACTTTTCAGAACATAAAATTGAATTAATTTGATTATTTTCACGGCAAAAGTATTGAACAGCGAGGCAAGTGTCTAATTAAGGTATACATACATTATAGAAACTTGATATTCTTCATTTTTTCAACCAAACTTGGCGGCTCAAAGAATAATTTCAAATACATACGCTCATGCATAAGCCAAGAACTCAACCAAAGCGGCATAGCTGCCACTTCGATGAGCGTCTGTCTTTTGAAATACACGAAAAACGAGTGTTTCGCTTTCAAATTTTGTGTTTTTTCATATTTTTTTGTACTTTTGTTTTATAAACGTGCGATTTTTAACGAATTGTATTGCTAATTTTCGCTTTTCAAGTGGCGCGTCTGGTTTGGTCTGGTCTGGTTGGAAAACAACTAACTTTGGGTTAGTTTAAATTACGGATGAGCTATGCGGCCTGCGTTCCACTGCTATACATGTGTACAGATATATATTTTATTGCATAATATATACAGTTTATGTACAAATATATGTGACAAGTGTTGTTTATACCAGTTTCACATACTCGTTGAGTACAGCCTCTCGTAGTTAATATGACAAAAAAACAAAATGGTTTTCTAAACATAGCTTTATAAAACTTTTTTTTCGATTTCAGCGCAAATTTATGGCTTGTTAACAATACTATAAATATGTATATGCTCATTTTCATAGTTCAATAAATATGTGTTAAGGCTTATACGACAGCTATTGTTCTAGAACCGGTGCTATTATTTTATTAAGCTTAATTTAAAAATTTCGCTGCTTTAAATATAAGCAACAGCTTATGTGTATGTATACCTGTATGATACATTTATGTATATTATTATGTATAAGCATATATAATATGTTTGTATTAGTTTACTTATGTAACAGCTAGTATTGATATTCTGCGCTCTAGCGGCATTTCAACTAATTCACTGACGCCAATCAAACGCAACTCGTAGCAGATAATCAAGAATGAAACTAGTATTGATATTTAGTGGCTATTTGATATGCGTGTGCTTCTTCTTTTTTCGTTTAGTGCAGCTATAATTTGTGCGAATTTCTATTCGTTTCCGCCCAAAATTTGAATTTATTGGCAAAATCAAATTAATTTGATTACGAGTGCATGAAAACGGCTATTAATACGAAAACGCCACGTATAATTGATACGAAAAAATATAGAATATTTTGGAAAAAAGAGCTCAGTTAAAAAAAAAAAAAATAATAATAATTTTTATATTAAAATAAAAATTAAATAAAAAATAAAATAAAATATAAAATAAAATAAAATAAAATAAAAATAAAAATTAAAATAAAATGAAAAGAAAATAAAATCAAATATATAAAATAATAAAATAAAATATTTAATCAAATCAAAATACACATACAATACATATGTAAAACAAAAAACATTTTTACAAATGTAAAATCGTAAAATAAAATGTAATAAATAAAATAGGTAATAAAATATTTTCTTTATGAAATCAAAAAATAAAATAAAATAATAATGAAAAAAAATTAAAATTTTATAAAAATTTGATAAAAAATAAACCAAATAAAAATAAAAAATGAAATGATATTGAAAACAATAATAGGGAAATTAATTACAGATAAAATATTATTTTTAATAAAATCAAAAAAAAAAAACAAAATAAAATAAAAAATCAAAAAACATAGTAAAAAAATAAAATAAGTACAAATTTATTTTCCATAAAATAAATAGAGGTAAAATAAAATGAAGGAAATCAAAATACACAGCAATAAAAAAAGAGAATCATTAAATAAAGTGTAATAAATAAATTAAAAACAATTTTTTATAAAATAAAATAAAATACTACAAAACAAAATAAAACACAATAAAAAAATTAAACCCAAACTGAAATAATTATAAAATTACTTTCACGAAAATTTATTTATTCGTACTAAAAAAATAACACTCGCAGCCCGGCAATGCAAGCCATGTTCAATTTACAAAAGAAATAAGCAATTATCCTTAAATATTACTGCGAACTTAATAGGTAAAAATGTAAAATAATATTAAGCAAAAATAACATTTTCACTGTTGCTTCATAGGAATTAATTTCGTACAATTTAATATGCACATGAATGGCAGCCGCTAAAAATAAAACATGTTTTTATTGCATAAAACTCTTGAAAATGGCTTGTTTGTGTATCGGCATTTGCTCGTTTATTTTCATCAAAAATGTGTTATTTTGAACAATGAAGTGTAATTTCACTTTTATCGTCTGATAATTGAGAGTTCACAATTTACAACGAAACTGATGTGGAACTTGCATAAATGTATGAATACGCGTGGTTCAGGGCATACACGGCGTATACGTAATGCCACAGCATGCTTGTTTTATGCAGGAAAAAGCGTTCAATTAAAAAGTTTGCTTCAAATGATTTCTGTTACTGTATATATATTTTGCTGAACTAAAATTAATTGAGGTAAAGTGTTTAAAATTTAAAGGTTGAATGCTTACGAGGGTGAATGCGTTTATGACGAGGAACATATGTGTACATATATCTATAACTGTATACCATATGTCTACATCTATGGACAAGGTCACATTTGTGTACATAAAATTTGAGTTTCAATACATGAGAGAATTTTTTTTATTATGCTTTCAAAGTTGAACAAATATTTTATATTTTTAATGGCCTGTGAAAGTGGCTTACCATAATCATACGCAGCTGCAATGACAGCGTATTAACTGCAATATATGCTCTTTGTAATGCTAAATTGTAATTAAAAGAATATTTTACATTGCCTATGTTCTTTCTTCATCATTTATGCACACGTGTTTTTAATGAGCTTAGCATACAGTTGCTCATATAGCTCATGCTTATAGCAAATCTGTATGTAACATTTGTATATATATATACTCCTGCACTCATGTTATGTTTTTGTTCTATCTTCAGTGATGAGAAATGTTTGAAAATATATAATAGGCATGTATAGCATATAAAAATATGAAAACGTATGCATATAAAGACATAAGCTGCCTTCTCTTCACTTAATGCCTATTTCGAACGAAATTGCGCGCACAAATACCCATACATTTTCATTAAAGTACTCCAGCTTGTGTGCAATGGCTCATCAATTTTTCCAATCAGGTCAGTTTGGAATGTTTATGCGTATGCAATTTGATGATTTTGACATTTTCGGAGAAGAGCATGAATATGCAATATTTAAAGCCGAAGCTTAGAGCATGTCGGATTTACTTAAATGCATACATATGTATGTAGATGTAGGTATGTGTATGTATGTATAAATGCAATATGCCTTTCGCTTAAACACAAAAATGTAATTTTTAATTTTTTTGCGCAGCAACTCTGCTTCAACATTGAAAAACTATGAGGTGCACAAAATTTATGAAAATGCAGTTAGCTCAATTAAACGCTTAAGAGCTATACACCAATATTTTTATTAAAAATTTAGAAATATTTATAAAAGTTAGTTGATTTATTGCGCAAATGGGGAGATTTGCCAGACAGTAAGCCGCAATTATGCAAACAGTTAGAACGCTGATGCAATGCGTGCTAACTGAAATAAGCCAAGAAAATAAAGAACGACAATTTTCAAACTTAATATGCGCAGATAATGAAAAAGCTGCATTTAAAAAAGAATAAAAAACAACAACAAAACGTATGACATTTTTCAATATTACAATCTAGTAAATTTGCATAAACGCTACACGAAATAACTCGATTTTAATTGCTGTCATTCAAAACTATGAAAACCATGTGCAGGCATACACATAATGGTGCACATGCATTTAAATAGCTGTAAATGTGTATGTCACAGCTGTTTGCCGTAAAATAGATGCGCACGCACATACGCCTTGTCAGGTTGGCTTCAGAGCCAATAGCGTGTGAATCAGAAAAGCAACACCAAAAAATTTTGTGGACTTTAAGTAAATGGTGACCACTTTTAATTAAAAAAAATATTTGAAAATTGCTGACAAATGCTTTTAAATTGACCGAAAAGCGTAGCCAATTTGAGTAGCGGTGGCATTTTAAATGAAAATCTCATGAAAAATTTAAATTTCTTTAGCCGAGGACATTTAATACTTGGCCACGTAAATTTTTTTGTTTTGAAAATAAGATATTTAGATTTATTATGGATGGAAATATGGCTCAAATAAGATCTGTACTGGCTGAAATGAGATTTTTAATTATTCGTGGTTTGAAAATCGGCTAAATATGATAAATGTTGGTTTGAAACTTAGCCAAATTAAAATCAAAAGTTAAAAATTTGTACTTCAGTAGTGATTAACAAATATTCGAATTCTAATCCGACCCCTGACGAGCACCCCAAGTAAATCTGGAACTTATATTGTTTAGAAATTTTGAAGTAGTAGTTTTAAATAAAATATCCATGGCTTACTTTTCATGTCCAAGGGTGATATTTGCTGTTTTTTACATGAAATATGCAATTATATTTTCTTCATTACATTAAATAAAATGAGTAACCGATCTTTATGTTTTTGTAGTAACTTTTTATAACACTTATTAAAAAATATTAAAAAACAGGTTGGAAAAACTGCATTTTGTCTGCCTAATGAAAACAGCTGATCAATATTTACATTTTGTATGTTATTCTGACATTTTATTCTAATTGCACTAACACTGTGACGTCACAAACAATTACACTCAAAATTGTTCACACCTTTAATTAACATACATATATATGTATATACTTTCGTCACTGATATTGACAAATTAGCAAAATAATTTTGTTTATGCAAAAAATTCCAAAAAGCTTTCAAAACTGGATTTCTGGTACGAAAATTGCTCTAAACCCGTATCCGGACACTAAAACAGATAATACAGGAGTGCTTATTTATGAGAATCAGATACATGAGCACTCTTCTAAAAAGATTTTTAAATTAAAAAAAATGTAAAGCTTAATTTCTCTCAAGGCGGTATATATTGCCTTATATATTTCAAGAAAGATCGAAAACAATTTTTATACTCAAAGCTTAAAATTCTAAGAAAAGGAGTATATTTATTTCATACTTTCTTTTGTTTGCACAAAAATGCTTAGTCCAGTTAACCATGAACTGGTAACTAGTTTGTAACTAGTTAATATCGCAACAAAGCATTTAAGCGTAGCTAAAAACTCTTTTCATTGTCATAGCAAAATCCAAAATAATAGTTTTTTCGGATCACATGACGTCCATTAAGAAATATGCAGAAAAAATTAATAAAAAAAACTTTGAATAAAAAACAAATAAATTCAGAAAAAAACCAGAAACATTTTTTCATTTCCAGTTTTATAGTTAGTCTCATTTGCCGCAAACTGTGCTTAAAATATGGACGTTCTCATTTTACCAAATTTTACCAGCTCATAAAATTTGCATTTAACGTCTGCACACATACCCACGCACACCTTTGATATATGTATGTATGCAAACACTCTGACTCAAAAGCTTAAAATCGCTCATCTTCACTTTTAGTCTCGGCTTGACGTCATATTTATTTTGGAAAAAAAACTGCTAACCTGTCAAGCGATTTTTTCACAATCAAATCTTCATTTCAAATAAATAAACCTACATTTACCGTTGGCGCGCGCAGTTCACTCAAGCGCGTTTCAAGTGACAAGTTGTCAGCTCTAACTTTGTAGTGGGCCACTTAGCAATGCAATAAGCACACGTACATCCACATATATATACAATTTGAATATATAATACTATATCCGCTTAAGTGTGCTCCATTTAGGAGCTTTGTGTCCGTGTGTGTGTCTGTGTATTACTCATATTCGCCACTAAAGCGCATGTGTGGGCGTCTTCTACGCTTTTGGCTGCAATTGGTACTAAAAGATATTCGTCTATAGAAAGATCTAAACAAAGTGGTGACAATAAATTCGAACGCCCATAATTTGGCAAACACGATTTAGCCATTTGCCAACGCAACGACGAGCCGACGCAATGATACGCTGGCAGCAGACACTACAATTGGTAATTATGTGCGAGAGAAAAGCGCCAAAAAGCGGTAAAAAACAGTAGAAATTACTTTTTATTATTATAAATTGCAATGCAAGTGATTTGTTCACAATACTGATTGCATAATTTTAACATCACATATGGGTAATTACTCATAAGGCCGCTGCTTTGTTGCGGCTGTCAAGATTTTGTGTGCGTGTGAACGCATACCCATTTATAGTTGAGAAAAATAGTGTTATACAAGTGAAGTGTGTTCCAGGCATTATATTTTTTGGAAATATTTGATAAATGGCTTATGTGGCTTATGGTTATGGCCATAAAAGAGTTGTAATGAGAAAGTAAATATGGGAATATGTGGGTGCAGCCATATACATATAAGAATTAAGCAACTATAATGGCAAGAAATATAATATGTAATAAAGTTAGCTGGCAAAAATATTGGTATAGTATATGGAATATATATGTTTTATAGTTAGAAAAGAGTCCAGTTGAAACTGCCGTTTTTGATATTGAAAGAAAACGAATTTAATAAATAAAAATTATTTAATGAATTACTTTAATTGTTTAATTAATTACATTAATCACTTAACTAATTAGTTTAATTATTTAATTAATTTACTGTAATTACAGTAATTATTAAATTAATTACTTTAATCATTTAATTAATTACTTTAATTAATTAATTTAATTATGTAATTAATGACTTTAATTATTTAATTAATTACTCGAATCATTTTATTAATTACTTTAATTATTCAATTAATTAATTTAATTATTTCGATAAATCAAATTTTTTTTCAGCACAAATTGTTTAAAAAACGGCGATCATATTAAAAAATATTTTTACACAATGTTTTATTACATTAATTTTTGCTTTTCTCCCACCCAACAGGCCATCGCTTGCATTTTAGTGCAATGCGCTCTCTCTCAAAACTACGATAAGGAAAATCGTCGCCTCATTCTGCAAATTAAAGACCAAAAAACGACCAATCAACAATACTATTCGTCGAATTTCGATACCAGTAAGTACAGCTTGTTTCAAGTTCTCTTATAAATACCATCAAATGCACAAAAAACATACAAGCATTTGCACACGTAGCATCGAAAAAAAAAATTTAGTATTTGAATACAAAAATATACAAAATTTGTAATTGCATACATAAACCTAGCAATACTTTCATAATTTTCATAACTACTTTGCTCTATATTTCCGCTGGCTACTATATTAAAATCTGTTATTTTTCATAACTTCTAAAATTTTTATATTTTCATTTTATTTTCTTTCTTTTTTCACGCGCCTTGCGTATTCCTAACTATCCTATCTCTCCTGTAACGATCCTCTTACTCTCACTTTATTCTCTCTATATCTCTCTCTTATCAACTAACCAGCTGGTTAGTCACTACTTTACACTATTGTTTCACTTTCACTCTCTCCTCTTTTTCTCACTACACTCTTGCTATCTTTTTCTCTCACATATGCATTTTAGTTTTTGCCACGTCATACATAGTAGTTGTTTTGTTAGTAGCATTTTATACATACATAGCTATTTATATACACATTTTATATATATATAAAAAGTATTATTTAGAAATTTGCGCCGTATGACGAGCTCTTGGAAAGGACTCGTGCGCCGTGTTCGCCTGCGACGTATGGAGTCCTTTCGGCGTTTAGCTGCGCAGTTAGTTTTTATAATTGTTTTTGTAATTGTACAAGTAGCAGCTTGTAGCTAGATTATTTATTAAATATTTTTATAGAAATACCTTAAATCATTTCTTTCGTTTCTTTTGTACAACAAAATTCGCAGCTTTTATTAAATAATTTGTAGACATTTTGTTTATTTGAAAAACAATTAATTTTTTAATTAATTAACAGTAGTGCGCGCTGTAGCCTTAATAAATACCAAACACAAAAGCAACTAAACAACCAATAAAAAAAACTAGTTTATCCTAAAAATAAACAAAAAATTGTCTTATGCTATAAATCGTAGTTAAAACCAGAAACAACAACATAAACAATATTAGAAAACGTTCAAAATAAACATACATACTTATATCATATATATACGTTGTTACTTTTGTTGTAGCTTTGTACTAAACACCAAATAAAATCATAAAGAATGCGTAAACGTAGTTAAAACCAAAGCAGACGCACACAAATCTATCAAATATATATATCTACATCTATTTAGTAATATATCGAAATAAACAACAACAACCAAAAATTATATATCGTCAACCAAACTCGTCTCAAATTGTAAATATTTTCGTACCGACACACACAACTCGACTCAAATCAACTCAAACTCAACTCAAATCCACGCCACGCCAATCCACTCCAAAACACCCCACTCTTCTACTATAACTTGTAGCAATATTAATATAATAATTTTGAATTTTCAAGAGGTGAGCGCTCATTATTTTTAACAAGTAATTATTTTTGTAAAAATTTAAAATTAGAAAATTATAAAATTTTAAAACTTTTTTAAAAACTTAATTAATAAAAATTAAAATTTCTGTGAAAATGAATACTAAATATTAAAAAAAAATAGTTAAAACAGTAACGCAGACCTCGAAAAAGTTAGCTGGAAAGCTTGCTGTAACTTCATAAACGCTGAAAGTGCTAACGAGCTTTCACTTGACTAAAGCTTTCTAAAAAATATATGAACGCTATGTAAAAATAATTCTTAATGATGTGCCTTAGAGTGATTAACTTACTTTCCCACGTACGTTTAATGTAAATATTCTGAAATTTATGCCTTCTTAAAAGCTTTCACCATAGAATGAAAGCTTAATGCAAGTTTTACTTAAAAATTTGCATAAACTTCTTTCTTCTCCTGTCCGATACCTTTACATCCATCATCCTTTATCCCGCATCCATATCCATACCTTTCATCCTACTCGCATCATTCACTCGACGTACTCGTGTGGCCCCGAAATGAAATAAAGCTCTGGCTTTGAACTTTAGAGTAAAACATACTATACATATTTTTTTCTGTAAACAGCTGCGCAATAGCGAAAAGGTAGTACAATTTTATATATATTTTTGTATGAAGTTTAGAAATACTGCGTATTAAGCTATGTGTTATAAGAGGCAGGGTTTACACTATACGTGTTTTTATGACAAATTGAAATGAACGACATTTTAATTTTTTTTTTTGATATTTTTAAATTTTTTTTACATTTTTTCTATTAATTTTATTGCCATTTTTTATTGAATTTCTGTCGTAAGAGTAATGTAATGAAAACTAGCCATTATAGGTATATTAAATATTATGAGGTATTAACCGTGTATAAATGCTAGGCAACAAACAACACTGTTAGCTTTTTTTTTAATGATATTTAAAACGAATTCTTCGCTATGAAATGAGAGAAGAAAGCAGTCAACAATTATTGTATATTCTTAAAATATTAAATATTCCTTCAATATCCACATAAAAATTAATAAAAAAAAAATAATATCCATTCCACCACAACCCGTTATCAACTTCCGTACATCAAAAAAATATAACAACAACTACCGCAATATACAACAAAACACTTGCTTGCTTTTGGACACTACACAGATGCCTATCGTTATGGCTATGATATCGGTAAGACGGGCAATTTCCATCATGAGACCCGCGGTCCTGATGGCGTTACCTACGGTTGTTATGGTTACGTCGATCCATACCATATGTTACGTGCAACACATTATGTTGCCGATACACACGGTTATCGTACCGTTGAACCACAAAAACCTGTCGAGGTCTATCCAGTTTATGGCGAAAAAGGCCATGGCGTAATTTTGCAATGGGATGAGCTTTACTTCCCAATTGGCTGTGGCAAGTTCGAAGGTGGCGCACGGCCAGAATTTCCAGTATTAAATTTGGGTGATGTACGTTGAATAATCAATGAAAAAAAATTAAATGAAAATTTCGTGACCTAAATCACATCCTCCACCTCTACCTACAATTTTGCAGAAGAAGCCTAGCGGTTTTACGCCAGGTTTCTCCCTTTCTCACGCACCGGGTGTGCAAAGCGGTTCAGCCATTCTCAGCCCTTCACGTTATGCCGATCACGATCGCGAGCGCATACCAGCTCCCTCTGCACATGTTGTCGCCACAGTGCGACCCGGCGACAATGGTCCATATCCAGGTGATAATGGTGGTGGCCAATATACCGGCGGTAACGGTCCATACAGTGGTGGAAATGGTCCACACAATAACGGCAACGGTCAATACAATAATGGCAACGGTCCATACAGTGGTGGAAATGGTCCACATAGTGGTGGAAATGGCCCATACAGTGGTGGAAATGGTCCATACAATAGCGGTAGCAGCGGCGGCGGCGGCGGCGGCGGCGGCAGTGGAAGCGGTGGCAGCGGCAGCGGTGCCTATTATCCTGGCGGTTCATCAGGTGGAAGCGGCAGTGGCGGCTACAACAATGATGGCGGCAGAGGTAGCGGTAACAATGGCGGCAGCGGCGGTCATGGCAGCGGAGGTAGCGGTAACAATGGCGGCAGCGGCGGTCGTGGCAGCGGAGGTAGCGGTAGCGGTGGTGCTTACTCGCCCGGACCGCTCGGTGGAGCAGGTCCGGGTGGCCCAGGGGGGCCGGGTGCATTGGGATATGTAGATTCCGGCTCTCCTGGGGGCCCCTATGTAGCAGGTTAGCTGGCTTAAATAAAAACATAATCATAGGAAATTTTATGCAGCACAGAAAGTTTGAGCTTAGGTGCACTTAGGGTTTACGTTACATTGAAAGTTTTGAGTGCAAAATGTAGGTCCAAAGCGATATGAAGTGAGTAGCTATACGCGTAAGCATGCTGTATGGTTATCATTGTTGTACTGCTTTTTTTAATATTCAAAAAAAGAGCTTTTCTTCAGAAAACTCGAGAATTTAAATCGATTTTGAAAATGTCATGAAATGCACAGTTAAAATGTTTTTAAGAGCTTTCAGGAAAATCTTTTGTTTAAAGTTTAAACTAAGAGCTTTTGAGCTTTCGCCACTCGGATATTCCACAATTTCTTCGGAAAAGTCGATTTAAATATCGATTTTGACAATGTCATGAAATGCAGTGTTTAAATGTTTTCAAGAGCTTTCATGAAAAGCTTTTTAGCTTCAGTACATGCTTTAACCGCAATCTACTTTCGATTTGAACCCGCTCATTAAACTTTTTTTTTTTTGTTTCAAAGCTTTTTTGTCATCGAAAGCTCATATTTTAAGCTTTGTGCTAAGCTTTTTTTACCACAAAAATAATTTCAGCACTTACATAACTGTAAAGCTAACGTTCGAAATTCAATTATTGGGTGAAAGCTTTGCTAAAATGCAAAGCTCTACGGTGAGCATGAAAGCTACCATATTAACCACGGCAGCATTTCGGCACACGTATTACCGCTCACTTCCTATTGCTTACATCCTTAGGTCTTCCTTGTATTTCAATCTAAGCTTATTAAGCGGTTAGGTTAGCTTTAAGAGCTTTTATGAACCATAATAATTTTTCGTGTTAAATTTTTTTTCTATTACCATACTTTTTCTTCAGCGATATTTTATTTAATGCGAGTCTATTTTTGCATAAACGCACCAACACACCAACACATGCATAGCACAATATACACTCGTATATACATATGTAAAAAAAAACAAAAACTACAGCATATGTATTTATTTATATTATTTATATTTACATATCTATATGCACTTAAGCTATTATGTCTGTACAAGTACACACACAAAAACATATAAGCGCGCGCACAAACACTCACAAAACGAATAGAAATGAATGCGAAACCTTCAAAATACAGTCAAAGCGTATAACGGGTATTATAAGACATTTGTATACAGAAATGGAAAGTGAAATATGCATAATCAAGAAATTCTTCAAAAAAACAATTCGCGACAGTTTTGACACACACACGACATTTAACGAATGCTTAAAGAGAATCACAAACTGGTAGCCTCTGCAGGTCTGTCTCGTTTGTCTTTCTAGACAAGTACTATGCACACTTGTTAGCACCTACACACACACATACACATATACCTATGCACCTATTGCTATTTGCACTCGACTTTTTAGAATGTCCAACCGACCTCGCATTATACCGACATAAAATGCAGTTCATATGATTTTTTTAAAGAAAGAGCCTCTGGAATATATTTTTAAATGAGTTTTAAAAATATTATTAAAATTAAAAAGAAAAAAACTTAAATAATTAAAAAAATATTTAAAAAATATATAAAAAAATATTTTAAAAATATATTCTTTTCAAAAAAGAGTTTCTGTAGAGAATTTTTGACCACACTATATACATGTACCCGGGTTCGAGCACGAAGCGCGCATGAAAACAAATTTTTTGTAAAACCGACAATGACATCTCTTTCATTACCAAAAACAACAACATTATGCACATACAAGTGAATGAGCGCAGTGAGCGTAATCTAAAGATATGCGACAACAGAAAAGTGAATATCAAATCTTCACACCAAAAGGAATGCTGGAAGCCAAAAGCAAAAAAAAAAAAAAGAAACTGAAAAAATTAAAACAACTTAAAAGAAAAGACTTACAGATTTCGGTCCACACATCTGCCATACATACTCGCACATTTCCAGCACCAAAACAGCACCAAAAATGCCTTTGAAAAACCATAACCACATTTCAAAAATAGTTTTAAAGCATGTGCAAGTCACACACACACATACATACAAAGGCATGCAATGCTCATAAATACATACATTCACACACATACGCACGCGCATGCACTCGTACAACTCTTACCAGCGACTGCAACAATTGCTTGCTCTCAGCGCCTCCACATCCTTCATACCTTTGAGCATACGAAATTTAATCCTATAGCCTAATCCTACTTAACCTCAAACACCACACACCCCCACACATATATTCCCACCAATTGATCCATAAATCCACAAACTCTCATCATTATTATCCAATCACATATCCCGTTAGCAATGCTGTTAGCTGCTGCGTCGTAACGGTGTACGGGCTTACTGTAGCATTGTGTATGTTTGTTGTATTATTATTATTATTATTTGTTCGAAAGCTCGGCTTGACGTGTTTTGCGAGTTTACCGTTATTGTGTACACGTACAGTTGTTGTGTTCACTAACCACACTGCCTCTCATACCTATACACATACATACATTGTGACTAAAATCGCTATATATATGTATAAATATATATATATAGTACATGCATACATACCATATATATGTGTAACATTGTATCTGAATGTTTTTGAGCTTTACCGGTAGCTGGCGCTTACAGCTTGTAGTTGTTAACACTAAGTAAGTAGTATGATTAAATTAAATTATAATTGAGTACATTTTAATTATGCCGTAATTGTAGTTGTTTTAGGTATTTCATAGTAACTGTAGTTATGAACCTGCAAAAATTTAATTTTGATTTGATTTTCTCCCAAAATAGTAACTTGTAGCCTTAGTTGTGCGTAGACATATTGTACACACTGTACCTGCAGTTTAGAAAAGTATTTAGCGTAGTTAACTGTATAATGATTACAAATGATTTTGACCATTTTTACGCATTACTAATATATTACTCTTTCTCTCCAACAAACACTCTCTCCCTCTCTCTAGGAAATGGTAATTATGAAGGTTTTGATGGTCGTTATAAAGGTGAGTTTACTCTACGCTCTTCCCAGTAATCGAACATTCAACTAAACCACCTCTCATTTCCTTAACTCACTTACAGGTATTAAACAAGGTCAATATGTCCCGGACAATTCGGGCAAATATGTTCATGTTGAAGGTCCAACTGGTCCACCAGCCGTACCATATGTGCACGTAGAGGGACCACAGGGCGGTTTTGGCGGTGAAGGCGGCGTCGGCGGCAAAGGCAGCGGTGGCGGCGTAGGACCAGGCGGCCCAGGCGGACCAAAGGGACCCGGCGGTCCAAAGGGACCTGGCGGCCCAAAGGGTCCACCCGGCCCACCTGGTCCACCCGGACCACCAGGACCATTCGGCCCAACTGGACCCGGACCTAAGGGACCAAATGGTCCACCCGGACCACCTGGCCCACCTGGACCAACACGTCCCGGCCCACCAGGACCACCTGGCCCACCCGGCCCAACACGTCCCGGCCCAGGCGGACCACCTGGACCACCAGGCCCAACCCGTCCCGGACCACCAGGCCCACCCGGACCAACACGTCCCGGCCCACCAGGACCACCAGGACCACAACCACCATACAAACCAAGTGATCCAAGAGACTCAAATAAGAATACACCCGGCTATTTGCCACCCGTCTCAAAAACTGGTAAAATAACGCAACCCATTAAGTCATCATCATTAGTTGTGGAGGGTGAAATACCCACGACAAGCACACATACCACCACCACAAATACACAAACATCTTTCGTGCCAAATTATGGTAGTAATAATGATTATGCACAAAAGAAGGTCACCACCCCCACAACCACAACCACAACCAACACCAATACCAATACTAACACTCAATTTAATAATAATATTAAAACAACACCTCTAACCAATATTCCTCCTTCTTCTCCTCCCTCTCCTCCCAAAACCATCACCACCACAACAACGACCAACACAAACACGAACACGAATACGAATTACCCGAATGTACCGGTTAATCCGCCGACTTCCTATCAACAAACTAATAAATACTTGCCACCCAATCGTGGTCCAATTACGAATAACTTCAATCGACAGGATATATCTATTGAGAAGGAAAAACCGTACAAGACAATTACCACAACAACTACAAACACAAATACTGACAGACAAACCGGACAGAAAATCACTCAAGGAGGCGTAGGTCAAAAGGTAACCACAACAACATACGAACAAACACCCGGTATCTATAATGGACAGAAGGTAACTACACAAAAGGAAACTAATATCTATGGGCAAATACCCGGTTATCCGATTGGACAAAAAGTAGTCGAAAAAGTAACAACCACGACAACGACGAACCAAAATGTACCTAGCTATCCAACAGGACAGCGGGTCGTTGAGAAAGTGACCACCACGACAAATACCAACAGAAATGAAGGCTACAAGCCCAGTCAGCCCACAGGTGGTCAACGTTTCGAACAAAACCGGCAAACAGAAAAGAATGTAGTTACCAACACCATTACTAATTACCAAACGCCACGTCCCTCCTATCCACCGACCGAAATAAATAACGAACGTGTGTGCTCTTGCAATACGGATCGTAATCAACAAACTACAATAGGCACACAACAATCTACAACCTCGTCCTTCGGTAAACCAACGTCGGATAGTAAATTGTATAATCAACAACAATTCACAACACAAACAACAACCGCATCGGGCGGCCAAGCGTTCTTTGGCGGTATAACGAACTCTATGTCATTGTTACAACAACTGCCGGTGTTTCCACAAGCGCCAGGTTATGCCGCCTCCTATGCACCGGACAAGATACCCAAAGGTGCCATTGTAGCATTTATGCCGGTAATCATTTTACCACAATCAGCTTACGAACAATGCGACGATAATGCGTTACATACGGCCGACAGATACCAACAGAATGTCGACAGCTTCCCATTGGGCGTGCAACCAGCACCGATTCCATTTAGCTTTAGTCAGATTACAGGCGGTGCACGTAAAGATCAATGCATGTGCCCTTGCTCTTGCACACAAAACATACCAGACAGACTGCACAAGAAACGTGACACGAACGCTAGTGACGGACTGAATGCAACCGTAGCCGTAGACAATGAGAAAGAGACCGTTGAAGTGAAAGCTGTAGAAGCTTTAGAGACGGGCGAACAAGCGGAGACCAAAGTGACGGAAAATAAGGTACTAGACACGACGCCAGCAAGCACGGAAAATGTAGAAACAACAAAGCCATTGACACCAGCTGTGGTGGATACAGCCGAACCGGTAGCGTTGGTTGGCGAAGCGACTGCAACGACGACAGTAACGACAAACGAAGATGTTAATGTCGCGCCAGAAAGCGAAAAGATCGCAGAGCCGTCCGCAACTGTTGTGGTCGAAGAAAAGAAAGACTAAACAGACGTTATGACGAACGACGTTAATGACGTTATATTACAATTTGTCATCTACATACTCACAAACATCCTGCAAGAAATCCTCTCCAATTTAGGAATGACAAAATAAGTTATCTACGGATACCATATGAAATAACGCCGTCCGTTAGCAAAAGAGAACGTCAACCACAGCAATCGACAGCCACCAACGTCCCGCTATCCTACATCCTCTCCGCACATCCCAACAAACGCTTGTTGCTTGCTCAGTCAAGTCAGCTGGTGTCCCTTAAGCGGACACACTGCTGGCCTTTGCAAGTAATACCGGTACCGTTCCTGCATATGACGTGCCTGGCAGTTGGTCCATTTCCTTATGCGTTCCCCCGTCCAAAGCAACACGCTACGTGCCCGCTCCCGTCCTTATAACACCTCTCCCGTCCAACAGTAACGGTTACTACAACCATTCTGGAATCCTGATCCTCATTACCAAGCGTAGCAAGCATATCCTGGCATCCCGATCCTGATTCCGTACCGGCTCCATACGTCCAGCTCCCGATTTTGTGTTCATGCCCTTACAATGTTTATTTATAGTAACAACAACAAAAACAAAACAATAAGAAAATACATTGTAAGCACTAAAAGATGTAAAAGTCAAGGCAGTAATGTAGAGAAAGAGATTGTATGAAGAATAAGAAACAGAAGAAGAAGAAGAAGAAAAGAAAAGACAAAAAATACTCTTAGATATATAATTTATGTATAAAATCGATGTAAATGAGAATGCGCGAACTTCTCCTTCCGTCTTTCTCTCTCTCTCTCCCTCTCTTTCTCTCATTATGAATATGTTATGTATGCACTCATTTATGAGAAAGCTAAAAAATATTTGTTAAATTTGTTCTTTTGTTTGCGAAATTAACGCTTTTTATGTATGTATCACTCACCAACTCTATGTATATATGTATGTGTGAGTGCGTTGAAATAAGCGGAAAGAAATGGTAAAATGCATGAGGCGCCGTTCCTCTAGTTAGTTAATATGCCCTTATTAACTAATCGCATTTTTAGTTTCTTTCAAAGCTCACCACACTCACACATGCATACATACAAACGTATGCTTAAGCATTGAAAGCGCTCGTCGCTTTATCAAAGTAATACTCAAATGTATTTTCGTTTGTAAGCATTCGCCGTCTAACGGTTGTGCTTAGAAGCAGCAAAAAGTGCATTTGACGCGCTGATTGAAAAGAGAAAAGAATCCTAAAGATGATGATGATGCGAAGTTAATTATTACAATGTGAAATGTTGTTTATTATGCTTTGGCTATATACATATATACATATGTACTATTTGACGTTTTTGTTTCCTTAATTTTATTTCGTTCACTTTTTTATAATTTTTTTATTTTAGTTATTAGTTTTTATTTAATGTTTACTTTAATAATACATGAAAAATTGTAAAAATGTTTGGTTAGATTTGAGAAAATTTGTTTTTTCTTCGATTTAATAAAACAAAATGTATTTAAAAAAAACATAAAAACAAAAACAATTGCTCTTATTTATTTCAATTGGAATTAGGTATAGGACGAGGCTTTATGAACAATTTAAATTCATCGATGGTTAATGTTGGCTTTCAGAGCTCCAATTTCGTTATGGATTTCCGGCTTAATCGAGGTGAATCTCTTCAAAATCTTTTGGTGGCCTTTTCAGAGGTACTTCTATATCTGCAAGAGTGTTCTGAAAACAGTTTTTAGTAAATATGGGTTTACTAAAATATCAAAAATGAAAAAGAAGCTGAGAAGAAAGACTTACTTTTGTATTTAAGATTTGCTTACCCATGTCAGCTACACTGTAGGTAGCATCTTCTTAAGAGAATTGAGAGTGCAGATGGCAATGGTTCTGACCCACAATACAAAATAAAGCAGAGCTTCGTTGACTTTTACTTTAGTAGTTCGGTTTGATTGAAACTTATCCCGTTGTAGGTAACACTGACTTTATTAACACTTCCCACCTCTATGAAAGGACATCGTAGCTGTGAATCATAAAGTCTAATTATGGATTATTGGATGAGCTGGATTAGGATTCTATCAAGTTAGCTGAAAGGTGAAGTTGACTTGGTTAACAAAGTTCGGTTTTAATATAAATACAGTTACCGCCGATTATTTCCACCTTCCAACTTGTGTAGTATACTCTCGCAACATATTGTTACAGAGTATAATACTTGTAGTTTTGTTCACTTAACGGTTGTTTGTATCACCTAAACCTAATCGCGATAGATATGGAGTTACATCGTCTTCGTCTTTATTGGCGTAGACAATGTTTACACGGTTATGGCCTAGTTTACGACAGCGCGAAAGTCTCTCTTTCTTTTCGCTGTTTTGCGCCAATTCAAGATTCCAAGCGAAGCCATCGTCCATGCCTGAGCACCATATAGCAGGTTGGAGATGATGAGTGACTTGTAGAATTTGATCTCTGTTCGTCGAAAAGGAACTTTACTTTTCAATTGATTACTTAGTCCGAAGTAGAGCCTGTCGGCAAGAGTTATTCTGCGTTGATTTTCGAGGTTGTTCTTGTTGTTTGTGTTAATGCTGGTTCCAAGGTAGACGAAGTTATCTACGACTTCGAAGTTATGTCTGTCAACAGTGACGTGGGAGCCTAGTCGCGAGTGCGACGACTGTTTGTTTGATGGCAGGAGATATTTCGTCTTTGTCCAGCCTGGAGAAAGCAGAACTAACGGCGCGGGTGTTGACGCCGATGATATCAATATCATCGGCATACGCCAGCAGCTGTACACTCTTATAGAAGATTGTACCTGCTCTATTAAGCTCTGCAGCTCGAATAATTTTCTCCATCAGTAGATTGAAGAAGTCCCACTATAGAGAGTCGCCTGGTCTGAAACCTTGTTTGGTATTGAACGGGGCTTTTGGTATTGCTCAACATCAGTTTACACAGGCGTATTAGTTTTTTCGAGGATACAAAATTTAAAGATAGCGGCAGCTCCTTTTCGTGCTATCAAAAGCAGCTTTGAAATCGACGAAGGATTTTTTCCAACATTTGGCGCGTGGTGAGTATCTGGTCAGTTGTTGATTTTCTTAATAGAGTCTATATAATATAGCACATATAAATTATAATGATTACAAAACGAATTGATTTCGTGGTGACTGTCTGCCCGTACGCCCATCTGCCGGGCAAACGATCATTTGAGTAAAATTGACATATCTTGTTGAAGCTTGGTAATCCTCTTCCTCGGCACTCAAGAGGTGTTGCACAGGAGTAGAATCGGACTACTGACATGCCCACAAAACAATTATAGTTAAGCGGAACCCTATCGAATGCTATAACTAGACCGCAAATTATGAAACTTAATGTAAGTTTGGGCATAGGTTGGTAGTAAATAAGGGCATCTGTTGACTGAGATTTTATAAAAAGTGGGTGTGGTTCTGTCCGCTAATAAGTTAATGGGAGTATCTCACAAGACACTAAAGATATTTCAAACATAACTGCTGAAAGGAAGCTCCATTATCACCTTTTCATACGCATAACCGCTGAAATCAGATGACGACTACGCTCGATCCTCATCGCACTACAGAAAGTACGAAAACTCACAAATTAAATACGCCAGATGCTTTACATTTCAGAGTCTATTTGATGAGGAGAGACCTCATTGGTGCCGATCTTAAGATTGGACAATGATTGGCGCATATATGATATCTTGAAAGACAAATGGCAAACAAATGATTATGTACCACTAATAATTTACTGCTATAGTAGGTGCTGTTACGACATGTTCAGTTAAAAAAAAAAAAAACACAGAACCATTTGCTTGGAAGTGCTTCGTGCATGAATAAATCTTGTAGGATTCGGCTCATCTTGAAATACCCAAACAGTCGACTGCTGTTTACTTTTGGGTTCATAAATGTAAATTCACGATTCATCATCAGGCACGATATCATAGACGTGTTTCGAGCCATCGTATTTTGTTAAAATTTCTCTCGACCAATCGACACGAGTCTTTCTGTGAGCTATTGACAAATTGTGTGGGATCCAACGTGAACAATGAAGTGTACTTAGTTTCTGTAGCAACAACTGATTTTGTAGCCATCTTTGCGAAATTCGTTTCGAAGTGATCTACGACTTCGATTGAATTCACCAGATCAACGATAAAGAATGGTTCTTGATGGAGCTTTATCGTCAAAAACAGAACTAAGTTCATCGATGTCCTAAAATAGTGGAAATTGGACCAAGATGTTTCACGTCCGCTGATACCGAATATGTGGCTACATGGCCTAGGGTTGATTTTTTACTGAAAATACTGGCCAATTTGTGAGTTATATTATTGAAATATGATGATAATTGCTTCTTATAATAGCATGTTTATGAGGAAAAAAATTGTGAGAGTATTAAATATGCGGTTACAGGAATTTTCACAAATTTAAAATTAGCAAAAATCAGAGGCTGTTGGATTTCAACAATTTTCATTTACACAAATACCGGCAGCAGAGCAACTATTTGAAAAGCCGAAACATTGCGATTATTAATCGGTTAATATTCATACGAATGGTTACAAACCGGCTATTTGCATAATCGGTTTTCAGGTTTTTCGAATAATTTAAGACACCCTAATTTGCAGTAATACAAGTGGAAATCGGACCAAAATGTTTCACGTCCGCTGATACCGACATAAAATTAATATTGTCCTTTCATGGGCAAATGAAGTTTTCCAAATAGGTAAAAATCATAGGGTGCCAGATCAGGTGAGTAGAATGAGTGATTAATGGTTAATATGGAGTTTTTTGTCAAAAAATCAGTGACAAGCGTCGACCGATGACACGGCGCATCATCGTGCAACAGGCGCCAGGACCTTGCCTCACGGTATTGTGTCACGAATGCGTGACAAATGACGCTTCATAGCACCAAGGTAAAACACAGCATTAATCGTTTGGCCAGGTGGGCGAACTCTCGGTGTACAATACCCTCGGAATAGTAAAAACAAATCAGCATTGCCTTTATTTTTGACTTCTGAAGATGACCGACTTCTGATCGTCACAGAGGTCCTCACGACCTTCTTGGAATCGCTTAAACTACTCATGCACATTACTACTGGATAGGCACCGGTCACTATACATTTTTTTCATCATTTGAAATATTTCAGTAAACGTTTTCCCAAGTTTAAAACAAAATTTAATATTTGCTCTTTGCATTTTACGACCGACGACCAAAAGCTGCTGTCACTTTTTGATCGATAACATCGATTGTAGTTATCCAATTGTCTTAAAATTTTTACGAAATGTCAACAAGAGATCAAGCTTTTTATTTCATATACCCAATCCATCGTTACAAAATGTATTTTAAACGACTTTTTTATTATGGTTCCAAAATAGTAGAAAAGTCACTGGGTGCCAATTCCGGACTATTCTGTGGCTGTAGAGGCCCAATTTCATAAATTTTCTCATAGTTTTCAATTGTTTGTGACACGTGGCTTTGCCTTGATGAAATAGAAAAGTTCTCTACGAGTTTTTAATGCTTGGAATCCTGTTCGTCGCGCGTAGTTCACTAGGATGATTGCTGATTGAACTCAGGGGTATATTGACATGATAATAAATAATTTCAAATTTATTACTATTAAATAGCTGAAA
This sequence comes from Bactrocera tryoni, assembly GCF_016617805.1. NCBI lineage: Eukaryota > Metazoa > Arthropoda > Insecta > Diptera > Tephritidae > Bactrocera > Bactrocera tryoni. The sequence continues at coordinate 15,012,974 of NC_052503.1, read as the reverse complement.
ATGTCAACAATTCGATGCTGTTCTTGGTTGGTTGATCACTAAAATAATCAGGAACGTTATGTCCAACAAATCCCTTTGATAACTTTAGAGTATGTGCTATTTGAATCAACTTAATTTTACGGTCATTCGAAACCATTTTGTGGTTTTCTTTGATGTTTTCATCCTTTGCTATGACATTCACTGCTCTTATTGTATTATCGCTGCTCATTTTGTGCAGGTTCCAAATTTAATTTTGATGCCTAAAACTATGCTACAATTTAATGAACATTAGCAAGCTTTTCAACATATTATATACCAGTCATATGTACATATATGTATATCCATTCACAAACTTGCACTGTTTTAGCAAAGCTTTTAAGCTGATTAGTCTGCAGTTGTATTAACATTGAGTTTTTTTATTTCAATGCGAAAGAAAAGCAAAATTATAAAATGTTTAGTAACAGCGTAACCTTTATTAGAGCCTTTATTTGGTTGGCTGCACTTTCATTTATCCGGCACTTTCTTAGTTCAATAACAATTCCAATATTATATTGGTTCAAATAGTGCTGTTCTACTTCATTTTGCTTTTAAAAATATATGTTTTCTGGCACGGCGGTTAACATATAAAAATTATTTGACGTTATCTCTATGTTAGGCTTGTCGGGCTGTCGGCAAGGCTTTGTTTCAGTGGTTTACAGTTGCAGTAGTTATGTGAAGGTTTTTGGTTCCATATCTCATTAAGTTAAATATGATGTGCTCCCGTATTTACAGCTGTCTCACCTACTAATCCCATGCGCTATCAAATCAGGTCAAATAGGTGTTACCTTAGCACGTTTATATCGGTCATTAGTAGCTTAGTAGTATCACTCTCAATGGTAAGTGTCGTATATCTGCTCTCACCTATTTCGATGCACAGAGCTCTCTTTTGAAAGTTTCAGAAAAGCGGCAACATCGAGCAAACAAACAATTGCATGAACCTATAATCAGTATAAAAAGTGCTATATACTATATACATATGTATATGTATATATACTTATTAATTAATTCTGATTGCAGTTTGTACCTTATGAAAATTACTTAATATGCAACTATATGCTAATGCAAGAAATCTATTCACTGGTCAAAGAACTCCAGTTGGCTAAATGGACCTTTATCTAACACTTCAACTAGTTTACGCTTAATTAATTCAATATATGTATGTACTATAGGTGCACTGTATTGAATAACAGTTTTTCTAATAGTAATGTTACGTATTGTTATAAATAGCATTTTTCTCAATATACATTATTGTATGAACATTAGGGTGTGTAAAAACAAAAGCAGACAACTAATAGTTTTGTAAGAAACTTACTGCTCTACATGGTCTCTTAGAGTTGTCTATACAAAGTGAAAAAATAATTGGTTTAATTTTTTTTTGAACCACCCTAATGTAAATTATTACATGTAGTAATACATATTAATTTTTTTTGTTGTGTTTGCAGTGAAATTTTATTGGCCGTTGAGAGTATTTACTTGAAAAAAAAAAAACAAAACCACAAATATTTTTCACTGAAATGAAAATTGAGAAATTAAGATAATTTAGTTCACATACATATTCCAAAAGTATACCCTCCGTTCGAATGTAATGGAAGTTACACTTCTTCATGGAGGTCTCATCATAACGTTCAAACTTTTCGATAAAAGTAATAATGACTCCAACTAGCTTTAAGTTGAAGCCTATTTTTTACAAACTAATTCGTCTACCTTGGAAAAACTGACGAAAATCAGAGAACCGAAGTTCAATTTGCAGTTAAAAATGGGGTTTTCAATAGGAACGCTGCAAAAGTGGACCAATAGGGTCAGCAAACAACGCCATATTTTCTGACGTTTCTCTTCATTAAGATTTGCCATTTCATCATGAAAGGATAAACGATCCAACAACAAGTCAAAATTATTAAAATTTACTACCGAAATTCGGAGTCAGTGGCCTCAACTTTAAGAACACTACGTCCAATTTATGGTCGTCATAATCGTCTTGTCGAATCAACAATTGAGCGTCTAGTGGAAAAATTTGAATTCTCAGTACAAAATGTCCCCGTGCCAGTGAGGCAAAGTAGTGAACGTGGTGTCAGCAATATTGCTGCTGCTGGAGTATTAATTGTGAAAGACCTAAATCAGTTTCTCACACGCCGTTCTCAAGCGTTGGGCATCTCTGTGGCGAATTTTGCGAAAAGATCTTGGCCTAAATTCTTACAAGATCAAATTGACGCAAGAACTGAAGCCGCTTGACCACCAGAATCGTCGTATGTTCGTGAATTGTGCTGAGCAACAACTTGAAAATGATACGGATTTTCATCGAAAAATCATCTTCAGCGCTGAGGCCTATTTCCGGTTGAATGGCTTCGTCAATAAGCAAAATATGCGATATTGGTCAATCAGCGATCCACACGCACTCCATGAGTAACCATTGCATTCCGAAAAAATTACGGTTTTGTGCGGCTTATGGGCCGGCAGCGTCATTGGTCCGTACTTTTCCTGTGGTGATCAAGACCGTCACGTTACTGTGAATGCGAATCGCTATCGCTCAATAACAACCGAATATTTTTGTTTCGAATTGGGTGATATGGACTTGGTCTATATGTGGTTTTAATAGGACGGCGCCACAAGCCATACGGCGAATGTCACAATCGATTTATTGAAAACCAAGTTTGGTGAATGTGCTATCTCACGAAATGGCCCAGTCAATTGGCCGGTTCGATCGTGCGATTTGATGCCGTTAGACTACATATTTCCTGTAAGGCTAGGTCAAGTCTATGTCAATAAGCTAGCGACGATTGATGAACTGCGTACGAGTATCGAACTTGAACTTGCATCGATCGTGAAGTTGTGTAGTATCGGCAGATTTATGTTTGAAACCGGTCTCGTGGTGGAATTGCAAAAAAAAATCGAGTTTCATACATAATAGCATCGAATGTGCTTTCACAGGAATAAAGAATTTCATTGATGATTATTAAAAAACCCGTCATTTGCTGGTTTGAGATATTCAAGTGTTAGTCTTATTAGTTTGTGAGGGCAGCAAAAGAACACTCTCTTTGATAAGAATTGCCTAATATTGACTATTTTACCGAGTTTTACGAGTTTGGTAAAAAAAAATCCCCATAACCTCGCACTACACCTGGCCAAATCTAATACTGTGCAATTATCAAAAGCCAGTAGTCAACAACTTTGGTAGTACTTAATTATATTTTGAATAGCTTCATAAAAATTGTATTTGATTTGCATTCTTTTGCCAACCGCTTGCAAAAAATAGGCCATCTACATATATACATATGCATAGTAGTGATACAAATATTTCTAAATATTTAACAATTACCCGCGCTGAATTGCATCTTTTCACCAGACCAAAAAATGCACACGCATTTTTGAGGTGTCAAAGGAAATTGCAAAAGCCGGAAAATAAATTAATTATCTTAGTCGCAAAACCACATTTCACACCTCAACTCAATGCACATTGCCACACCCTGCAAATGTAGCAATATACCTAAATATTAATGTCTGTACATGTGTATGTACTATATGATTTGTACTGGAGCGTGTATATTGGCAAATTGGCTGGGAAGTTGAGCAGTAAATTCGATATTTTTATGAATGAATTCTACGCTTTTCAAGGGCCTGTAAATAGCAATCAACTAGCAAGGCAAGGTAAACAAACAAATTGCACGAAGAAAAAACAACAACAACAACACAAAAATGTAATATAGATGAAATTTCAGCGCTGAAAATAACAAAGAAATCGATCGATAAAACAAAAGTAAGCCAGTAAATATTTGCTGCATAAATAAGAATACAGACAAGTGGAAACGCCGTCGATGTTTGGGAGCAAATAGACAGAAAAAGTATATATGTGTGCGTGTTTGCGGTAAATATTCGTGGAAACTCATTTATTGGTATTGATATATGCAGGTATATACTGACAATGTGGATGAGGGATTTAAAGTTCCGTCGGCCACCAAGTGTTGAAACGCGCTTAGCGGCATTTTTCAAAAAAATATTTTATTTAATTTTGACACTTTGACACCTCGCGGTATTGCTTTTCGTAGTATTTAACTTAGTTGTTGACAATTTATAATAACGTTTGCATATATACAATTTTAAACTTTGTTAAACTTTGATATAAAGGGTGGTCCATGTAGTATATTTGAAGAATAAATCATAAATCATACATCATGTCGACAATGAGAGATTCACTGATGTTAGAAAAAATTAATAGGTGGGTAGTGCCTTATAAAGGGTGATCCACGTGAGTCGTTTTTTTATTTCGGTGTTGTTTGCCATTACATCATGGAAAGACTTACGCCTGAACAAATTTACAAGTCGTTCAAATTTATTACGAAAATTCAAGTTCTGTACAGAATGTTTCCCATGTGCTTCGCTCAACTCATGGTCAACATAATCAGCCTACTGAGCGTACTATTCGCAAAACCATCACCCATCTTGAGACCCAGTATTCATTATTGGATAATAATCGACCGAATAGACTACATTCAGCACACAGTGAGAAAATATAAGCAGCCGTGGCTGAGAGTGTACACGAAGACCGTAGATAGTCGATTCGACGCCGTTCGCAGCAACTCGGACTAACATCTGGAATGACTTCACACATTTTTCGTCGAGATCTTAAATTGAAAGCGTACGAAATACAGCTTATGCAAGAACTGAAACCACTCGACATGATTTGGCAAATATTTTTGGAGATCATATTTGAATTAATTAATTTTATTAATATAGTGTAATTGGCTTTAAAGGCTTTATATGCGTTGTTCTAGAAACACTCTTTGCAGAGTCGGTGAGAAAAACTTCTTAAAAACTTGATCGACTTGTGATATTCAGAAGATCTTCTTAGATACATATATAAATATCTAGTTTAAAATTTTGACTACTTCTTCGATACATCTTTTTTGCGGAAATGTTCCAGGAGATCTGCTACAGGAACAAGAGAAACCAAAATTTTGTATAATAAATTACCTATTATGAAAGTTCATTTACTAAATAAAATGCCTTTTGTTTGTGAAGAGTGCTATCGATAGGCTGTTTTTCTTGTCATCTCTTTCTTATAAACCTTACTTCAGTTTCTAATAACATATTGAAAAGATAATAAATCTTCATAATTTTTAAGAGTATTGAAGAAGACACAACTATGTGAACCACCCTATATTTAAATAAATGCAGTTGTTTATGTTTCTATACACAAGGTCTGTCGCAAAAGAAAAAGGACTGTTAAAAAAAAACAACAAAAAATTAATATTTTTCAAAAGTTATATTTTTTTATTCAAAGTAGTTTCCTTGTGCTTCGATACAGCGTTTGGCCCGGTCAATTAGCATAAATGAGTGTTTAAGGTCATTTTTCGGAATGCTCTTGAGAATATCGGTCGTGGCCTTTTGGATAGCTGAAAAGTCCTGAAACCAGTGTCCTTTCATGGGCAAATGAAGTTTTCCAAATAGGTAAAAATCACAGAGGCGCATTATCGTGCAACAGGCGCCAGGACCCTGCCTCACGGTATTGTGGTCGAGCACGATGAATGCGTGACAAAAGACTTTTCATAGCACCAAGGTAAAACACAGCATTAATCGTTTGGCCAGGCGGGACGAACTCTCGTTGTACAATACCCTCGGAATCGTAAAAACAAATCAGCATTGTCTTTATATGCATTTATATGCATTTTACGATCGATAACCAAAAGCTGCTATCACTTTTTGATCGATAACATCGATTGTAGTTATCCAATTGTCTTAAAATTTTTACAAAATGTCAACAAGAGATCAAAATTTGTATTTCATATACCCACCAATAGGTGGCGCCACCAGGAACAGTTATATTTACAAAGTTCTGTTTCTTTTGCGACAGACCTTGTAAATTTACGAAGACAATTTTTTATTAGAATAACTATTTGACCTCTCAAACCAGCAGATTATCTACCAACACTTGAAGGTTTGTGATTTAAATTTCCGAATTTTTTTTAAAGGCCTTGACTAACTCCTCGTAAATGGCAAAATTGTTTTTGACGGTCTAATGAGGTAATAGATTTCTCAATACTCTGAAGTAATTCGGATGATTTGGGGTTAACAAGTCAATGGCAGTTAAATAAGTAGATGTTTCAAGCGTTCTGATATTTTTTGTTAAAAGAATGTGGATTTACTCAGCTCATTATTTCTTAATAGAACTTTATATAATACAAGCTTTGATAGAACTGCGACTGGCTTGATAAGAATTCTTGATCATATACGATAGAATGTATGTAAAGTAAATATACCCATACTTATTCGAAGGCAGAGCCCAGCACTAAAGCGCTAAAACAGGGCTAATATTTCTTTGGAACTTCATGTTGAAAATGGCAGCTAAAGCTATGGTATATAGAGAGCTGTTGACTCTTTTCTCGGTTTTAATAACTATCTGATTTAGCCCTCTAACTTGACACAGCAACTCTTCTTCTTGGGCATCTTTCCCCACAAACTTACTAATTTATGATACATTGAATATATTGTACATGGCACATTGAAAGCAGTTTCCATTTGTTTTCGTCTCTCAGCTTTTGAGTTATCGATCTGATATTTTGTATACACGTTTTCTCCCCAAGAAACTACTCATTTATTGGAAGCGCCCTAATCGATGCCTGCCATACCAACTGAAAGAAGAAATCCTTGTATGATATACTTTTTTAGCTGACAAGATATCTTCATGAAATTTGGTATTGATTATCGTCTAAGACAACGGTACAAACTTCGTTGAAATTATAGCTTATAGCTGCTATACAAATTGACCGATGAAAATCAAGATCTTTGGTGTTTTAAGCCATAAAAAATGCACCCGCAAAGGGTATTATAATTAAATTTTTTTCTGGTTTGAAATATTAATTACAAACACTGATTGAGACAAATAATGTTTCGTACATATCCTAAACTTCATAGAACGAAATTAAGCACTCTGGTCACACACCTAATCCAATTCTTCATTATCTTTGCTGGCTAAAGGCTTAAAATGTTAAGAATTGTTATTTTCTTTAAGTAGATTTATATGTTTGTATGCTTATATTTAAGTGTTTAATAAGTTTGGAGCTGAAAGGGAAGTGTTGTTTACAGAGAGCATAAGTTTTGACAAGCTAATATTGCAGCTTTGACTCAGCAAAAGTGTATGTTTGTTGACTGAATAATTGGCTAATTTCAACAGCAATTGGAGACTCGCTTATTTACTAGTTAAATAACTGGGCGCTCAGTTGGATGAGTTCGAACTGCTTGTGGACGGACATACAAGTATAAGCACCTGTTACTCTTTACCGAAAAGGTAGCGCCTTTGAGGGTGGTGGCCGCCGACGTTGTCATTTGAGAGTTACTCGCAAGTTGTATATGTGTATAAGTGTTTTTTAGCTAAGTCAGAGTAGCTCAGGTGGAAAATGAAAAAATATAAATTGACCTGAACGCTGGGAAAAACAATCAAAAACACTTCAACTTCAAAGCTCGCGGTACGCTTAGCTCATCGAGACTCGCCCGCGTGTATATAGTTAGTAGACGTTGTAAACTGTGAACTTGAATTGTCTGTATTAACAGCAGAGACCTGAGAATATTTCCATTGTTCAACGCGTGTTGTAAAGAACGTTGTTGTTCTAAGTGCTTTTTGCTGCTGTAATTCCAATTCAACTGTTGAAAACGAAAGTGTTTTTGGTGTATTCATTCAACAACGGTTGGTTGAACGTAACGCTTGTGCGGGTGTGTGTGCGCGCGTTTGTTTTTGGTTGGCGGAAAAGTTTGAAAAACATCTAAAAGCGGCAAACAGCAGTTTAAAGTACATACTTAAGTGTTTGGCGAAAATGTGTTCGAGCGTTAAGTTGGCAGTTGCGTTGGTCAGTTTTTTACCTCCTTGTAATATTATTCTTAGTATATCGATGGGTTTTTAAGTATTTTCGCCAAGTAGTCATTCAATACTCAAATGTTTTTCGTCGTTGTTTTTGTACCATTTTGTAGCTGTGCGTTGGTGTCCTGGCGGGAATTTCGGCAGAGGAAAGCACAAATGCCGAAAGCACGAATGCTGCAGTTCAACAAGATCTAACCACTTCGGGCACTTCGGCGAAATGTAAGTAGAAGTGTCCTAATGGATATACTTAAGTTTATACGTACACCAATATTACTGTGTAAGTATTATTTGCCGACACAATTGTGAAATTATTTCATTTGTTAGAGTATTTGTACAATTTTACGAAGTTAGCAAATATTTGAGGGCAAGGATCGCTCTTTAAGTTGTTTATCTTCAATTCAGTTGTTAAGCTGTAAAGTTGAGTATTTATTTGTATATATAAAAGTGCATATAAAACACCAATATTGGATATAACGAGGTAAATGTGCAAACACTTGGAACATATTTATTTCAAAATGAAAGGAATTCAACAGTTCGGAGAAACTCTTTTATTACTAAAAGGGTTGTACAAATATTTCTTGGAAGGATGAAGCAAATAATTGTCAAGTTGATGTGTTTTGCTGGAGTTATGCTTCTTCTTCTTTACTGGCGTAGACAACGCCAAGTTAACAACAGCGCGCCAGTCTCCTTTAAAGGCTTTGACTAACTCCTCGTAAATGGCAAAATTGTTTTTGACGGTCTAATGAGGTAATAGATTTCTTAATACACTGAAGTAATTCGGATGATTTGGAGTTAACAAGTCAATGGCAGTTAAATAAGTGGATGTTTGACAAGCGTTCTGATATTTTTTGTTAAAAGAATGTGGATTTACTCAGCTCATTATTTCTTAATAGAACTTTTATATAATACAAGCTTTGATAGAACTGCGACTGGCTTGATGAGGATTCTTGATCATATACGATAGAATGTATGTAAATATACCTATAATTATGCGAAGGCAGAGCCCAGCACTTAAGTTCTAAAACAGGGCTTATATATCTTTGGAACTTCATGTTGAAAATGGCAGCTAAAGCTATGGTATATGGCTGTTGACTCTTTTCTCGGTTTTAATAACTATCTGATTCAGCCCTATAACTTGACAGAGCAATTCTTCTTCTTGGGCATCTTTCCCCACACTCTTACTAATTCATGATACATTGAATATATTGTACATGGCACATTGAAAACAGTTTCCGTTTGTTTTCGTCTCTCAGCTTTTGAGTTATCGATCTGATATTTTGCAAACACGTTTTCTCCCCAAGAAACTACTCATTTTCTTCTTTTCACTGTTTGGCGCCAATTGGAGATTTCAAGTGCAGTCAGGTCCTTCTTTCCCTGATATCTACAGCAGAACCTTTCTCTCGAAAACTCGCAACGCCGACTCAACAGATGTTGTCATCGTCCATGCTTCCCCATCATATAGCAGGACTGGGATAATGAGTGACTTGTTGAATTTGGTCTTTGTTCGTCAAGAGAGTACTTAACATCTCAGTTGCATACTTGGTCCGAAGTAGCATCTGTTGGCAAGAGCTATTCTGCGTTGGATTTCCAGGCTGACATTATTGTTGGTGTTGATACTGATTCTAAGATAGACGAAATTATCTAAGACTTCGAAGTTATGATTTTCAGCAGTGACGTGGGAGCCAAGTCGCGAATGCGATGTCAGGAGATATTTCGTCTTATCGTTCACTACTGGACTCATTTGCTTCGCTTCTTTGTCCAGCTTGAAAACAGCATTACTAACTGCGCAATTGTTAGGGCCAGTGATATCGATTTCATCGGCATACGCCAGCAGTTGTACACTCTTGTAGAAGATTGTATCTTCTTTATTCAGATCTACAACTCAAATTATTTTCTCCAGCAGTAGATTGAAAAAGTCCCACGAAATGGAGTCGCCTTGTCCGAAACTTCGTTTGGTATGAAACGGACAAATTAACAGACATTTGTTTTCACTGCCGTTATTTAAGTTTAAACCTAATTAATTTGACACAGACATTACGGAAATAAGTAAGCTCATTATCTAATTTCACTTTTGTTTATTTGTTGTTGTTTACCAATTAGTGTTCAACTTGGGCAGCTTATTTGGTCAGAGTCCCGGCTACGGTTACGGTAATGGATATGGCTATGGTTACGGCAACAACTACTACCCCAGCGCCAATAGGCCGTCAACCTATTATCCTTACAGGAACAACTATTACCCCACCACCAGCACATACCCCAGCAACTACTACCCGAGCAATTATTATCCAAGCAACGGCGGCTGGAGCGGCAGCAATTACCCCAACTACGCCTCAAGTGGCGGCTATTATCCCAGCACTGGCGGCTACGGCTATAATTATGGCAGCACCACTGGCACGACCGGTTACTACCCCAGCACGGGCACCAATATTCTAGGTGGAAATGGCGGCTACGGCGGCTATGGAGGTAATGGCGGCCTGCCTGAGTACTATGGCTATTATAATCCACAATACACTGGTCAGCGCAATCGTGGTTACGGTTATTACGCCAATACCGATCGCTATGGCTTGCCACGCTATGATGGCGGCTATAACGATCGCCCTTATGGTGGGCGTGGTGGTTACGGCACTTATCGTGGCTACGATTGATACGGACCGTGTGTATGTGTGTGGCATGATTTGAAGTTTGTATATCTCTGTTTTGTTTTTTAATGTTTTCTATGTGTTTTGCTTTATTGCTGTTGTTGGTTTAGTAATGCTCTCGAAATGCGATAATAAACTTGCTTCTTGCTTGTAAATATGCTATGTGTGTATATATTTCATTGTTTGTGGAAGTTTTTGTTTACTTATGTATCATTATTAAACCAAAATTATATTAGAAAAGCATTTACGTATGTGTAACTAATCCTATATTCTTTATTCCTCAACGAAGGTTTGTATGTACCAAGAAATACTTCAGGTAATCGTATTTTATGCAGCTTAGACAAATATTGTTTCTGCTTGAACTTCTTCTTCTTCTTTACTGTCGTCGAAACTGAACTATTACAACAATTAGAAAGTTCGAAGGATGCCACCTTTTCAAAAGTTTACCCAAAATATCCATAATATAGAAACACTTTAATGAAAAAAGGTACCAAAGAGAAGAATTTTAAAGAAGCGTCGGTAATATTTTTTATAAGGGTTACCAGCTTTTCAAAAGTTTTAATAAAAAAAAAAACAAAAACAAGTCGATGAAATGATAACAAATATTAGAATATTATTTTTTTTAATTGTTGCCACTTAAAGAAATTTATAAAATTTTTAAAGAAAATTAATTACCATTATTAAATTAAAAAAAATAGAGTAGCAATTTTTATGGGGAAGGTTGCCAGCTGTTTTCACCTTTCAAAACTATTAATTAATACAAAAACACAAACGGCTGACAAAATGAAGAAATATGGATATCAAGGAAATAATTTTTTAAATGTTGCCACTTTTTCAAAATACATATATCAAAAATTTATAAATAAAATAAAATATCGTGATTAAAGTAAATAAACTTAATAAGAGTTACAAATTAAACTTTTTTGGGAAAGGTTGCCAAATTTTTTAATTTTTTTTAGTAAAATATGAATTTTTTTGTTTGTTGCCAATTATAAAAAAATTACACAATTTGGAAAGAAAATGAATTACCGTTATTAAAGTAAATAAACTTGATTAGAGTAGCAATTTAAACTTTAATGAGGAAGGTTGCCAGCTGATTTATTTATTCAAAACTATTAATTAAAACAAAAAAACGGCTGACAAAATGAATGAAATATCAGAATATGCATATCAAAAGTAATTTTTTTTTTAAATGGTTGCCACTTTTCAAAAAAAATTCATAAAATTTAAGAAGAAAATGTAATACCAATACTGAAGTAAATAATCTTAATTAGAGTTCCAATTAAATTTTTTTGGGGCAGGTTGCCAGGTGTTTCAATTTTTTTTAATAAAATATACTATGTTTTCTATGGTTTTACAAAATCGACAAAAATTGTACCATTAAAAAATGAAATAGAAATATATAAGTTCCATTACTTGATATAAAAGAATAATGCCAAACATTTTGTAATAATTTCGAAATTTTTTCTATTTTAACTGGGATATTCTACATATTTTATATACTTTATAATTTCGGTATTTTTCCGAATTGTTTTCGGATATTAAATATATTTTTTTAGTAATTTCGACATTTTTCTGAACAGGGATGTTCTTTATCTTCAATATGCTCCTACATTGTGATATTTTTCTAAACTCTTTTAAGGTATTCAATATATATTTTTCAATGATAAGAACAAAAAATATTTAAAACACAATCGGATATCTATTTCTCTAAGTTTGGAGTTCCTGCGGAGCAGTTTCTTATCTCTAACGATCGATAACTTGATTACTGGTACATATGTATGTAAAGGATGTTGTATTTCGAGGTTCCATACTTTTTTAAAGAAAAAACATATAAACTTCAAATTTAATGGGGAATGTTTATTATTATTCGAAAGAAATGTCCTTCGGCATTTACTTTCTCTTTTAAATGTAGACCGCGACTACGTCTCAGCTGGTCCACCAATTGAGTTCAATTTTCGATGACTCATTCGAGCATTTGACTGGTAACTGGCGAATGACACGCGTGATATTTTGCTTCAAGGTCTGAATCGAAGCGGAATTGTCCGCATGGACTTAAGACTGGGCATATCCCCACAAGAAAAAGTCTAACGGTGTGATATCACACGATCTTGGTGGCCGATCGACCGCCCCAAAATGTGAAATTATTTGCTCACCGAAGTGTTCTTTCAATAAATCCGTTGATGGATGCGACGTTTGCGAAGTGGCTCCGTCATGTTGAAACCACATGTCGCCGAGGTTACGAGCTTCAATCGCCAGAAATATGAAATATTGAAGAAATATGGACTGATGTTTCCACCGGCTCACAAGCCACAGCAAAACGCTGTTTTCTTCTGAATGAAATGGCAGCTCTTCAGGTTGCTGTTTGTCTCAAATGCAATAATTGTGCTTATTTACATATGCATTGAGTCGAAAATGGGCTTCATCGCTAACAAAATTTGGTTCGAAAACTTCGGATCTTCTTGGAACTTTTCAGGAGCCCTAGAGCGAAGCAATGTCGCTTGATCGAGTATATAATATAGATATACTTACTTTATACGCATTTCAAAAACATTTTCTGACAAACCAAAAAATCAAGGACACTGTAATTTTATGCTGTGCTGTGCCAATTCTCTTTTTCAAGTAATATGAACTATTAGCTTTTAATTTCATTTTCTCATATTTTGAAGCTTTAGTGATATGACAGGCGATTATGCATTTAACTCAACATATGTCACCAGAATAATTGAGCAACTTAAAATCATAAAAAAAAACTAGAGAATAATATCATTCCATATTCACATCTGTGCTCGTATGTGTAGGCAGTTGATAATTTAATTTGAATTTATTATATTAACGTACTAAGTTCTTATAATGCGACTTATCACAGTCAACGAAACGGAAACGACATATTATGCAAAGTATTAGTCAGGTGTTTAGTAAATCGGTATAATAAAGGGTTCATGTCACAGTGGGGGCTCATAGGTGCAGCTTGTGACAAATTGAATAGACGCATTTCGCTAATTTTCTATAATTACTGCTAAATCACGAAGTTGTAATAAAAATTGAAATGAATCACTTTTCTCTATTCTGGGGTGCTTTGCTTTATGCTGAGAATTATAGATTTCAATGCCAGGCATAGATTAAAGTTGTTAAATAATTACAATAAATTATCTATATGGCAGTATGTTTATAATGGCGCTGGATATGTGTCACAACAGGTGTGTATCGCGCCCGTAATGATCAATACAACAGATTAAGGGCGTTTTCGATTTTTTTGTTTATAAAAAATATTTAAATAATATTTGGGTTAGGCTATGTGGTTTTGTGGGAAAACACATTTTGATTACGTTTTGTGAAACTTTAGCTTACAGCTTAGGTTAGCTTGGCTAATGAGTCACGCATAGAGCAGTTTTGATCTTTAGCGATACTTGATGAAGTGCTGTTACGTGGTCTATGGGAAGTAATCATCCTTTAGGATGGCAGAGCTTAGAGTGAATTTCAAGAGGTTCTGTGGCCCTACACACTACATCTCTTCCAGTGTCTCATACCGTGGATCTCCAAATGCTTAAAACGTTGCCTTGCCATTGCAGGATAAGGCCGTAAGGTATGCTCTATCGTTTCCTTGATCTTTAAATTCTATGCAGTCTTCTCAAGTTGAGTTCAATCTACCTGTGATAAACAATTTTGAATTTTCAACCAGTATATATACGAGCAAATTTTTTATGTATGTTTGTTTATTTTAAAAAAAAAGTAGTCAATATTTAATTGCTTTAGTTTACCAATTTTGGTAGATGAGATTTAGCTTTAGGCTTTGGGTAACTAAGCATACAAGTTTCTCTACTGATTCGCACATGCAAGAGCATGCCTAAGTGTATGCTTCAACAATAATCAATTAATTAATCGTTCTACATCATTACTCGTATGCCTGAAGGTATGCTTCTCAAGTACTCTCAACGTTAAACAAGTGCTGCCACAGTGTAATTTCACATATAAAGCACTTAAAATGGTTAAATAAAAAGCACTTGGATGAATTTATGTGCAAAATTTTCTGCTTAAACGCTTTTATATAATTAATACTTGTGCTTAAACGTACACAGTTCAGTTGTAATCATATTTATTTGGACTTAAATATTTGGTAATAATTATATTTGTTATTATTTAGAAACACTGCCTGATTTTATAATATGTGTAATATACATATACATACATGTATGTATTTTTTAAACTATTGAATTTTATAAAATTAATCAGCTCAAAATAATATTATTATTCTATTATAATTAATAGAACAAGACATAAATATTTATGAACTTTATTATTAGTATAATAAGTTTGTTATGAAGATTGTAATACACAGAAGGAAACGTTCCCTACTAACCCTACTAAATATATATATTAGGGTGTTTTTTTTTAACTATTAATTTTTTTCAATCCCGTCACGAAATTTCCTTGGAAATACCATACAAAAAATTCCCTGAAAATTTGAGTCCTTAATATTAACATTAAGAACTGGACCAGGGGCATGTAAAAATGTTCCATAGAAAATACACTGCAATAGTGATTTTTTATCTTTAAATTCCTACAGCTCAGAGGTATTTTATGACATCGCTTTGACTTTAGACGCATATTTCTCAGAATTGCTCACTCTACAAAAGTGCCCAGTGCAGCAAAGTCGTACTTTTCAGATCGGATCACTAAAGCATATAGCTGTTATAAAAACTGGTCGATCAAAACCAAGCCTTTGCATGGAAACTGTTTTATTTGGGAAGGGTATTATATGTTAGGTGCAAGTTTTTATTTGTTCTTACGTTCAAAGTTATTTTTTGTATGAAACTATTATTTTTTTACAATTTTCTTTAGTAATATTTAAGATTAACGTTTTTTGAAAAATTACCTTGAGCAAATTCTCACATTTCCACACATCCATTCTTTCTATGATGTTATTATTTGTTGTTGTTGTCATTATTAGATTAATTATATTTACTAATATTGATAATTGTGATTGATTGTGTATTTATTTCGTTTTTTACTTTTGAATTAAATTATCCAAATCAACTTTTATGCTAATTGGCTTGAAAAACTCACTCTTTCACTTACAGGCGCACTCAAATCGGCTTTTTTCGGATGAAATACTAAAATTGGTTGACTCTTCCAGGAATTGGTCAAAGTTAAATGTCAAAAAAAAAGTATAAATAATAATGCAACACATTATTTTTAACAACAAAAACTATCGAATTCTAAAAACAAAAGCTATCGAATCGTAATAAAAACATATTTCTATAAAGAAACGTAAATTAATTGTGGTAATAATATTGGCAAATATACCTAACTTACTTACTAAGTAAATAAAAAGGCATTATTTCAGACAAAAATATATGAAATATAAACACTAACAAAATTTTCTTAACACCTGACTATCTACATATTACTTATTTTTGTTACTTAAACAGCTTTAAGTGGATTCACGCCTTAACGAATTATTTGTGTGTCTAAAGCTGGCAATTTTCTACGTTTCTACTTTTCGCATTTCTCATTTACTCAAATTTCACGGAGGCAATAGCCGCACATATGTAGTATGTATACGCAAGCTTACATCATTTAAATTCATTGGAGCATGTGTGGCTGTCTGCAACTTCGTACGATTCATGTAAGCTGAGAATTATTATGAGAACGTGTGGGAGTTGCTTTTTTCTATTTGTCTGTCCTAACACTCTAGCTCCATACTTAAGCAGCTAACATGAGCACTTTTACTCATTTATTCAATTATTTATTAGCTCATTCATTCGGCGCTCTAACACTCACTTGGGCATTGTTAAGTCGCTCAAGTGCTGACACATTTGTGACGGCTTGTACTTGTGTGCTTATGAGTGTGTGTGCGTATCAGATAGCGGAACGTGCAGAGCAACACCTTTACTTTTAAGCTTTCGTTTCATGGTTTTTGTTGCTTTGCAAAGCTTAGCCGCTGCCCGGCTGCTATTGTGTACTGCAATGCTGCTAGCCTGATTAGGTTGTCACTTGAACTGACGTTTAACAACACATATGCTTGCTCTGTGGGATGCTTTGCCCCCAACTATATCATTTTCAGTGCACTGAAATTTATTTAGTGTCATCATGACTAAAATCTAATGCATTTCTACTGTTTTGTAGTGCCATGCTTATAGACTCTGGGCGTGAATTTGATACGCTGAAGGCGAAAATACAATGGAAGGGGCAATGTCACAGCCATATGGTGAAGTTTTAATTAGCGGAATGAAATGGAAATGAAGTAATACTTATATACTTACAGAAAATAAGATTTATGAGGTTGGCAGTAATATGTAACGGCTGTTTAATGTAATATACGAAAGGAAACAATTAAAAATAAAATAAAAATGCGTTATAGCTTTGAGATGATAAGCAAAATAAAATACGAAGGAATTTATGAAGGAAATTATTAAGGAAAATAATGACTTCTTAATTTTTTATGTTTACACGTAGTAAGTTTTGGTTAATGAGTGAAGTTAGCTGATATTTAAAATTACTTCGTTGTAGGTATCCTCGGCTCTTTTGTTTTTGCCTATAACCATGTCTTAAAGATAACAGAAATGTGAGTACTCTCCATGAGCTCTAATTTAAGACTACTAGACAACTGTAGTATCTTCTAAGTGGCTGTGGCTGCCATGAAGGTAGCGGTAGATAAGATTGATAAGGTAGAAGCGAAGTACAGCTGCTTTAGAGTCCATTCACAAGCGAAAGCTAGGTACAGCTATGAATTACAGTTTCCTTTAGAAGATGTGCGTTCACTCCGATAGCGAAGTGGCTTTGAGCTCGGTGACTGTGCGCTCAAAACGAGTCAAGGAGTGCATAAACTCATCAGAAATAGCATCAACTATCTTTCATATTATATTTGTATTGCCGCTGTAACCGAGCACTTAGGAAATCGATGAGCTTGCTAGGAAGATGATTTAATAGGCGCCCTTATAGAAACCGTCCCTATCGACAAAAACTGGAAAAGTCGAGTTTCACAACCTCCCTTTGAGGCGAGTTTTTTTCAGCAACATCATTCGCCATAGACAGGAAAAGGTAGTAACTACTTAGTACGAAGCTTCTGGCGAGTCACTATCGATGTGAACCGCTTGTCTCCTTTAAAGTCCAAAGCCTCCCATTCCATCATCCATCCATCCATCAGTTGGTCCAATTGTTGACAATATAGGTCTAATTGTTGACAATACAGTTCCGATTTGACAACTTGGTTGTAAAGAATAACAGGATCGATTTTGTTGCAGCAGCGGTTCGCCGATGGAAACCCAGTCTGTGAGGTTTTTTTCGTTAACTCATGTTTCACTCGCTTTTTTTGCATCCAGCCTAATTTAAAAGGTTCCAAGCGACTTTTTGTGCAATGTTTAACTCTTGAGTCTCTTTTTCACTATTTCACACTTCGGTGAGCAGATTTCGCGTTTTGCGCCGGTCGAATGCTCACCAAGACCATGTGCTAGCACACCGTTAAAGTTTTCGCTGTGAGGACATGCAAAGTTCAAAGTCTGTGCGGACAATCACACTTCGTTTCAGGCCTTGGAGCAAAACATCACGCGTGCCAGCCGCCAGTTACCAGTGGAAACGCTCAAACGAATCATCGAAAATTGGACTCAATGGATTGACGATCTGAAACGTAGCCGCAGCCAATATTAGAAAGAGATAATCTTCACAAAATAAACGCCGAAGAATGTGCTTTCGAACGATAATAGACATTCCCCATTGAATTTGAAGTTTCTCTGTTTGTGTGTGTAAAAAAGTAGGGAGCCTCGAAACTGATCAGCCTTTACAAATGAAAATTAATTCGATTTACTATAGCCACAGGTGTTCAGATTAAATTATAGAAAAGTAAATAGATAAATATCTTTATGCTCACATAGTTGAAATCCACCTTTGCTTCAATTAACAACATATTAAAAATGTAAAACAAATTATACAAGCGATAAATATCCAGCGCAAAATATTTGCACAGAAACACCTTATAAATAAATTGATAAGCAATAATAGATAAATTTTGCCAGCCACCTCAATGGGTTTATATGTGTGCGTGTGTACATAAAGTAGATATAAAGCAAACAAAAAAATCTGTAAACAGAAAACTGGAGATCAATTAAACACACCACTGACTGGGTGTTGCTTTTATGGCGCAAATTTTATTGCACTGACGCACACATATACACATACGCACATAGATAGATAAAATGGCAACACATTCAAGCATAGGTGAGCAGAAAATTGGGCTTGGTTGTATGTATATCGGTAAACATTTGCGGTTTAATTGCACACTCAAGAGGCGTGGGAGACCAATTATTTGTGTATATATGTATGTGTGTGCGTGAATAAGTGAATTTGCTGGATCATGATAAATAAATATAAAAATACAAGTGCCAGGCAATAGCATTGATCTCGTGATTATTTTTACAACGAAAATAAAAATTCGACCGACAAACAACGGTAATTATTAAAGCTTTATAACCCGAAAATGCAGAGTAAATTAAAGACACACAAAATTTAGTGTTTGCTTAATGCATTTCGATTATTTTTACAAGCAGACTAAATCTATTATCACAGTAACGAATCGCAGCATTTTCGATTTCAATATGCGCGTATAGATTGCATATTAGGATGAGCCAAAAGCTAAACTATCGGATCTATCACTGTAAGGTTATTTGTTTCTGTATTTCTTTCCGCCCGCTCTTTTGAATTTTCTCAGTAAGGTTTGCCTTTTCATCACAGAAAGATATACATATATCCAACAACGAGTCGAAATTATTAAAATTTACTACCGAAATTCGGAGTCAGTGGCCTCAACTTTAAGAGCGCTACGTCCAATTTATGGTCGTCATAATCGTCCTGTCAGATCAACAATTGTGCGTCTAGTGGAAAAATATGAACCCACCGGCACAGCACAACATATTTTCGTGGCAGTGAGACAAAGAAATCGGCGTAGTGTGAGAATATTGCTGCCGCTAGCACATCAATTGAATAAGAACCAAACCAGCCTTTCACACGTCGTACTCCAGCGTTGGTCATCTCTGTCACGTGGTTGTGGCGAATTTTGCGAAAAGATCTTGGCCTACAGCCTTACAAGATCCAATTGACGCAAGAAATGAAGCCGCTTGACCACCAGACTCTACGCATGTTCGTGAATTTGGCTGAGTTACAACATGAAAATGATCCGAGTTTCCTCGAAAAATCATCTTCAGCAATGAGGCTCATTTCTGTCTGAATGGTTTCGTGAATAAGCAAAATATGCGTTATAGTCAGGCATGTACTCCATGAGTCAACATTGCATCCCGAAAAATATACGGTTTGGTGCGGCATATGGGCCCGCGGAGTCATTTGGCCGTACTTCTTCCATGATGATCAAGACCGGCACGTTACTGTGAATGGCCATTGTTACCGCTCAATGATAACCGAATATTTTTGACCAAAATTGGATGTTATGGACTTGGACAATATGTGTTTCCAATAGGACGTTATTTCACGAAGTGGCCCAGTCAATTGGCCACTTCGGTCCTGCGATTTGGCGCCGCTAGACTATTTCCTGTGGGGCTAAATCAAATCTTGGATCTATGCTTACAAGCCAGCGACGATTGATGAACCTCGTACGAATATCGAACGGGAAATTGCAGCAGTATTGGCCGAATTATGCATGAAAACCGTCGAAAATTGGGTTCAGCGTCTGGACTTCTGCAATCGTGCTCGTGGTATGCAAAAGAAATTGAGTTCCATACGTAATAGCATTGAATGTACTTTCACAAGAATAAAGAACTTAATTGATATCCCAAACCGTTTTGTGTTTTATTAACTTTAGTAGCACTCTTATTGAAAAACCCTTTAGTTTCCACATAAGAGCTTGATTTGATCGAACACCCTTCTGCATATGTTGCTATACTTATACTGTATACACACATATACATACATAAATATTTACTGTGTGTTTATTCCTTCATCTTTTCGTATTTTTGTGTAGATGACTTTTATTGATTTTTGTTTATATGTACAACAGAGCTATACATTTATGTACGTGTTGAGTGTTGGCTTCTTGGCTGGCACGTTGACTTCCTTGATAAAGATCAATTGACAGGTGATGAACTTAGCGCTTGCCTTGACATACTCGTATGTTAATATAATGACTTACACGTACAATGTACATATGTATATGTATGTTTATGTGATGGAAAATTTCTGAAATGTTCTTCCACCCAACGAAGATGGGGAGATATCATGTAAGTGAATATTTTTAGCATACAAAATCAAGTTTGTCATTGCTACAAGTATTGTGGTATGAGAAATATTCTAATAAAAACCAATTAATTCGGTGGAATCCTAGAAGCACACTGAAGTCTTCATTTACAAAATAAGGACAAGGCATATATTACAAGGGGCGGGGAGGGGTGGAAATAAAGCGCTTCAGAAAGAAACCGGCAAAGGAAGTCAAGGCCTCAAACCATAATTATTGGTAGCAATCGAGGAAAACGAGGAGCGTAATTTTGATATACGCAAAGTAAAATCTATTTATGTTCGATTCCTCATCGCCATGATGTACTTACAAGACGAGAATCACCACCATTGCTATTATTAGTTCACTATTTATATATGAAGGTAGACTGGTATTTTCATATGAATTATGATATTATTAGTTAACAAGTAAGGAAGGACTAAGTTCAGATGCAACCGAACATTTTATAAAGTTGAAAATCTTTATATTAGGCATATAGGGGTTCAAGGAAACATTTCCCCGATTCAACCCATTTTTGATACATTATTTCAAATCTGTATTTCACACATTAACCGATATTTTCGGTCAAAAATTAATTAATTAGATACTGGGGTCCACATATTCGGTACTTAGGAGCTTGAACCGTTTTGGTTGGATTTGGGAATGTTTTGGTCAAAAGGCGGCATTCTTCAAAAGAATTGTTAGTGTAAATTTGTATTCCATTATATTAATTACTGCTTGATTCGTATACTAGACAAGTAAAGGATCAAATGAAACTGAAAATTATGTTATACAAAAAAGTAGGCGTGGTGGCTGTGCTATTTTGCCGATTTTCACACAGTAATGTGAGAATGACAGGAAAATATTGCTGCGTACCGAAATTGATTAGAATTGGGTTTTCATCTAAATGGTGCCACGCCCATCGTTCTTATCATTTCTGGTGTAAGATGTTCGGGAACATTATCCGGTTTCATTTATTTTCACACTGTCGTAGGATGAGTCGAACAGATTTTTGCTGTGCAAATTTTGGTCATATAAGCCGAATAGTTTAGGAGATATTAAACTTAACTTAAATGCCCATTTTTTAAGATTGGCCAACAATTGCTCGCCGTAAATGCGATTGGTTGTTCTATTGTCGGACCGACAGACATCCAGTCACTCAGATTTCAACTCGACACAAATGAAATATAACAATTTGGGTAAGTATGTGAGGTGCGCGAAAGATATCGGACAAGTCATCTCAAATCATCCCTGAGAGTAACAACCACAAACGGTGATGAATGCAGCTTGGTTTTTTATATGTACAAAAATATTGCTAATGAAATCATTGTCCATAACTACTTGAGTGTATGAGATTAATGTGTATACATTTTTATTTATAAATCCTTCAGGCCTTCGCCATAATCTTGCGTTTAATCTGCCAAACTTAAGTGTGTACCAAATGGTGATCCTAAAGTTATTACTTCTAGTTAGAATGTGTAATAATAGGAAGAATAAAATGCACTTGCTATGTTAAGAAATAAAGTTAGGCCCTAAAAATCACTTCAGATTTATATTCATTCTCTTAACAGTAATAATACTGTTAATCATTATCATCATTAAATACCAAATATTCATCATTGTGCATTCATTTTATAACCTTGAGCTCCCATAATTTCATTTCGATAATCTCAAGTTTCAATGCAATGAGCTCAACATTTTCATTGGAATTTGCTTATGGTTTATTAATATAAATCCAAAAAAAGATAATGAAGCTTATGTTCATAAACTTTTATATTATAAATAAATGTGTAGTGAGTGTGCAAGAGGCCCTTTTATATTGATTCATTGTAAAAATTAATACCGCACAAGTTTATAGAAAGTGATAAGGTTTTAAGGAGATAAGCTGCGGAGCATAATATTTTGGTAAGTATCCTCATAAACGAGCACAAACACACACATACACACACATGCGTGTGAAGTTAGGAATGAAGCGATTGACTGAGTCATTGTATTGCGAAATGTTGTGGGTGTGACCTATAACGACGTCTTGCGATACATTTTTATACTCTTGCAACATGTTGCTGCAGATTAAAATAGTTTTTTTTTTCACTTAACAGTTGTACGCATCATCTAAAACTAAGCGAGGTATATACATATATATGTATATAGGGTTATATACTTATATCCAACGAGAATTGCTTAAGCTCCTAGGCACCGAATATGTGGACCTCAGTACCTATAATTGACATTTGATCGAAAATATCGGTCAATGTATGGAATATACATTTGAAACTTATACAGAATCCTTTTCTAACAATACTTCTCTGAGCACCCATAGACCTAATATAAAGATTTTCGATCTTCCGGGAGATTTTATATATCCAGTATAATCGGCCAATATTTGAATTATTTCAGTGAAAATCAGAGAGCGTGTTTCACTCATAATACAAGTTGTGTATATTTGTGCTTATAATCCAAGAAAAATGGGCGAAAACTTGACCCAAACCCCAAATAAGTATTATCAGGATTTTCGAACATCCGCCTGACTTTGCTCCATATGATTGACGAAGATCTGAAGGTCCTTTCCCTGGCTTTGATTCCTGCACGTTGCAAGAGTATAAAATCTTCAGTTAGACTCGAATGTATCTCTTCCTTACTTGTTTGATTTGGTAATTCTTCAACTCATACTCAACTTACGAAGGTAAGGCATGTTCAAATAAAAAAGAATGTCTCGTGGAAAGGCAGAGGTGTTTTACGAATAATTTTGCTAAAAAATCAAGAGAAGTAAAAAAGCTGAAAATGCATGTTATTATAAAGTGTTTTTGTTTATGTGTCCTTGAAAAGCATACGTTAGGTCGAACGGTTGTTTGTAAGTCAACGATTTTGAGGAAAGTTGTTTTATTTAAAAGAAGTGAGCGGGTGTCTGCGAATCTTTATGTAAATTGTATATATATGTATATAATGCACAACCAATAGCTCACAATTATTCATATTGCGAATATATATATACATACATATGTATATATGATATGTTGGCACATAGTAATTAAATTTGAAATTACATTATCGAACTGGTCTATTTGTTTGCATACCGAAAACAATCAAACAATGTTCTGACTAGTGATCCATGAACACTACAAAAAATGCGAACCAAAATATTTTATCGTCAGATTATGGCGGAAAATTTTCCCATTGTTATCAATGCCAAAGGAATTTAAACAAATTGGAATGATCGATCTTTTTTACAGCGGCATAAAAATGATTTTAATGTCGATGAATGCCAATATCAAAATTTGTATATTGGAAAATTACCGAATATGTTTTTTATGTATTTGTTATTGAATCTAGTAAAGAAAACACGTCAAATGTAAATCAAATTTATTTATTTTTTTTAATGTTATGTTTATAGAGGAAATGATAATAAAATAGTAGACTAAAACGAATTATGTTTATTTAAAACTGTGTAGCTCAAATCACATTAATGAAAGAAAAAATAATGATATTATCATAATCTTCTAATCAATCGGTGGGTAATCCGATTTTCAAATAAAGTAAAATTGCAGAGAAAAAAAATTTGTTATAAATACCATCTGATCAGATTTGACTCGGACTAATTCATTAAAACTGCGTGCGTAAATTAAATATGTTTTTTAAATTTGTGGTTATGTTTGATTGAAGATTGATCGCCATATGTAGTGCATGTTCAGAGCTGTTTATTACCGACGTAAAAGATTGTCTGGCAACTTTTTATTATGGAAAAAAATGTACAATGAATTTGCTTGAAATATTATATTGTGACATGGCTTCGCTCTGTGGCCTCTTGAAAAGTTCCAAGAATACCCGACGTTTTCGAGCCTAATTTTGTTAAGCGATGCGGCTCACTTCTGGCTTCGCATTTGGACTGAAAAGATTCACCAGCTGCCATTTCAACCAGAAAAAAAAAACGATTTGGTGTGGTTTGTGGACGGGAGGAATCTTCGGTCAACGGCTATCGTTTTCGCGTCATGATAACCGACTATTTGATGCCTGAAATTAAAGATCGTGATTACCACCAAGATCGCGTGATAGCATATCGTTCTAATTAATGGAGTCTCCCACAAGTTTAGCAATTCTTATGACTGATTTTAAGGTAACGTCTAACGTGATGTCTTGAAAGTTTGTCATTAAGAGATAAGGTCTGGGAGTCGTTAGAAAAAAATTTACCTTTTGATTCGATTTTGAGAGTAGTATTGAAGTTTAGTCCAGCGCAGTGAACCTGCAACTATGATTAAATTTTTTCTTAGCGTCATTTTACAGATATGTAATTATTAAAGATACGTATCGATATTCGATAAGATGCCATGAAAAAATCAACTCTGTGTCTATTTGGGTTATTAATGAATTGTTTCGTTTAAGTGAATTATAATGAAAACCGATTTTTTTATTCAAATTGCTGCTTCAGTTGGCTATTCGTAGGTTGAGCTTTCAAACCACCGTTGCGAAAAAGGAAAATATGAAGGCAATGCTTCAGAGAGTTTTCAATGTAAGCTCACTCGAGTGGAAATCTGAACCGGTGTCTTCTTGCCTAAATAGACGAAAGCAGAATTCACAGTTTGTGCAGGCTTGGAACTTCTCGCGCCTTGTAAAGGTGTTAGCGCTATATCTAGTATTTGCTTTAAAATTTTCAAATTTCAATAAAATCACACTTATAATGTGTTAGTTGCAAATGTTGTGGCGTAGATTTTGTCGTTAAGTGCAAATATCGCAGTTTAGCTCAGAAGGCACGTGCTATTCGCTTCTAAATGTACAATATATCATTCAATTAGCACTGCGTTATTAATCCATATCAATTGCCTGCTAAATTTTTGCTAATTTTATAGAAATACATACAATGTGCTAGAATTGGAAGAATGACTGATGAATATGACTTAAAAGCTCAAGCTCAAACAAGTAGAAAACTGGCAGCCTCTATCAATTTATGCAGCGCTAAATGCCAACAACAATATACAAATTATTAAGTTCAACTTGAAGTTTATTGAGTATTATTTATCTGAGCACACACACACACACACACACACACACACACACACATGACTTATGAATCGCACATGTGAATTATGAATGCGAAATGCTCTGACTTCCAACGACATTAAATTGCGAACTGCAGAGGTCTATGTTAATTTCTTTTCTTCTTACTGTTCTTGTTGCTTTTGTTATAATGCCCCACGTGTGTTGTTCTGGCCGCCGCAGTTTGTGCTGGGGCCACGACTTGGTTTTGATTTTCAATTAGCGCGAGTGTCGCGGCAGAGGGTTGTGGCAGAAGCGTGACAAGTGAGTGGTGTTTTACACTTTACGCGAACTCAAGCCCTTTTAGCACGAGGAAACACTTCACGCGCACAAGCAACTCAGTGGTAATGTAAAGCTTTCGTAGTAAGTGCAAACATTATCAGGGAATGCTAAAGCTTTTTCTTCGTTTCGCTCATGACATTCCTTTCCGTGCCATTTCATCGCAGTCATGACACTTAAACGGGTTTTGCAACACTTTATATTATTTACTTTAACAACTTACATATACTTATGTATGTATGGGTTTATATACTTGTATAGCTTACTTTTCACAAATATTTGTTCGTGGCTTTTATTGCGTGAACTTTACACAGATTAAATCACTAGTAAATTGTCGCTGAGTTCTCTATTTAAATGTAAGAGGTTATGTAATTTTCTCTTATATTTTTGTGGAGTTCCATTATATTTCGCCCCGGAAGTGGAGTGTTCGTAGAAAAACCGGAATTAATATGGGTTTCTAAATGGTTTTGTTTTGGGTGCATTTGTGAGGTTTAATGGCGGAATTGTGTTTGACCTATACTTACTTAAACATATTTGAAGTAAGTGAGGTAGGATTTAGTTCGGGTGTAACGAAACCTTTTGTATTTTCGCTAAATGAGATGCTCAAACTTAAATTCATTGAAATATCAAACATCTTGAAGTTTGAAAGTAAGGTGTAAAGTCAAAATGGTTGGTAATTGTTTAGATTGGTGCTAGAGGAAGGACTGTACTGATTACATTCACTTTTGGCATTACTCAAGTAAACTCTAAAACTTGTTTCCACGCCCGAAATATTTGACACAACATCTTTGGCCAAATGAGTCCGAACACACCACATTAGCACATAGCAATATGCAGTTGCACAACACTGACACACCGCATTCACCATTTCACAACACACGTTCCACATCACTACATCCACAATGGCACCGAAATTGTATGTTTATACAGTATAAAGTCCACCGAAAATTCGAAAAACTTATAATAGCTGTCTTCGGGAAGCCACGAATAAACCCTCTTAGACTGCGATAGACGTTTTTCTATTCAGAATACTCTCTCAACTGCACAAGAACTGGCTGCTGACCAAAGCTTGCTTAACTCGCATTAAGCCAATAGATCCAGCGCCCGAACGAACGAAGACAGCGGAACTCCTGCTTGTTCCCATCCTGATGGAGTTCGGGTGGAGATGCCTTTTGTTCGCAAGTTCGGCTTTATAAGCTTTTCAGACGATTCCGCTGTGGCCAGGCATTCATTTAAATTTAATATGGAAATAGCTTGATGCTACTGCCAGTGAATTCTTGCACTAATTGACTAGTTTTGAGCTCATTGTCAGCGAGCTCAAGACCCTAAAAGAAGGTGTACTTCGGAGAAGTAGTACTTACATCTGCTACTACCTTGATGTTTGCCATTTCTGCTTCATAGATACTAGAGTGGCGTGGCAATCTGAAGCATGAGTTGATTAAGAGCTCTCAACAGAAGACTACCTCTCCGACCTTCCCCTTGAGCTTCGACTCATCCGTGAAAAAGCTCACTATACCTCTTTTCCAGCGACTCCGTCCATTTACTTATCTGTCTGAGGAATGTGCATTGAGAAGATGCCGTTAAGAGTAAGTTCCGCGGCGCAGTAGGTCAAGTTATCGGGGATGCAGTTAAAGTAAGAGAGAATCGCAGAATGCCTCTCTTTGGGACGCGTAATGTGTTCAATTTCTCGAAGTCTAATAGCAATCTTCGCAACAATTCATTTGCCGGCAATGTCCACGGGTGCTATATGTGTAATGACATTAAGTGTCGTCGTTCGTGTTGTAGCTAGTGCTCCACTGATGCTAATAAAAGCCGTAGAAAACAATCCAGCTGTTTAGTGAGTGTGGCTTTATCGAGTGCCATCCAGCAGACAAATAATGTACTGGCTACGGTTTCGTAAAGCCAAAGCACAACTTTTGGTGAGAGACCCCAACACTTCCAAATAACTTCTTTATAGCAGTACAAGGCAACCAATGCTTTCTTCACCCTCACCTTTACATTGTACTTGGATTGCTATCAAGTATGAGGCCCAAGTACTTTACCTTTTCAAGAGTATGAAATCGAGAGCCTCCCAATGAGGGAAGGGGTGTCTACGGGGATTTATTTTTCCTGGTATATAAAATCAGTTATGTTTTATTTGGATTGAAAGCTAAGCTACTTCTTGCCGCCCAGCTAGCTGCCACATTGAGGTGGCTTTGCTTTAATTCATCAACTCCAAAACTTTGGGTTGCTTCTACTTGCGAGCAGAGAAATGGTGAATGGAAAGTGGCTAATATATTAGGTAGTCGAAAAAGTCTTTTCGTATTTTTAATAAAACTTCAATTTATTTTGTTATGTTTATAATAATAAGTAAATAAACAAATATGTACCATTTTGGTCGACCACTTTTTGCCATTTTGCCTCTAGAGACATTTTCTCATCAGTGTAAAACTTTCATCGGTGTAAATCGAAATTTCGAAATATCCAAAACGGAAATGAAATGTGAAAAACACTAAAAGATTATTTATTTATTTCAAACGGCTAATCAAAACCTGTGTAATATTTTAATATTTCATTTTTCCAAAAATTAATATATATTTTAAACTACTAACTATTAATATATTTCCTAATACAATGTAAATCGGGCAATTTTAAGTAAGTAAAGTTGATAACTACTGCATTGGCTAGTCAGACACATATACATCTATACAAAGCACCTCTTTAGTTGTCATGCCAATATAGATATAAAACTTGACCTTTACTAATTCAGGTGCGTTGAAACTGCTTCTGCTTGCCACTCCATTTGTCAGTGTTTCTAAAGCAACTTCACCTTTACCCGACCTTCTGAAAAATGTAATAATTGGTTTTGTTTGTGTCTATGGTTTTATTATGAGAAACTGTGTTTAAGTATGGCATGGTAGGGTGCTCTTAAGGGTCCTACTGGCTTTCTAGGCTTCGAGTATGCAAATAAGCGGAAAACAATGCTAAAAATGGATTTGCATATTTCTGGTATTTCTGCTTTGTGTATCACTTTCAACAGTTCATTCCATAGCTTATGCTCTCATTTCAAGGTTATAAGCATATATATATGTCTGTGTATAAATATAAACAAAATTAAGTAATTTCTGCTTTGTAATACGATCGTCTATATTTTTGTTTGCGGAGTTGGCACTTTCATCGCTGGCATGAGTTGTTGTGTGTGTGTCTGTGTGTCGTGTCGTGGGAGTGGACTACGAAACCTGTTTGGAGAGTTTAGCGGTTGTGGGTATCATTATCAATATATGCGGAACTAGCATAAAGTTTACAGTTGGTGCTTGACTGCGCTCGACAGAAAAAGTTCTGCATATTTTTTGGTAGTAAAAGCTGCGAAGGGAGTTATAATAATTTTATTACGTAAATTGAATAATTCTTTTTGTGTTACAGAGTTAAAGGAATATAATAAAAACATTTTTAAATTGTTTACAAAGTCGTTTGAGTTTATTTCATAAAGAACAAATATAACATGAAGACTTTTTGATTGGTCATTTTGAATGCTATTGTAGTCCGATCTTAAAAATATCTATTCGTCGGTTATAGCGCTGCCAAATTTCGTGAAGACATATTGTTGTAAAATATTTTCCAAACAATAACTTGGTTCGATTGAGCAGTTTATATGTCAACTGTATCCGAGAGAGGTCTGATATCGACGGGTCCGACAAATGAGCAGCTTTTTGGAAAGAAATTTTAATAATTTTGATGTTCATTCTTGATATTTTGTGCAGAACCAGCATAAAATTGATAAAAATTAAAATCATATTTAAAATAGCTTAAATGTTACTCATACGCACTGTAGCACTAAACAAAGTATGTACTTAACATTGAAAAAAAAATACCGTAAAACCAAACATATGCTGCTTAAACACAAATTTTTCCATGCCAACAGTAAATGCCTTGCATTGAGGCAGCCAAATTGTTTCATTATTTTAGTTCAATGAGCTTATCGAAACCATTCCGATACTCATCCAGTTGCGATTCACCTGAGAATATACTAATGTCAACTCAATTACACAATTGCTATTTGCTTACAGCCCCTTTTCCGTGCCCTTTCAAAAGTTTTGTTGCTTTCGATGTTGCTGTTGTCGTGTTCAATAACATAATTGATCAATGAACTACATCAATTAGCTGATTACCCAAAGCCACTAGCCACTCGCAGTCTACATAAATATGACAAATTTACCTTGACAACATTGCGAAAATTAGTGGCATATGTACCTAAATGATAGAATACCACAACTACAGTGTTATTGCAGAGTTTTAGTTAATGGTTACCCAGCGTGTGAAATGCGTAAATAAAATTGAGTGCTACTCCTTGCAACTAGTCCATTAGTTTTCAAGATATCGATCTGAAATTTTGCACATGTCCCTCCATCTCCAAGAGCTGCTCATTTGTGGATGTAGCTGATATCGGACTGTTATAGCTTATATTTGTAGTACAAGCTGAACGATCAAAGTCTGCATAAAGTGCTTTTCATACCCTTCTATGCTAAAATATGTGCAACTTTGAAGGGTATTATAGCTTCGCAGTAGCCAAAATCTGGTGTTAGAGATACAGTTTAGTAGTTTTCAATTTAAAGGCCGCCATCAAACACTATAAACCGGCGTAAAAGTTTACTTCGATAATCACTACTCGCATTTCACGCTGGGTTTTGAACAGCACTTCAATTTATTTGGAAATTCGATAAACATCAACTTGCAAATGTTTTGCGGCAATATGCCATTAATGGCGTGTTTATGTCGCATTAACAAAGTTTGAAATATAAATTTTGCCGTTTGATACAAAGTGAAATTGATAATTTAGTCATTACAAAATAAATATTTAATGCTTGAATTTTAGAGTTCAGTTCATAAGCAATTAATTAAAAAAATGTAACCGCGATTACAGGTTTAAATTGGATAATATTGATTTTTGACATTTAATTAATTGAGTATAAAAGTGTGGGAGGAATATCGGTTGCACGGTTAAACTATAATTTTCACTGTTTTTTCGATATTGTCTTATATTGATAATTTTCTTGTCATTTGAATAATATTTCAGTATAATTGTTGGACAATTATCGATTGTAAGATAATTTCTACTGTCTCTATCGATATTTTCATATATCGATAATTTATTTTATTATTTTATCGATATTTTTTTGTATAGATTTTTTAACGGAATCGACCAGAGCGAATAACAATATCACATATCTCCGATTGTTCAGACTTTTTAAACTTTGCTTAAAAATCGCTGGCTCGAAATCGGTTAGGCAAAGTTGTTAAGAATGGATCGTAAAACATTTCTCACATATGCGATTTTATAGCAAAAAAATCGACCCGCTTTATGTACATCTTGCTTTGAATATTTGTTGACAACGCTTGATCCTTTCTTATATTCACATATTAACAACAAAATGGAAGCTAAAATAATATCGTAAACTATCGATAATTTTTATTTTGATTTTGATGTAGACATAGCGGCTCTTATCGATATTTTTCTTTGCTTGTCCTTTTAATCCTGAGTAAATTTTTTGTAGTATTTAATTCAAACTACAAAACATATAAAGTGGGTTGCCAGTAAAGAAGAAGAAAAAAGTATAGTAAATTTTGCAAATTTTTTTTAAATTTATCGATAAATATGTACATACAGTAATAACTGCCGATCATTTTCCTACATTTTCTTCAGCTAATTTAATTCAAACTACCAAAAACCCATCGTAAATTTATCGATAATTTATTTAAAGTTATCGATATTAATGTGCATATGATGATAATTATGGAAAATGGTTTTCTTTTAAATTTGAACGACTTTTTTTTCTTTGGTTTTCTTTTAAATTCATGATAACTTTTTTCAATTAATTAATTCAAAATAAAAAAAAATACGGTAAACTATGAAAATTTTTTTTTTAATTTATCGATAAATGTATAACTATATCAAGAACTTTTCTAATGAGTTTCTCTTAAATCTAAAATAAATTTTTCTCCAACTAATAGCATTAAAAAATATAGTAAACTACCGTTATTTTATCTAAATTAATCGATAAATATGTACCAATAGTGTTAGTTATGAATAAATTATTTTTTTTAATAAAAATTTATTTTTAATGCAACTCAATGTTAAATATTTGATTAAAACTTCCATGATAAGCAAGTTGCGATATTTTAGCCAATTTTACTCTGAAGGACTGATATTCAAAATGATCGATTTTGATAGTTCTGCAAAAAAGAAGAAGCTGGAATAACAACATTTTTAACGCTCGTCTTGCGCGTGCAATTTAAAGGAATCAGTCCGAGTCACACATGGCCACATTCTCCTAGAAATATACATAATAACTAATGTTAATCTACCGCAAGGGAGTTTAGGAGAGGAGGAGTGTCACTACTGGTACACAAAGAAAGAATTAATGAAGAAGAAGAGAAAGAAGAACAATAGAAGAGCTTTAAATGCAGAAGGTTATATATTTTTTCTGTTCCAAATGTAACTTTTCGGAATGAAAATTATACTTGGGGCTTCATACCACAGAGGGGTTTTGCAATACTTCAAGTATTAATATTTATTAAATCCAAGCTCTTTCTTGATTTCCTCAGAACTATACAAAGTTGCTCAAGAAACAACTCAGATTCTTCTTCTAAAAAGATCTTCTTTTCTGTGAGGTCAATGAGTGACTAAAATCGCACAGAACCATTGTGAAAATAAAACTTTTTTCAATGAAAAAATTTCCCAAAGAATAAACATGCTGTAAAATATATTCAGTGTAAACATATAAACATATCAATTCGACTTTCGAGTCTTATGGGTTACATGTTTTATTTATGTATGTAATTGTTATATATAAGCGTTTTCACACTTTACGCATCTCAATTTGTGAATGCATAAAAAATTGAAATCAGTGGTCAAAATAAAATATCTGATTGCTGACTTTTATGACTTTTCTTTTACATTTTTGCGGTCGCACTCGAGGCGATAATGATTTACACACACATACTCTTACAAAATATAAACATACAAGAATTTATCCCTGAGAATTTATTGCTTTCATTCAATTTCGAGCAAGCATAAATGAAGATATGCCAGCAAAAACCGAAAAAAGCAGAAGAAGTGGAAAGAAGAGCCGTAAAAACGTTACGGAGAATAAGTAAATCTAATTTCCTCGCTAAGTACTTGTATTATTCTATTATATACAATTTCGTCGAAGGCATAAGTGGCGGGCTGATAACAGAAAAGTAGATGCTATGGGAAACCGAGAGAGAAGAACATACATATTAACGTGTATCTACTCCATACACACAGCACTTTAACTTTAACGTAGCGTTTAAAGCCAGTTATCTCCTTGTTTTCAGGGTCAACTTACTGCTCTTAAGTTGGAGTTTTTATTTCCGGAGTACTAAAATTGCAACCAAAATCATAATTGGAAATCTGTAATTTTATACCAAAACTACTTGACAATATCATGTGTAAGTATACATATATACATATGTACAAGCTTACAACGCAACCATATCAGATATTCAGACTCATACCATATCAGTCAGTACCAGAAACAGTTTTGTGCGGCTATGAAAAAACCTATTTAACGACCGCTTGCTGAAACACATAGTAAAAAGAATTAAATCACCAATATAATATACATGCGTATGTATGTATGCACAAGCATGTGAATTACATACACATACATGCATTTATATGGGTAAGTGTAAACATGTCAGTTTGTTAAATATGAAAGTGTAGCTCATGCTTGAATGGAGCGAACACTGTGGCCTTTCGCTTTCCAATATTTACTTTTGGCACGCTAGTGAATTTTTATGAATGAAAATATATTAAAACTATTGTTTTTTTGTGCATGCGCGGAAAATATTAGCAACCGCGTTCGAAACGAACATGTTGTATGCGCTGCAAATGCTATCAAACACGTGATTATTTCGGTTGCGTGTTCGAAGCAACTCATGTTTTGGAAGGAATCGAGTCTTTTCATGCATATTTGGTCAAAATACATTAGGGTGGTCATAGAAAAAAATTATTATATTAAATTATAAGATCAGAAATATTGATATGTGGTTAAATGTGAGTCGGATTAATAGCATTGAAAGGGTTAAGCAGAGCTTAAATTAACCATATATAGAAGATTTACGTTTAAACTAAATTGTTGCTAAATATCAAATTAGTCTTACTGATATTGCGAGATTATATATTGAGTGTAAAAGAGACTTTATACTATTTTTGCCAAATTTTACACTAAAAATGTTTAAAAAATAATAATATTATTATTAAAAAATAATAATAATAAAAAATTAAAAATAATTTTGATAATTAACGGTGCTCAATATATGAAAATATTGCTTATAATAATTAATATTACATTGACATATTTTATATATAAATTATTTTGAAATATTCTAAAAAATATTGTTTTGGTAAAATATAATTTTTCAGAAAAAAAAAAATTAAATAAATAATATAGGAAACTAATTTTTATTATAACAATGTTAACGTTTCTTATCTCCAATTCAATCGAAACTTATTTGAAGTTAAACTAAAGTTTAATTTATAATGGTGAACTATTAGTTTGCGGTAGGTTAATTATTATACCGGATACTTTACTTGAGTTATGTTTCCGGTATTATAAATATATGCATAACTTGTTCTAAATATTTGTTGAGGTCTCTTAAACATATTAATTAAAAATTTTCGATTTTTCTTTTAAATTTATCGATAAATGTGAACATATAGTTATATTTAACAATACTTTTTAATGGTTTTATTTTTTAAATGCAGGTTAAATTGTTTTAAAATAATTTAATTCAAAGTATCGATAAGTATTTTTAATATTTATCGATAAATATGAATCTAATATGATAATTATCGATATTTTTTCAAAAATTTTCTTTAAAAATAAAATATTAAATAATAATATAGTGCCTTACGTTACTTTACCGCTAGCGAGTGTAGGCAGACTTGAAAGGTTTAAACTTTCGATAAGTATTTCTTATATTCATCGATAAATATGTACTTACAATGATAATTATCGATAGTTTTACAATAATTTTTTAAAAAATCAAATACTAAATAATAACATAGAGCCTTACGTTACTTTACCGCTAGCGAGTGTAGATAGACTTGAAAGGTCTAAACTTTCGATGAGTATTTTTTATATTTATCGATAAATATGTACCTTTAATGATAATTATCGATAGTTTTACAATAATTTTCTTTAAAAATCAATTACTAAATAATAACATAGTGCCTTACGTTACTTTATCGCAAGCGATATACATACTATAAATAAAAACAATTTCATACCAAGTTTGGCTAATGAGTGATGGAGTAATCATAATTTTGATTTTGTTGTATTGTTGCAACTTTTTAAAAATTAATAATTTTTTGAAGTTCACAAATGTTTAATATTTTTGAAATAGTAGAAATTTTAAAAATGTCGCTGAAAAAGATTTTCTACAATCGAATAACGAATAACTATTATTAATTATTTTTCGAAAAAAAATTTCATTGCAATAAACATTTTTCTACAAATATTTACGAAGAGAAAAAAACTTGTTTGAAAAAATATGTGTTTTTGAAAATATTTTCTATATTTTTTTATTTTTTGTACTATTTTACATTTTAAGATTATTTTCATACAATCGCAATTGGCAATGTACAGATTTATTTTTTTAGCTGATTTTTGATTCTCATCAAAACAAAACTCTGTAAATTGATCGACCCATAATCACAATTTATTAACAATGTACGCCAATACTCGATATTCTTGCCAAAAACTTTGATATTATCTTCTTAAAACAAGTTTGCAACAACTGTTATCATAAAATCTTGCAAGCACATCAATGATATCAGATATATATGTACATATATATGTGAACATAGATAAGCGGTGCTGGGTGGAAATTAGTGGGTGTGTAATTATAATGTGTTGTATACAGAATATGTTGTAGGTCTGAGCAGCAGCAGCAACTGCTGCCAAAAACACTGTTAGGCGAAATGGTCGAGCAAAGTGAAATTCAGTTGATAACGGATAGTCACGGTGTTAAGACGTTCCAACCAACCCAAAAGGCTGATAAAATTACATAAAAATTTTTCAAAAAGTGAAACTGTTAGAAAAGCGTCAATAATGTTGGATAATGGACGTGACAATGGATTACTAATTAACGAAATAAATGAGTAAAAAAATTTTAAATTTTTTTAAGAAAAAAGTGAGATAAAAAATTGAAGAAAAAAACTAACAACAATTAAAAAAGTAAATATTAAAAAAAAAAATAATAAAAATAATAAATTTTATAAAATAAATTCACAACTAAGAAAAGTTACAAAAAATACTAATTATTTCAAACAAATTAACAATTTACCTGAAATAAAAAAATTCAATAAAGTTTTACCAAAATTTAATCAAAACCAAATATAAACGAGTTAAACGCAGCAGTGCAACATTTAACCGCGGTCGCGTTGCTTCGCCACACACCTTCTTGACAGCGCATTCGGTGCAATTAATTTCTTCGCTTTACTGCGGTTTTGCGCTTTGACGCCACCTACCGTAATTAGATTATTGGATAATGGCGCTACAAACAAACATAAATGTCTAATTCTAACGGTGAGAATTCATGGTGGTCTGTGCACGTACGTATCTAATGTGTAACATTAATGGTTAATTGCCTTTGAACGTAAGCTTTACTGCTTCCGAAAGCGATTAAGTGAAGACAATAAAAATTATAAGATTTTTATATGCGGAAATTACAAGCGCACGTAACCTAATAAATAAAATTGTCATATGGCTATGAATATGTTGAGGGGGATTGATAAATATAGTATAAAAAGCAATTAAAATTAAGATTAGTTTAATTGGCTTGCACCGAAGCTATAATATAGTTCACAGTAACATTTCTTATAACATAAAAGGGTATACAAATTCTTTATACTGATTTTGATCGCTCAGTTTGTATGGCAGCTATATGCTATAGTTGTGCGATCGGAACAGTTTTTTCCGAAAATATAATGCTGATTCTGAAAATATTCTGTGCCAAATTTTGTACAGATATATTGTCAAATAAAAACAGTTTTCCATACAAAGCCTTGAGTTTTATCAATCAGTATGACAGCATATGAACAAATTTTTCGTTAAACGTGCCTATGTTTTAAAACAATAATACATGCCAAATTTCATGAAAATATGTATACCTATGGTCAAAGAACATTTTTTTTAAATTAAAGTGCACAAAAAAAAAATCAGAAATACATATCGTCACCTAAAATGCAAAACAACATATCATCAAAATAATCGAAATGGAATTTTTTATTGCTTACGGTGCACTGCATCATATTAAGTTTATGTAGCATAAAATTTACAGCTTCCTGTGTCAA
Source organism: Bactrocera tryoni (assembly GCF_016617805.1). Classification (NCBI taxonomy): domain Eukaryota; kingdom Metazoa; phylum Arthropoda; class Insecta; order Diptera; family Tephritidae; genus Bactrocera; species Bactrocera tryoni. Next base: position 14,975,586 of record NC_052503.1, on the reverse strand, counting down.
AGATAACTAATATATAACCAATGTATAGCCAATGTATAAACAATATATAACCAATATATAGCCAATGTATAACCAATATATAACCATTTTATAACTTAAACTTAAATTTTTTTTCAATGAGTGGCTTCTTTTATATCGTTTTTCCATCGCTTGTAAACCTATGAAAAGTGTTGTTACGTTTCAATGCACTTTAGGTGACGATATATTGTATTAAGTTACATGGAAAATTTTTTATAAAATCGATTATTCATTATATGTATGAGCTTATAAAGTCATTATTAATAGCTTATCTCACCTAAAATCAGGAATATCCACTTTAAACAAAGAAATGAAATCATCAAAAGAGGCTAGGCAAAGATAACGGTCGAAAATCGTAGAGAATATAGAATAAAGATTCACACACATTACTGATTAGATTCAGAAAGGCATTGTATAGAAAGTGGGCGTGTTTATGATTCTATAGACACGATTATATGTAGCTCTTCAAAGAGGGCATTATATTGATAGCATACACATTATATTGATATCCCCTAATAAGAAATGAAATAATTTCTGTGATAATATAATAATTTCAACGTAATATGAGGTGGTGAATTGTCAGTTCTTACCCAAATTGATTGTGAACATTAATCATACCCATTGTTGGAGATACCCTAGCTTTTAAATTTAGTTCTAAATACCGTCTTCTATTCTGTAACGTTCTACTTTCCGGCACTGCCAATTTGATATACCAACTTCTTCAAGGTGTGCCAAGGACACGTGTATCAAATACCATCAGAAATATTAAATTTAGTATGCAGAATATCGACAATATGGTTAAATGCAGAGACGTACGCATGAACGAGCGGATAGATAGATATGACTAAACCAATTAGTCCTGTCAATCAAAGGCATTTTGATATGCGCCAAGTTATTAACATATATATCGATAATTTGAGGTTGTTACTAACAACCGTTAGGTGAGACGTGAAAACGTGTTGAATGTAGTGTTATGTACATATACTGAAAATAATCAATATTAATGTTACCTTATAAGTGGCAAACGTCGAAGGGGTTGGTAAACAGCTGTAGGCCACCACTGCGTATGAGAAACATTAAAGTAATAGCACAGCTATATTTTATGTATATGGAAGAATACATATTTATGGTATATAAAAAATGTCAAAAGCGGGAAGAAGAAAGATATTGAACAAAAAAGTTAGCAAATATTTTTTTTTAATTTTTAAAGATTTTAAAGATAGATTTAGCTCAGAATCTGTACTTCGTTCGGTATTTGATTAACTTTATATAAAAAAAAAAGAAAATAAACAGTTCACTTCAGAAGGAAGGACGTGTGACGGACGAACAGACAGGCTATGAATTTCACATATAATTTGATAACTTTTTTTAAATTTCTGATATTTTTTAGATTAAAAAAATTCCAAATATTGCGTTTACTAAATCTTAACTCAAGAATTTTTCTCATAATCTATTTAATATAAGGAATTCCCTTTGAAACGATGTCACTGTTGCTTTTTGGTATTTTCATGCATGTTATTATAACACACGTGGCTGTGATTTGATTATGTAATGAAATCATAAGGTAATGATGCTCAGCCACCGGAAGTGCCATTCGTAATATTCAAATTTTTCGCGAGCAGCTTGCGGCTTAAGTTCTTTTTCTGCACGTGTGGCAAATCATATTCGTTTTTATTTGTAAGCTGCTGTACATAGTCATTCGTGTATTTACCTGTATGCATGTATGCATAGATATATATATAATTTCCGATTAGCCATCTTCTCAAACACCTTAGGGTTTCTTATCTTCTGCATAATAAGCGTAAATTAATTTTCTGCAAAAGCGAATATGAATAAGCTTAATATGACTATTGTGGAACAGCCTTTCAGGGAAATTTATGCCTGCAATATTTTATGCAATAATTAATATATAACATATATCAATATATATATACATACATATATACATATTATCTATGTGGATATATATGTACATTGTGATTGCCTTTCCTATTTTAAATTATCTTTTGTGTTTAAACTGCACCATAGGACAATAAGAACGACGACGATAAAGCTGCAAATTCGCTTGATTTTGAAAGGAGATCAGAAAAAAATTCGTGGAAGAGAAACAATTGTGAGATTATTAACAAAAGCTAGTAAAAAGACTTTAAGAGTTGCGTATTACAAGAGTATCGAAATTAGAACTTATTGATGACTTATGATGAAAATTTTAAGGCTGTTTTCTCAGTTTGGCTAACAGCATCTGCCAGTTATAGTTAAAAAAGTTTCTTTAACGACAGAAGGAACCTTGGTTAAGTTTACCAGAACTTAACTGACAAATGGCTGCTAACCAAACATTGAGAAAATGACCCTTAAGTTTTGACATTTTACTGAAAATTATAATTGCAGTTGAAATTTCCTAACTCGAATCATCATAATCTCTTCGAGTGATGGTAGGAAATTTGTGTGCAATTTGACTTCTATCGCTAATTCAAGAGTTCGAGTTATGGTAAACTTTGAGTTATGGAAGTTCAACTGTATTATATTTTTTAGGGGGGGATTGTGAATACATGCGTATGTTTAGAAATATATACAGTGAAATCTCCCATAAACAGACACTGACCAAACACCTTTTCTGTCCAGTAATTAGAATTGTTCGCTTAATAGAGCGTCCATTTCATAGACCGTCCACATAATACAGCTTTCATTGTATTTCTTATTTCTGAATTGTTTTGACTTTTCTATCTTCTAAGTTGCTTCAAACTGAACACAATGTGCTAAATTGTACTAAAATCTGTTCAATAGTTTAGGAGTCCATTGCGGACAAACAACGTGATACGTAATTTTTAGTTATAAGAAAAAAGTAATGAATGACAAAGACTGCACGAAATAAAAAAATGCATACGCTGGCAAATGAAATGTGAGGTATGAAATAAGTCGCTAAAATTATAAAGAAATATATGTTATCGATATCCAAGATCCAATAATAACATAGACCCACTTTCGTCGTAACAAACTTGTCAAACTTTAATTAGCGGTAATATTCAGGAGAGTAAAAAGAAATATAATACTTTTCCAATAAATGACATTAGAATCTGTATCTCGTTGTTTAAATGCGACAATCTGTATTACAGAGGAGGCTTTACCGAATTTTGATTTTTGCTGGTTTGGCTGAATTCTTGAAGAGTTTTCGCATCATATCATAAGCCCACTACTCGTCACCATTAATGATGCATGTAATGAATCGCCTCAGCTATGTGGTCAAGCAACCCTTTTCGACCGCTTGGTACGAGGCTAGCATTGACAAGCTTCATACCCCAAAATGTAACCAAAATATATTGAATTTATCCAAAAGAGATATTGAGATGCTCTGCTATTGCTCTGAAGCCAATACTGCTTCTACAACTTTTTGGAAGTCATCGTCATTAACAGAGGCGGATGGACGATTCGCATGCCACAAGTTTTCGATAATCCTCGCTGAATGCTTTGCGACAGTCGAATACTCAACAAAATTTCTCTGCAATAATTTCAATGATTTGTTTGCCTTGATTCCATTAAAAATATAAATTTTCAAATAGATGCGTTGCTCAGTATTTCCATGGTAAACATTTACAAACAAATCTTTCGCGTCGTACAGCTGCCAAATAGGCACTAATTGAATCATGAAGATCAAACTCAAAACGAACATTAAAAAAGTCTAATCGTTTTTTATCTTTTCGTACAAATCTGGGATTTTATTTTGATCGCTTCGATTTGCCCACTCATTTTAAATGAACCAGTCCGGGTCAAATTTGATCAGGTGGTTTATATTAAAGTATACTATTTATAATGCGTATTTTTTGGAAAATTATCTATCATCATTGCTATTATAAACTCATTAAGTGGTAACAGTATAAGGTGGGCTACCTGTCACATCGGCATGTAAATTTTCGCGTCAGACCACACTTCTAAGCAATAGTTTTTGTTTCTGCAACTTAGATATCAATTTTTTGATATTTTGTGTTTTAGGAATAAAGAGTTGGGCACCATACTTGTTAATTGCTATAGCAGCCTTAAGGCTCTAATTCTACAGAATTTTCTGTAATTTTGCGAAATATCTAAGCTTTCGAAGTTTTGAGGAAAATTTCATAGAATTTTTCTGTCTACCACAAACGCTTAAGGCCTTTGAAATGGAATGAAACTACCACTCACAAGCACTACAAACATATTTCAAAAGCACTGCATCTGTCGCCTACGTTTGCCTAGTGGTGGCAGATAAATGATGATAAAAAAGATGAAGGCTTTCTTGGAAAATGATTTGGAAAGAATCAGCAAAAATTGAAAGCGCTTTTATTAAGGTTAAAGCTTGCGATGAAGATTTCCAAGAATAGTTTAATATACTATATTCAACTTTACATTTTATAAGCACTAAAGGATAAAAAATATTTAATATATAAACCGACTTAACACAAAAAAACATAACCGAATTTAACCTGAACTCGTTTAAACAACTTTTATTTTTTCATTATCATAACTCATCTTCTGCCATAAATCAGATTATCCCTTTATAATAAACAAGCACACATACACACAAGGCTCATCACTTCCGTAAACAGAATGTTCATATATGTAAGTCAACGACTTAACGGATATGCAACTCTTGAAACTTTTCGTTGATGGTTCAAGTTCGGGCAGCGTGTGTATACATTTTGAACATCCGTGAAGGTTGACAGGCACGCGGCTTAATTGCAATTATGAAGAAAAAACAAGGCAAAAGTTGTCATTGAGAAATGCCATTACCTCTTTATCGACTCAAACCCAAAATTTGATAAATTGAAAAGACAAATTATTTTTCTTTCCGCAAGTAAATCCCTAATGAGTTTTTGATAAATGGATAAGGCCAAAGGAGGTATTGGTTATTTTCCATTAAGATAATGTAAAAGATAAATAATTGAGAAACAAGTAAGCAAGAGATAAGTTCGGGTGCAACCGAACATTTTATACTCTTGCAACTTGCCGAAATCAAGACCCGGGATTTCATTAAGTTGCCTCACATACCATAACCAATCATATGGAGTAAAGTCAGTCGGATGTCCGAAAATCTTGATATTAGTTATATGCGGGTTAAGTCAAGTTTTCGCCAATTTAGGCATAAAGATACACTGTTTGGAGTAAAACCCTTTTTTTTACTTTCATTGAGGTAACTCAGATATTGGCCCATATATCCAGTTCAAAGTCACCCGGAAGATCGAAATTCTTTATATTAGGTATATGAGTACTCAGGGAAGTATTGACACAATTCAAGTTGAAAAGACCAGGTGGAGAAGGACGTGGCTTCGCTTGGAATCTCCAATTGGAGCCAAGCAGCGAAAATGAAGAACAACCGCATACACGTTGTCTACGCCAATCATAAAGTAGAAAAAGATAGGAATATAAGAATAATGTCACGTACCAAATTTGGTTGAGATTTCATCTTAAAGTGGGCGGTACCATGCCCAACGTCTAGCTTTTACACCGGCTCCTATAAATCCCTCCCATACCATCTCAGGTGTAAGGTTTTATGTCTCAGCAGTAATCAGTTATTGTTTTAGTTTTGGTAATATTTAACAGTACTGTTATATGGAGAATAGTTTTATCCAAGAAGTTTAAGCATTTGGCTGGCGGCTGCATCCAGTAGAAGGAAGCAAGGAAGGATGGGTGGATGCTGATGCTGTCGCCCGTCATACGATTTGGGGCAATTGTATTTTTTAAAGCAGTATAGTCGTAGATAATCGAGGTGAGGAGCCTACTTTTATAGGACCCACCTCCAGAAATGTTCTAACATAACACTATATATAAGTAGGTACGTCCACTTCTCCATACTATACTATACAGATATTATTAGGCAAGAGACTTAGACCTTGCGTATATAACTTAAATCAAGAGCTTGAAAAGGGCGTGACTATATTTGCGAATGCCCTTGTAGAGTTCTACCGACTGTGCGCTGCGACTCAAGAATAAAACGAAGCTCCCTTGGTGGAACAAGCTGCTTGGGTATTGCAGACGCAAAGTACGGGGATGTTTCAACTGGGTAAGCAGGGCACGAATATAAAGAACTTCTAAAGGACTACAAAAAGTTTTTGCGTAGGACAATGCGAGAATCCCGGAAGAACTTCTGTAGTGGCTTTGAAAAGACCAACGAGTTGGCAAGACTCAGGGAACTAAACTAAACCAAAAGCTCCTCCCCAACTGGTATAATTCGCAAAAGTAGTGTAGAGTAAACGGACAACTGCGAGGACTCATTAGAAGATCTGGTCTTAGATCTTGGCAGAAGCACAATACGCATTTAGGAAAGTAGAGACTGCACTCCATACACTTCAATTTAATATCGAAAGGGCTCTTGAATATAAGGCATTCCTGGATAAAAATTCAACACTTTTCGAAGTTGGATATTTCAGGTATCGTTATCTGTAATGTTAGCGCCGGAATTAACATTATTATTTAAATTAATATAATATGAGGAAACTTCAAAAAGTATGTTAAAAATTATACCAAGATGAGCGGATAAAAATCTGGGACCGTAGTGATCACTCGGTGCCCGGATTGTAAAGTGGATGCGTGAGAACCTACCAACCAATCTCCCGGAACTTTTATTTTAATTGAATTATTCGTTTTTTTAAGTGATCCAGTTGTTGACAGCTCAGGTTAAAATTAAGAATTTGGCCGAAGGGGATCAAATCAGAATATACCTTCCTGGCCATCATTCCTCGCTTAAACACGATTCGACAAGAAACGTTTGGCTTGATACTGTTATGAGTGAACAAAGTTTCTTCACATGCAAGTTTCCGTTTAAGAAATGGATCGATTTTGTTGCGATTGAGCAGCGATTACACGACTAGGGTTTTTTGCGTTGCGCTTGCGCTTCAGTAAATTCTACAACACCTCTATAACATTGTCCTAAATTTTCAAGTTGATCTGAGTAAAAGTTTCGGAGATACAGCTTTGGGAATTTGGCCTCCAAGGCTAGACTAAGTGTGCCGCCCTTAAACGCGTTTTTCACGAAACAGTGTTTTGAAGTCGGTTAGCAAGATTTCTCGAGAGCTACTCAACCGGTATTCATGAAATTTTACACAAGTCTTTGAGATACAATTCTTAAAGACTTGGAGGAAAATTTGTTTTTTCGATTACAACTATTAAAAAAAAAATATCGCGAAATTTAAATTTTTTTGTAAAAATGTCTGGCAAAAATTTAATTTTCAGTTTTTTTTCGCCTTCGTTCAAGTTCTAAGTTAAGGTTTTAACTAAAACACATATTGTTTTTCAGTTTAGATTATCCAATAAGGAGTTAGCTAATAGCGTCACATGGGAGAGTTTAAAATATGTCTTTTTCGAAAATTTCAGATTGTCTATTGTAAAAAATCTAATAATGTCAAAAAATTGTTGAAAGAAGACTGGTTTTTATCCGAGAAAACGCATGTGACCCCTTAATTCGTGCGGCATCCATACATCGAACTTCATTTTGTAGCAGCCTTATTAAATGGCTTCAAACGGTTTTTAGGGTAATATTTGGCAAGTGAGCAATCGAAAAAGTGCTTGCATGTTCGAGCTTTACCATTTCCACTTTAAATCAGTATTTTCATTAATTGGATTTCCTGAGCGTAGTGGCGCATTTCTTCTTTGCATATGTGTATGTTATTGTTTCTTCTGTAAACCATATTTGTTTTCATTATATTGAAAGCTCTTAACTGAATAATATTTCATTACTGAGAAATATGTAAATGTATTTTTCAAGCAGTTAATGATTTTCATTGAATTTTAATTCACATTTCTTGCCTTTAATTTCGGTTGTCGTTGCAGCTGAAATGAAATATTCTGAATAACAGGAAATTACAAAGAAATTCGAGTTCAACCTTGATTGTGATTCTTTCTTTTCGATAAAACGCATTTATGTCGTTCAGTTAATGTGAGTTATAGTAGTCGAGATAACATTACTAGAAGATGATGGAAAATATCGATATATGAAGCTTTGTTTGTTTTTCGTAGCAATATATATACTATATATATTTATGTGTATATATAAGTACATATACAAGTCTGTTAGTAGTTTAGTTTAGGAACTCCCAAATGCGGGACAGTCAAGAAAGAAGTTTTGAGTTGTTTCCACCTCATCTTCTTCAATACAGCTTCTAAAGATGGCGCCTTTTAAGATTACCAACCTTGCTGCATGCACGTCGACAGACAACTACAACTAGGGAGAGGCGAGCTTTACAGAGGGTAAAGAGATTACTAGATCTATTGCGATCGATCTTGTTCCAAAAAGCTTCACGACACCACATGTACCGATGGTGGCCCAGCTATCTAGTAGTAGAGCACAAGAGGATCTACCGATAGCGGTTCTAGGGTGTCTTCTGCGATTACGATGTGGCCTGGCACCTGTACCAGTCTTAACACAAATACATTCTATGCTATTGATAGCGAGGTTAGGCACTCCTTGACCAACCCTGAACGCAATGTTTGATGAGTGGATGGTCATCTCTCAGAAGGAGATTGGAAGGCGCTGTAATAGTCACCGCCGGCCGTAGAACGCTCTCGAGTTTCTTTGCAAGTGTGGTCTTTTCTAAAGCCCTCTACCACATAGAGTCTACATAGAGCATATTCGTATACATATCCAGGCGCAACGCTTGACTATGGTGCCGTAGAGCCAGTGGACCACTTTCGGTGAGAGACCGCACTTTTTGCCAATGGCTTCTCTACAGCAGTATAAGGCAATCGATGTCTTTTTTGCTCTCTCTTTGATACTCGGCTTCTATGAAAGCTTTCCATCCAGAATGAGCTCTAGATATTTCACTGTTTCCGTCGGTATACTGCGTAATTACTTTCCTTGAAACAGCGAGCATCAAGCATGTGAGTTAAATTTCCAGCCTTGAGTATTTTTAATGTGGCATTTTTATATGTAATACTGTGTCAAACAACAGAGCATTCTGACTATCTAGCTAAATTTTACGGATCGCTTAGCAAAGTATAAACTTTTACAAATGCAATAATGTTAAAAGCTTGTAAACGAATGGTCAGATTTTAGCCGGTTGAGTCTGGTGGAAAAATATTAGGTTTTTTACCAAATCCAACGATTTTTTTTCAATTGAATATGTCGCCAAATTAAAAGTCGATAGCAGACATAATTAGATTAGTGTTTTAACTAGTAAAAGTGTTGAAAGATTCAAGTTGGACCATGCAGTAAGGCACTTAGCTGAAGAAATCATCACTTATGTATACTTAATAAGAAATAAAGAAATGGACCTGACAATTAGGCACCCAGCCACAACGCTCGTATTTCTGTACTAAGGATCATCACAAAAACAAAGCCAAACAACTACCATTTCTTTTCAAACTCCAATACTATTAAAAATAAAAGTTTTATAGCCAAGTAGCCACTCTGTACCAAAATTGTATTGTATTACAAGAATTAAAATTGGCTTACATATGCATTGGCAAAACATACATATATATGCCAATATTTCTCAGAAAGCCATTACAATTCTAAGTACATATCTATGTATTTATAAAAGCTTATGCGTGTGCACATAAACATACAAATTAAATAACTAAAAGCGACGTCAAAGAGAAATTCGAATTAATTAAATGCACTCGTTTGGAGGTCTCTGTTATATTAACTGCGCAAATTATAAGAATGATTTGAAATTAAATTAAATCCTTCAATTTAATAATGCGTGCAAAGCACACTGCCAAAAAAAATTAGCACACTTTCAAAACAATTGCGAATTCTTCAATTTTATTAAAGTACACATATCAAACAGCCCAGGGGGTTTGACGTTGTCAATGAATAAAATTATATATTTGTTAAGCGCGTCTACCATTTGGTTTTGACCGAAGGCGGGAAGAAAAAACTCAAAAAAGTCGGATTATTTAAAAGCCGTTATTGTAGGAATCGTAATGTTCATATTATGAATGTTGTGTCTGATCTTATTGTGGAGCAGTGTGGCGGTGTGGAGACATTCCAAGGATACACATTTACCCACATACATTTTATCCAATTTTGTGTTGGAACAGGTGCAACAAGCCTGCTTGTTGGTAATTACGGGTGCAATGAATACTACGTCAACAAAGGTGCTGGAGGCGCGATAGCCGGCCAATACATAATAAAATGAAGTATGGAGCATCACTTGCGGCCAGCCGGCTCAAGATTCTAGAAATGTTTATTTAGAATTAAACACAACTTCATTCCACAGTAGAGAAAATTCGATCAATAATTCTGTGATCGACAGTTCCAACGGCGAAATGAACATATTCACTGACGGATCACTGACGGGTGAAATAGAAATAGGTGCGCGCTTCTTATGTAATTAATAGTTTCAATTAATGATTGTGCGCATAACAGAAGGTGCCAAATAGGCATCTAATCGAAACAACAAGGCCATCAACCTTCTAGGATACAATCAAGCGGCAATTCAGGGTATTCGTAGCAGCAATATTAACGCTACCAGCGTTAGGTCATGCAAGAGGGCATTAAGTGCATTCTCATTAGGTAATACTTTTAAAATTATCTGGGTACCCAGTCAGATAGTAATGGAAAGAAATAAAAAAGCAGATGAGTTGGGCAGCTCGGGAGCAGTTGGAGTACAATGCCGCCAAGCTGCTCCAGACCATTTAGCTCCTTCAAGGGTTTTTAGAAGTAATCGACTCTAGAGGAACACCTCAGGCCTTGAAACACTGGCAACAGGGCTTATATAAAGTTATTTTGGAGTAATGTTGATAACGTTGATAATGAATGAATTGAATTGTGGCGCACCTACCCTTAAGACTCCGCCTTCAAAAATCACCGCTACTGACGGAATCGTTCCAGCAATGCTACAGAATGCACTTTGTCTGTCCGTGCCGGTGGCCAGAGGCCATTTTTAGGGGATGTATAAAGTTCAGCTATATGCCACAGTAGTTTTCACACCGACGGCAGGTAGAAACAACCGAACCTACTCGAAAGAGTTTAGGCCTATAAGCCCAACTTCCTTTATGCTGAAAGGGTTAGAGAAAATCTTGGTTGTGCACATTAGAGTCGTTAGGGCCTCCTAGAAACTTGTCCAAAGTACAATACGCACACACGAAAGGCAGATCGGTAGAGACAGCACTCCGTGCACTGGTATTTAATATCGAAAGGGCTCTGGAATATAAGCAATACGCTCTTGAAGCATTTCTGTATGAAGGGGTACGCATATAATAAAATTTCGATACTTTTCGAAATTGTTAAACATTTTAGGTATCATTAACATAATTATTTAAATTAACATAAAATGAGAAAGCTTCAAAAATTATTTAAGACATTATCCGTATATATACGCAGTTTATCCAGAAAAATCATTCGCTATAGAGAGGAATAAGTAGTGATCACTTGGTCCCCAGATTATAAAGTGGTCGCAATAGAACCTACCACCAACCCGGAGCCTTTATTTTGATTGTGTTTTTTTTTTCAAGCATTTCAGTTACTGACAGCCCAGATGAGAATGAAAAGTTTGGCCGCAAGGGATCAAGTTAGAGTATGCCTTTCTGGTCATCAGTCCTCACTCAGTCACCGTTTTAGCCGGCACCACTCGACAACGATTGTTTTCGTTCGACATTGTCGTAAGCTGTCAAATTTCCTTTACCAACAACCTTCCGTTTAAGAAATGAATCGATTTTGTTGCGATTGAGCAGCGATTAGACGTCGAAAACTGTGTGCACGAAGGTTATTTGTGTTAATTCATGCGGCATACATAAATCGAACTTACGAAAAGAAGCCGATCCAGCTTTAGTAATTTTAAGCTCCTGAGCAAAACGAACTGCTTTTCAGAGCTTAGGACGCATTTCTTCTTTGCTGATGTGTATGTTATTGAATAAATAATGTTTTTTTTTTTTAATAAAGCTTCGTTAGTAACTGGCATCTGCAAAGAAACTCGAGTTCAAATTTGATTGCCATTTTTTAAATATGAACTGCGTAATTACTTCCCCTGAACGGATAGCAGAAAGCATCTGTCTAAGATTTCCAGCCTTGATCATATTTAATCTGACATTTTTATTTGTAACTAGTTGACCCCGCAGCCGTTGTCCTGCGTGAAATAATGCGTTTTGAAATGAAATGAAAGTTAAATTTATCATTTTATTTTTATTTTTTCAATGTAACGTAACTTGTTAAACAAAATTTTTTTGTTTCTGTTCCGGTGTACAGAAAAGATGGTTTCCCATTTCGTGAGCACGCCATGTATATTTGGCCGTGTGAAAAACATAGCATTTCCAAATTTATGCCACATACTATGCGACTATTCTTGTGTCTTGTTGATTGTCATCTCAAATGTTCACTGGAAACGGAATACGTTTGAACTGAAATGGCAAAAGGTGCATCACAATCAGTCAGGTTCCATTACACAGTTTCGGCGCATGCAGATTGCGAAACACAATAACGACAGATCCAACTTTGGGACGCAAATGATGCGGCGGCGTACCAAGCCTTTCCAAAGAATTCCACTGGATAAATAACGGCGTCATCTTCATTGTCAAGATTATCGATCGATTTGTATGAGCGCAAATCTCCCGGAATTTGACTTTGAATCTTCCAGTTTAGGTCAACAACATCGGTATTTTTGGCAGCTACCATTGCGCATGTACTTAAGGAATAGTAGTTACGATAATTTGGCTAATGTCCGAACATTCGTGATGAGTTCATCTTTCGTGAGTTGATAAAGGAAGATGGAATTGATATCGAACCCCCGGAAGTATCAACCGAAATTCTACCATTTCCAATTTTTAGCGAAGGCGATGTAAAATGTCTTCGGCAATGTCATTTTTGTTCGTATCCCATAATTGACGCGGATTTGAAGGCTGATATGTAGAAATGATTATCGCGAAAGGTATGCGAACTTCATTTTCATTCCAGTGATTAACATGTTCCAGCAATTGTAATTGCCTGCTTACTTCTCCAAAACTTGCACACACCGTACCCTTCACAGTAAGCAATGACTCAAATAAAGTTGAACCGCGTACATTAATCAATAGCAACCGATGGTAGAAGCAATCGTCGTTTTTCGGGTGGATTGTGTAAATTCGTCCCAATGCATTAGTTGAGAACACATCTGGATGTCAATCTACTGGTTTGCCTTGCTTTGTGCGCAACTATTTCTTCGACGATGCAAACGGATCACTGACGAAAGTTTAGAAAAAACTCGTCAATGTTAATTTTGTTGCTGGCGGTGTTTCACTGGCTGTACTGTATTGGGTTGAAATACACTCTTTGGCCATTCTCCAAATTAACTGCGAGACGCACAAATATCCTGCAAAGCGCTTTATTGCAGTTCACGTATCGACCGTATCTTTCAAGACCAATAACCGCCATGTTGCTTCCCTTTTTTTAACGATTACACCAAACTGCAATACTCAACATTGATATGAGTTTTGAATATGAATTACACAATAATGGCGAATATGATACGATCCATGTTTTGTCAACTTCAATATTCATTCTTCTAAATTGAATGCTGAATGTTCTGCCATTGTCGTCTGGTGAGCGACGCCGATGGAGCGGATATCTATCATTTCCAGTTTGAGTTTCCGAAAGAAAAGAACTTGGATAGTGTTTCGTGCATTTATTGTCAGACATACAACCCGAAGTGGGATTGTGGTGTCTGCAAGGTCCATGAACTATATTGGTTTTCATCACTTCGTATAATACTGTATCTTTATCTGCATCAGGAATTTCCGCAGAAATGAGTTCATCAATTTGATCTGGTGTAACTACCATCCACCATCCAAAGAAGAATGTGTGCGTGCGGTTAACTTTTTTTTTGCTACTCAACAGAATACATCCAGCATTTAACAGCACCATATATATGTATGTACCATATGTTGCTTCAAGATAAAGTCCATCAAACATCGTAGCTGTTGTTTGAAAAGTCGTGCTGTGACATCGTGACGATCGCTTGCTGATTGGCCGCGTTTCATAATTCCACATAAATGTCATCGCATCCTGAGAGTAGTCGTTCATGTGTCTTGGGCTGCCATACGTTGATGGCAAAAAGAACGCCGACCGACATTAGCGCGACCTCTTCGTGGCTTCGTAAGAAATTTCAATCTGTAATTGATCGCTTTATATGAAACATAAAGTTTTCACTGAATAGTTTTCAATAATTTTTCTTTTGAATAGCCGGAATAAAAATTTAAATAATTTACAAATCATAATATTGAAAAACAAAACAAACAAAAATTGAAAAAAAATGTGTATGAAAAAAAGTTACTTTTTGGAATATTCCAATTTTCCGGCTTTTCCTCACAAAAACCATATGGTTTTTTTATTTTCGAACCTTCCCCGATCCACAGAGAACAACCTCTGAAAATTTCGTCAAGATTGGTGTAGCCGTTCTCTTAGCGTTACCAACAAACAAACATTCATTCGTTTGTATGGGAAAAAGAAAAGGGTTGTTTTTATGGGTTTTCCGGAAATTTTTCGAAATTTTCTTGTCGTAAAAACCATCCTTGAACCCCAACGAACATTTTAAAAAAAGTATTGGCAAAATTTGTCCAGGCGTTTTTGAGTTATGCGCTTACCAACACATATTGCGATTCATTTTTATATACATATGTAAGTATAAGATACTGGGTGAAACATCAAAGCATTCTAATCGTAGGCGGTATATACGTAGGTACCAGTTAAATTTTACGGAACCACGTACCATACTTGTTGCCTTTGTCCCTTATTATAGTACAAACTTTTACAAATGCAAAAATGCTAAAAGCTTGCAAACGAGAATCGTCAGGGACATTTTACATTTTCGTTCAAAATTCTCTTTCTTTTATATGCACACACTCGGGCTTTGTGCTGTTTTGATAGTATTTTAAAACTATGTGGGCATAAGTAAATATTTAGAGTGTATTTAGATGTACATATAAAGGGTGATCCATTTCGAGGTTCGTCACTTTTTTGAAGAATGAACAATGAAACTTGGAAATGTTTATTATCATTCGAAAGAACATTCTTTGGAGTATATTTTTTGAAGACTATCTCTTTCAAATGTTGGCCGCGGCTAAGTCTCAGATGGTCCACCCGTTGAGCCCAATTTTCGATGACTCGTTCAAGCGTTTCGACACTGGCGAATGATACGCGTGAGTCGAAGCGGGATTGTCCGCATAGACTTTAGACTATACATATTCCCACAGGTAAAAATCTAACGGTTTGATATCACACGATCTTGGTGGCCAGTTGACTGGACCAAAACGTAAAATTATCTGCTCACCGAAGTGTCCTTTCAATAGATCCATTGATTGATGCGATGTGTGCGGAGTTCAATTTCAGGCATCAAACAGTCGGTTTTCATGGCGCGATAGTGGTCACCATTGACGGTTACCTTCACATTCTTGAAGAAATTATGGACCGATGTTGGATGGATATAGCCAGAAATGTGTCCCATTACTGAACAAAAGTTTCCTCGAAAACATCGGATCTTCTTGGAGTTTTTCAAGAGCTCATAGAGCGAAGCGATGTCGCTTGGAAAGGTAGCGCTTCAGTTCTTGCTGCTGGATACCATAAAAAATACCATAAGGTTAGCGAACCGCAGCCTTTACAGATCCTAAATTTTCGAGATAAAGTTGAACGATTTGTAAATGTTTTTCAAGAGTAAGTTTTTCCATGATGAAATGCCAAACAAAACTGAACAGAAATAACATGCACACTTGACACGACTCACACGTGTTCTGGCCAAAAAAGCTATTGAAAAAAGTATCTCTATTTGGATCATCTGCTATATGCGATTGCCCAGTTGCCCAGGTTTGAGCCGATTGAGTTGAGATATTTTCTACGGCCCTCAATGCTCCAACGTAAGATACATTGGACAGTTAAGCTGGCTTTTTTTTACCAAACCCAATAGGTAAGATTTATGGTCCTTTGCGCACTGGCAACAGCGAATATTCGATGGAACGATGAGCTGAACGAGTTATACAACGACATTGACATAGATCAGCGAATTAGGAGACAGCGGCTACGCTGGCTAGGTCGTGTCACCGAATGTATGAAAATCCTTCAGCTCTGAGTGTGGGCGATGCAGTACTCACCGAGTGAAGCAGAGGAAAAGGAAGACCTCCACTCCGTTCGAAAGATTAGTTGGAGAAGGAACTGGCTACACTTGGAATTCCCAATTGGCTTTCGTGAATAGATTTTAGGTCAGTCAAGAATGCTTTGAATTTGGTAAATGCACAAAATTTGGTTAACCGTTTTACGGGTGGGCATATTACTTAATCAATTATCTTTGGCTCTGATTTTCTGTTCGGAAGGGAAAGTAAGGGAAGTGGGATAACGGTTCACTTACTAATCAGTGCATTACAGACAATGAAGAGCGAATTTATATAAAAACGAATGTATGTCAATAACTAAGCAAATGATCAATGATGCTGTCGAAAACAACCGTTGGTTAAGCAAAACTATCCCATATGCGTTATACTTAAAGAGCATATACCAACATATAGCATTTGCTTCTGAGGTAAGCACTTCAGTGCAGTAATTGGGAATAATTACAGATGTGTGCATGTGAGTTTGCTGGGCATGACGTTGCAGAAATGAATAATAGGTAAAATAATAGCCTTTCCATGCAAGGTTAAGCAGTTGTGCCACTTCAGTGAGAGTTTTGGTGAAAATGCAATGCAGAAAATGTACTAAATACAATTTCTGTGAGCGATTACGCAGAACTGGGATTTAATCATTCCGATTATTTGCTATAGAAAGCAATACATTTTCATTTAAAAGTACTTGCTATTGTTGTAAACTGAGTTTAATGATTATTTGTGCCTTGGAATGCCGGACTTTGTTGCACCTAAGAACAGACATCAGTCCCAATATGCTGGTAATTAATTATTTAGTGAAGGAGAGCAACGATTAATAACTTCCAAGTGCGCCAAGGTATGCTGGTTTCTGAGCGCAATCTGCACAGGAGTAATTAGTTACATTAGAGTTGGTTACGTAGGTATGTTTGATTACATAGTCAGCTACGCAAATAGTTCAATTGTAGTTGAATTCCCGATAGATTATGTTAACGCCGTTATGTTAGATTATGTTAATGAAAGATATATGTGTGTGCAGTAAAGCAACCAAAGTATTTCTCAAACTAATCTAATTAAATAGAGCGCCTCTTCAGGCTTTGTGAGAAGTCTGTGGACGGCTGTATGTTAAAGGCGTCTTGGATTTGCCATTTATCTTCTCACCACAACATAGTTAGCGGTTCGAATTCGAAATTTTTTAATTTGAAATTTTAGTTATTTGTAAATTAGTCAATGTGTTTAGAATAGAAGCATATTTAAAAAAAAAAACAAATTTTGTCGCTAATATAATTGGTTTATATGAAATATTCTTGAAAATAATATATCTTAAGAATATCAAAATTATTACATATTTTTAATTAAACCAAATTGTTCTTTAAAATTATTTTGCAGATAAAAGTTCATATCACTAACTGGCAAAATAAAATATTACGAAATTTTTTAAAGACTTCTTCGTAAAAACTTGACTTATAGCACAATGGATGAATTTCCCGTCTTACAAATACCTGATGATGAAGTACTCGAGGAGGAGGAATTCGGTAAGTTTACTTTGAATTATAATTCTGTGTTCTATTTTATATATACATATGTATATAACTCGAAATTTTAATTATATAATAAGACTATTTACCG
The DNA here is from genome assembly GCF_016617805.1 of Bactrocera tryoni. Lineage (NCBI taxonomy): Eukaryota > Metazoa > Arthropoda > Insecta > Diptera > Tephritidae > Bactrocera > Bactrocera tryoni. The sequence continues at coordinate 14,957,937 of NC_052503.1, read as the reverse complement.
ATTTATTTTTATTTACCCAACATGTCTTTAGATTACTGAACAAGTGAAACCACCTTAAGTTTAATACAGTTTTTCATACCAAATATAAAATCAACTCAGGTGGAGGGTAATCGTGGTGGAAACTTACTAATAAGAACTTAAAGCAGTGTCTATCTTAATTTACCATCCCATCAAATTTGACACGGACTGATAATAAATGGCTCCTTTTCAGCCAATACAAATATACCAACGATTAATTTAGTTTTTCATACACTTGACTTATAGAATATAGTCTCATTAACATCGTAAACAGTCCGGGTCAATTTTGATCAGATGATATTCAGCGCTGAAATATAACCAATTACAAAATCGAGCTTAGGTGTAAGGTAGTGGTATTGGAAAATTTCTAATAAGAACTTAAAGCAGTGGCTATATTAATTTGGCATATGATCAAATTTGAACCGGACTGAAAAAAGATGGCCCTCAAAATAGGCTCTTTGAAAGTCAACGCAAGTATACCAACGCTCAATAAAATGTTTCATATACTTTTATAATTTTCATTTACTTCATTAAAAGTCCTGGTCAAATTTGATCAGTTGGTATGTAAAAGATTATAAATCGCTGTCGATTTATTTATCGATTGACTATATATTTTACTTGATATGTTTTATTTTTAAACCGTGAGAGCACAAGTACTCCTTCAGAAAGTCTAAGTCTTATTCTAAATGATAATCCTTGTTATCTTGGCTAAACAATTTTGAATCGACATTTCATTAACTTATTAACCAATAAGCCATCTCTTTCTTTAAGGTGATTGAACAATCGTAGAAAGTGCCCCGCTATAAAATCTTTTGATAGAAGAACTAAATTTTGAAGCTTTAATAAAGTAGCACTTACCGCACTCAAAACCCTTTTCGATCATAAATCTATCAGCTCGATTTCTGTGATCTTGAAGCAAATAGTCCTTCGAAAGCCGCCACTGAAATAATGAACTCGTTCAATTCATAACGTTAATGCAGAGAATTCCAATCTGTTCTATTTTATTTTCACAATAAATTTAATGTAGTTCGTTTGCTTTATTTATAAATTTAAAAGTAAATATATCTTTTATAAAATTTCTTATATTAATTGCAGAACGTCTTTACACCGCTCCTATTGTAGTTGTCATAATACTCTCCTTATTTTACGGCAGCATCAGCATTTTAGCAATCATTGGCAACTCATTAGTCATTTGGGTGGTGATAACGGCCCGACAAATGCGTACCGTCACCAACACATACATAGCAAACTTGGCTGTTGCCGATGTCATCATTGGACTCTTCTGTATACCGTTTCAGGTGAGTACATGGAGCAATTAAATACATGCGTGAGTAGATGTGAGAAGTCAGAGTATAAATGAGGAAGCAGAATATTTGCGTAGTCATGCAAGCGAAGCCAATTTCAACGATGCTTCTGAATATATGTATAGGGTGCCCTTTTAGATTTATAATTTGTTTTTAGAAGCTTAAGGTTATTATTTTAATTGAAATCGGTATTCTATTGATATTTATTGACTATAAAAACAATGCTAAATATTTTATTTTATATAAATTAATAAAATTTAAATCCTTTCAGTTTCAAGCAGCTCTTTTACAGCGTTGGAACTTACCCTGGTTTATGTGTGCCTTTTGTCCTTTCGTGCAAACGGTGAGCGTAAATGTTTCCGTTTTTACATTAACCGCCATTGCGATTGATCGACATCGTGCTATCATCAATCCTTTAAGGTAAGAAATTGTGAAATTGCTTTAAATTATTAAATATGTAAATACATAGTTTAATATATCTTACATACAAAGAATTATATTTAAAATGCTAAGAAGAGCTTTTTAAGCAATAACTTTTATCTTCCATTTTTGCATAAATACATAAATTTTAGTTTAGTTTAATGAAGTGAAATATATACAAGGAAAACTTAAACAAGAAAATGATTGCAATCCTTAGAAACAATATACAAGAAAAGTTTGAATAACTACAAAAAAGGAAACGAACTTAGCCACTTATATAGTACATATTCTTGGAAGTTGTAAGGAAGTGAGGGCGGAGAGATAAAAGGATATAGGAATATCTAGTAACTTTATTTAGTTTTTCTTTGTTCCAAAACTGTTTGCCATTGCGTAGGTAATTTCATAACACCACCTTCATGGAAACACTCGTCCCTATTGTTAAAAACTTGTAAAGTTTCACTTCCTACTTCCCAGCTTTTATCGAGCCATTATTGATGTATGCGGACTGCTGTTGTCGTGAGAAGTGCAATTAATATCACAGCACCCTTCTGAGCATTTGCTATCTTCAGACGGTCCAGTTGTTGAATATACAGATTCAAATCAAGATTTTGGCCGTAAAGAAGCAGCTCATGGTACATTCCAACAAAACATGGCTGTTTTCCTTAGACGTTGTAGTCAGTGACTCACTTTCCGAGTCAAAATTGATTATTTCTGGACTTAACTATTTGAGGAATAGAATTTATAGTATAAGCAAAAATCGTCATACCAAACATTAATACAAATCTTTTTTAACGCCTTCAAAATAGGCTACAATATAAGTACGTCATGTCAGAGCTTAGTCCAATTTTCCATACATTTGTTATAAGCCTTGGATAGGATGGTCTTAGTGCGAATAAATTATTGGCTTCAATGGTCTCATTGTACGTTCCTCGAAGCTGGCTTTTCGGTGTCGAAAACAGAAAAAGATCACAGCAAGTTAAATCAAGTAAATACGGTCGGTGGGGGAAGACTCTTTTTTGACCAAAAATCAGTAATGGACACGATTTCATTTTGGTGCGAGTCCATCATTGACATGCTTCGTATCGAAAATTTTTCAAAATGCACGAGCCGAGTGAATGCCACCATACTAAAGGCACATACATATGTATGTATATTTCATTTATATACCTCCTTTAAAGCTTAAGTTGTCTATTGTTTAGACTCACAGAACTTTAATCGATTTAAAATCAGTTTATAGTAGTTTGGTGACTTCATTTTGCTATTTAAAATATGAAAAATTAAAAATAAAAAAAGTTTAATTTATTTTCTGCTTCGGAAAATACTTTTTAATCTTTCATCAACGCTTCGAAATTTAGAAATTATATTTTATTATTTACAGTGGACTTTTACTTTAATATAAATGCTAATTTTAGTAGACTTTTTATATTTTAATTTAATATCGTCATATTTCATCATTCATCTTTATGCTAAAAATTCTAAACGAATTAATTCGGACGAAAAAACTGTTAAACGAATTCCAAACATATTTGTGTACGCACAAAAACAAAAACTTTTAAAACATTTTAATAAGTTTTCGCGTCACAAGTGTTTAGCATTTTCATTTCTTCATATTTTCATTCTACTATTCCACTTGCAGAGCACGTCCTTCGAAATATATTTCAAAATTTATTCTGTTTGGCATTTGGTTATCGGCCTTCATATTCGCTAGCCCAATCGCCATAGCATTTCGTGTGGAAGTTATCCATGAACGGTATAGAGGTGAGTTGGAAAAAGTTATATATTGTATGTACTTGTATATAGATCTGTTTAGTATATGCATATGTATATATTTTTATATCGTCACCTAAAATGAAAAATAAGGTAACAACACTTTTCATAAGTTTGCGGGCCATGGAAAAACGATATAGTAGAAGCCACTTACATTAAGAAAAAATTGAGTTTTGGTTATAAAATGGTTATATATTGGTTACATGTTGGTTATATATTGGTTATATATTAGTTATACATAACCATATTCGTTATATCTGACTGTGGCAACTGAAAATTTTATGCTACTTACATGTAATATGATGTAGAGAATTGTAAGCAAAAAAAACTCAATTTTGATTTTTGGACGATACGTTGTTTTGCATTTTATGTGACGATATGTACATATGTATGTATGTATATTAGAAAAACTTATACGAAACTTTTGTGTTTGTTTGTAATATGCAATATCTTTAACTCGCTCTATAAATCCTTTACACAAACTTCCATCAATGCAGAGGACGGTGTCATCTACAATGTGACACGACCCTTCTGCGCGAATATCAATCTCTCGGACGAACAGCTGAAGGCTTACCGTTATGCGCTTGTTATCGTACAATACTGTGTGCCCTGCTGTGTCATCTCCTTCGTCTACGTACAAATGGCTGTGAAACTGTGGCTCACCGAAACGCCAGGCAACGCCGAGGATACAAGAGACATGGCGTTAATGCGAAATAAGAAGAAGGTGAGTTGAACAATAATTAAAATCACGATTTGCTTCTGTTCACCTTTACTATAGTCATGTATTTGTGCATTGAGTCGTTTCTGTGGTTTGCGTTAAATATATCTGAATGTTGACCCGTAGGAAACTTAACCTCTAATTAAGTTGTTTATGCGCAATATACAAATACATGCATGTTGTTGTGTTGGTAGTGTTGCAGTTCTAATTATGCTATTTTTCTAAGAATTGCCTCCGGCTAAGCAAACAATAGTTCATAAGCAGCAACTGGCTATTTTTGCTCATTTACAACAATCTTTTTGCGTGTTTTGTTTACCTTGACATGAAATATTGCGGTTGACAATGAAAAAAGTCACATAATATGTATCTGCTCCTTCATTTATTATACTTGTACATATATGTATGTGTACGAATAACTCTTATTTCTTGTGTTTATGTAATAATGTCATTTCTTTTAAATGTCATATATGTATCTCTTCTATCAGGTCATAAAAATGCTCATCGTTGTTGTGATTGTGTTCGGCATCTGCTGGCTACCCTTGCAGCTATATAATGTGCTGTATGTGACTATACCAGAAGTTAATGAATACCACTTTATCAGCATAATATGGTTTTGCTGCGATTGGTTGGCGATGAGCAATAGCTGCTACAATCCCTTCATTTATGGCATTTACAATGTGAGTATTATGAGCGCATATACTTTGTAGTATATAAGATGTATGTTTATATAATTTTAATTAATTTATTTTATAGCAAATTTAAGCTATTGAATAGTAGATAATGGTAGTTTAAGATACAAACAAGCAAAATTGTCAACTTCGATTGCATCTTAGCTACAATGCGATTCACAAATTAAAAATGTTTCAGTCGGTTTGTATGGCAGCTATATATACGTCATAGTAGTCCAATCTAAAAAAAATTCTTCAGATATTATAGTGTCGCCTTGGAAAATAATTTAAGCCAAAATTCGTGCAGATAACTCGGCAAATAATAAAAAATTCATAAAAAAATATAATTTTGAGCATTCAGTTTGTTTGACAGCTATATGCTATAGTAGCCAGATATGAGAAATTTTTTCAGGTATTGTAGCGTTGGCTTGGAAAATAGTCTGCACCAAGTTTCGTTAAGATATCAAGTCAAATGAAAAAGTTTTCCATACACGGACTTGATTTTGATCGATCAGTTTATATGACAGCTCTAAATTATAATGCTCTGATATCAGCAGTTCCCAAAACTAAGCAGTTGCTTAAGAAAATAAAGAAGTGTAGGTAGCTTCTGAATGATATCTCAGTAACTGAGGTAGTAGTTCGCGTATATACTGACGAACAGATAGACAATTAGACTGGCATGATTAGCTATCATTGACTCAGCGCGCCAAGATGATCATTTTCATAGGTACATACATTATAAAGTCACCGAATTTTCCTTCTGGATATTATAAATTTTATGGCACACTGAACAGACCCATTTCAGGTTATAATAAAATAATTTTTGAAGTAAAACTTCCGAAACTTCCAAAAATGCCATAATAGTTTTATATTTGTTGAAACTTGCAGCGGTAGCTATGACAATAGTAAATATCGATACTACAAGCTCGTATATTTTAATCTAGAAAATATGTCTGTAATCACAACATACTCGCTAAGTGTCACTTTAAGACAAACAAGCGAAAATTAAAGGCAACATCTTTAAGTTATAATCATTGTTTGAAAATTATTCAGTTGCTTTTAGAAATATATAAAATATCCATGTAATCCCCGAAATTTTGAACTACCATTCAATGGTATTAGAACTTTTAGCAACGCATGCAAATGCGACATTTAATACGCAGAACTCATAAGCTAAAACGCCGATTACCATGGCGTATACGCAACATTAACCTTCATCGCGGTATTAGAGTTTCACTTCATGCAAATTGAGCTTTAGTGCTGTGATTTTAGGTAACCTATTTGCATGAGCACACAATTCTGTATACCTAGCATTTTCGCTGTAAGTAATTAGCACTGCGCTGCATGGCTTCTTAAGGTACATTGACGCAGGTGCTGGAGTATAGCGCATATAATGTATATTTTCATGGTGGTAAATCGCGCCATACCATTATTAATTGAAGTTGAAAAACCGTGAATGGTTCCGGGTTGCAAATGCGCTCAGGTGAAAATTTAAAAATAATTAGGAAGTGTTGCGCAATGCCTGTCGAGCTAAGGCCGTCAAAGTAGTAATTGCAAACCTGTGACAGAAGTTGTGAAGTGAAAAGGCTTAAGTTTTAAATCCTTGCGTCAGCTGTGTAGAGGTATGACTATGCATATTTCCGAAATTTAATTTTAATTAAGGTGGAAGGTACGTATATGTAGATGATATTTCCGCCAACATTTTGAGCATTACATATATTGCCTTAGTATGAAGTTTATATGAATAACTTATAAATGATTTATAAAGAAAGATATTATTATTTTTAAAAATTCTAAAAATAAATATATGTATAGTCAATACACACGTACATACATATTTTTCGTGAATAATTGCGGATATTTGACAAAACTGTGAATTGCGAGCACAATTAGCATCTGATTAACTTTTATAGGGACTAGGAACCGATTGCGTTAAGGGGTAACGTAGGTTTTTTCGTATAAAAAACAGCCTCTTTTCAACAATTTTTTCTCATATAAAAATGAAATATTTTATTAGCATTTTTCAGTGCTACAAACTTACACTATTAACATAGAAATTCTGAAATTTTTGGAAAAAAATAAAATAAATAAAAAAAAATTTTTGGAGAAAAATATTTGAAAAATATTCGGAAAAAAGCTGCGCCCGCGTTGGCAGGATAACTCTTTACAGGAACATCTAAAGTGAAAAACAAATCCGATTTTACTCAACTGCAATACTAACCTTTTTGTGGTGCAAGCTAACACGTTTCTTTCAGATAGTATCAGTTCTATATACTCTCAAGTTTTAGACACAAAATCAACTCATCTCGCATTACCAATCATTTATATATGTATCTGTTACCATCTCAATTACAAACTATCGTTATGTGTAGAAAATATTATACGCTTTTTTTTTTCTTTCTTTCTGCTTTCTGAAAGTTCTTTCTTTCTTTCTAAAAAATTTGTTTATCACACAAATTCATTTCTAACGCTTTCAATTCATCTATCTCGCACCGTTACCTCTAAATTGCAGGAAAAATTCAAACGTGAATTCAATAAACGTTTCAATTTGTGCTTTTGCAAATTTCGCACCAACAATGATGCCCACGACCGCACCTTGTCTATGCATACGAGAGCCACCTCATTGCGCTCGAACTTTGCCAATTCGTCGATGCGTATACGTAGCAATTTATATGCCGAAGCTGGTGCTGGACAAAGCAAATCAGACATTTACTACACATATCGTTATGCAAATATGCGACCGGGTCGGAATGGCAGTAATGCGTCAGCCTACAATATTATAGCTTTGCCTCGTAAAACAATGCAAACGAGTGAATGCAGCAAGACTAATACCGAGTTGCATAACGCCGCTGCTGCTGCTGCTGCGGGTAATGGTCAGAGTGTGCCGCAATGGCGGCGTAACAACTTCAAGCCGCTGTATCCAGATGTAATTGAATGTGAAGATGACTTGGACACGCTGATGCACTCGACACCCACATCAGAGGAGCCGAATTCCAGCTCGGCGGGCAGTAATAAAGTGAATATGAATGCCGGACCGGGCTTCATATTTAAAACTACAGGGAAAAGTAAGTGCCGCAGTGAGCGTGTAAAGCTAGAGAAATACATTTTTGTTAAACTATATTTTTGTTTTTATTTTCCTTTTCATTTCCCCACCAGGATAACTGGGAGCTTTGCCGTGCTAACAGAGTTACGCAGAAACCATGTTCAATTGTACAGTGGAAATGGACCCGATCATCAACTAAGCTGACGGCACGCACGTTTGGGCAACGAAAAGTAAAGCTCTTCAGCTTATTTGACTTAAGCTCTTACTGGGAATGCATGTGCTCTGTGCCCGTTCGGCTATTGTTGTAGTAAATTTGCCGATTTTGACAATAAACTCCCATTATCGAAATGAGTCGCACATGCGACCGCCAGTGTTGGTTCGTGCAAGCAATGTAAATAACATTTGCTCTCTATATGTGAATTATAAATGTTGGTATGCAGTGCTAAGATTTTTGTTTCTAAATTTACAGAAACACCCAAACAAAGTCTGATGCGTAGAAGTCGTAACGTCTGCCAATTAGTGACGAACCCGTCGAGGCTTTTAAGCAACGATTAGAAATTTGGCAGAATTCATAAGCAATTACTAATGATTCATGATGTGCTATACTACTATAATGGTTGCATTACAAGTTTATATGCATAATATACATACATATCTATATGTGGTTTTGTGTGTGTTTTCAAACCGGATTTGTTATTTCAAAAATGACAAGTGTTTTTTGAGTTAAAACAATTTTCAAGTGTGATAATACCAATTAGAATTCTCAAAGTAAAATAAAAAATTTAATCTAAATTAAAACTTAAAACAAATATTTGTTAATATAAATGGATAGTTCTCAGAAAAGGTAAGTCAAATTTATTAACTCGTTGGGTATTGCATTAAAAAGAAAATTGAATCAACTTTTTGATAAATTTTTTTTTTTTATTTTGAAATCCAGAAAATATTAATTGAAAATATTATGCAATTTTTAATACCAAATGACGGATTGAATAAAAATGTTTATCCCTAAAATTAGATTAAAATTTTATTTTTAATATTTTTATTTATTTATTTTTAATATTTCATTGAAAAAAAATTAATACAAACTAGCGGATAAAATCCTTTTTTTGAATATTTGAATTTTAATATTTTATAAGAAAATTAATTAATCAGATCCGATAAAAAAGAATTTTTTGTATGAAATTTCCCATTCAAAAATAAAATAAAAAATTAATTATAATTACGAAATAAAAAAATAAATAAATATTTTTTTAGAACTAATATTTCGCCTACTTCGTGCTGTACCATTTTGGTAATCTTTTGAAAGGGCAAGGTTAAAAAAGTCTTTTCGTATTTTGTCAATAGTTGCCGTTGCAGTCGTATATCTCCATGCAATGATCACATTGTATCATACCATATAGTGTTTGGAAAGGTGAGACCTTAAGCCTCATTCAACCAAAAAATAAATAAATTCGGGGAAGTTGAAAAAAAGTTACAGCTGCTCAAAAAAATAGTGAAAATAATGAAGAAATTCGCTATATTTTGAAATTTTTGCATAAAAAAGGGAAGAAAGCCACGCAGACACCAATGAAATTTGTGAAGTTGATGAAGACGACGCTGTATCAGTTCGTGTAGCACATAAAAAAATTAAATTGAAGTTTGATTAGAAATACGAAAAGACTTTTTCGACTACCCAACAATATTTGACATAGCTTAGCTCTTTTTATAGTCCTTCAGTTAGAATTATTATATAGAATCTGTTTTAATGATGGCTAGTGGGAATTTTGAGTATGAAACGCGTTCTGCTCGACTCCTCCCGATAAAGCTAAATTTTTCAAAAAAAGTACCTTGAACAGGACATGCTTGAACGGGCGAATTCTGATCCCACATTCATGGAGGGCATTATAATTGCCAATGAGACATGAGTTTACGAGTTTGACATTCAAGCTCATACTTTGTTCTCCATTCCGTTGATTCAAGTTGATTGTTGATTTAACTTGACCAAAAAATCAAGTTGATTGTTGACTTGAATCAACGGAATGGAGGGCAAAGTATGAACTGAAACCAAAAAACCATGCCAAGCCACTCAAAAATCAAGATGATGCTCATTGTTTTTTCCGATATTCGTGGCCTATGAAGAACCAACCATATTGTTCCGGAGGGCTAGACGTTCGATTGGCGTGATTGCGTAAGAATACGATCGGAATTGTGGAAAAACAATTCGTGAATTTTACATAATGCACCATCGCATCGAGCCACTATTTGCTCGAAATTAAAGCCAAAAACGCAGTGAATACCATCGATCAACCTCACACATCACAGTATTCACCAGATTTCACTGCGTGTGGTTTTTTCTTGTTCCCCAAACTGAAATTGCCATCCTACCCGTTTTCAGTTGATCGATGAGATAAAACAAAAGTTACTGAAGAAACTGAAGGTCAAAAATGCTTATGAATAGTGTTTGAGAACTGGAAAAAATCCTTGGTATGTGCAGATATTGATGAGTATTTAAACATTTTGCTTTTTATTTGCGATTTCCGGTTACTTTTTTTCGCAATGTATGCGGCATATCCGACAAATTATCATCTTCTTATGAAGAAACGCTTGCGTGAAATGTTTCAGATCAACAACACAAAAACTATATATGGCTTAGTATATATTTTATAGTGCCGATAACGTTTCTGACAATCATTGAGTTTGACGTATTGAACAAAGTACATAATATTTGATAGTTTTAACCAACACCGTTACCTGAAAGGTAGGCGTGTTTGATACCTATTCTATGTTTGACTGAGTATATGAACATTTTTCTGCATTATTAAATATATTTATACTCTCGCAACAATGTTGCTAACGAGAGTATTATAGTTTTGTTCACATAACGGTTGTTTGTAAGTCCTAAAACTAAAAGAGTCAGATATAGGGTTATATATACCAAAGTGATCAGGGCGACGAGTAGAGTCTGTCTGTCCGTCCGTCCGTCTGTCCGTCCGTCTGTCCGTCCGTCCGTGCAAGCTGTAACTTGAGTAAAAATTGAGATATCATGATGAAACTTGGTACACGTATTCCTTGGCTCCATAAGAAGGTTAAGTTCGAAGATGGGCAAAATCGGCTAACTGCCACGCGCTCACAAAATGGCGGAAACTCTAAAACCTATAAAGATGTCATAACTCAAGCCATAAATAAAGATATTAAAGTGAAATTTGGTATAACAAAGGATCGCATTAAGGAGGGGCATATTTGGACGCAATTGTTTTGGGGAAAAGTGGGCGTGGCCCCGCCCCCTACTAAGTTTTTTGTACATATCTCGGAAACTGCTATAGCTATGTCAACCAAACTCTACAGAGTCGTTTCCTTCAGGCATTTCCATATACAGTTCAAAAATGGAAGAAATCGGATAATAACCACGCCCACCTCCCATACAAAGGTTATGTTGAAAATCACTAAAAGTGCGTTAACCGACTAACCAAAAACGTTAGAAACACTAAATTTTACGGAAGAAATGGTAAAAGGAAGCTGCACCCAGGCTTTTTTTAAAAATTGAAAATGGGCGTGGCGCCGCCCACTTATGGACCAAGAACCATATCTCGGGAACTACTTAACCGATTTGATGAAATTCGGTATGTAATATTTTCTTAACACCCTGATGACATGTACGAAATATGGGCGAAATCGGTTCACAACCACGCCTTTTTCCAATATAAAGCTATTTTGAATTCCGTCTGATGCCTTCTCTGTATAATACGAGTATAAACATTAGGAACCAATGATGATAGCGGAATAAAACTTTACAAAAATACGGTATTTGAAAAATATTTAAATGACGGATAATGAAATTTCGATTATCACTTTACCATGCGAGAGTATAAAATGTTCGGTGACACCCGAACTTAGCCCTTCCTTACTTGTTTCTACTGAAATTGTTAAAGAGCTTTTAAAAGCATGCGCTCTGATAGCCAAAGGTATCATTAAATACGCATCAAGTTATATTTAAATATTGCTGCCACTTAATTTCCAAGAACATTTCGTATTGTAATTGGTTACAGTTCACTGTGATGTCACTTCAAGCGCCATAAATAGCGCTGACAAGTAAAAATTTTCACCCTGTCGCTACTATGTATTTGTAACGGATGACTGATTGACGGAGGCGAGAAGGAGAGATTGTAGACAGCATTGCTGATGTGTATAAAGCGTTTTTAATTATCTGGAATGAAAGTTGGTTTTGCGTGATGATGATTTAATGGTGAGCATTACTCGCTTGAATTTATTGATGTTTAACCTGTCATAATAATTAACGCATTTCACTAAATTTTACCTAAATTTAACCTCGATCGAATTTGGTCAGTAATATTCTAAAAAGTTATCAGGATTTATATGTGATTTGTATTAAACTACTAGTGCCGAAAGTGCTCTCTTAACCTAATATTGCTTTGTATCATGTTTAATTGTACCAATAAGTATTTATGAGAAATGATTTGAAGTTAGGAAATAGCGTCGATGCATTATAACGCCTGATCAAATTTGACCCGGACTGACAATTTTTGACATTTCATACTTGGGTGGTAAACAAATTAAATCATAAAGGTAAATTCGGTAAAAAAAATATTTTTTTCCATACCAGCTATGAAATTTAAACTGTCTTATTTGGCTATGGGTTGGGAATTCACTTAGATAATGTTCCAACTGCTCCAAAACCACTTTTCCAATATTTCTGAAGGTGGGACCCTAACGGTGGGTACCCTGTGATGAAACTTACAACATTTATAAGTTCTCTTTTGCCCATAAATAGAAATTTTTTGTTTTGTCCAACATCAACCCTAGCCCAAAGTGATTAAATGGTCTGTGATAGCAGGGGGTTTGTGTTCCCAGCTTGGCTGTCCACTAGAAGCTTTAGCGACTTTTAGCTGGTTAATGTTGAAGTCCATTTGGCACATTCTCTTAACTCTACTATTTTGGCCTGAAATATTAAAGTGCAGTAATTTAGTTTTAAGCTACCCTATGTGAATTATATGGATGACTGTATAAGAAGCTCACTCCTGTTTCTATTTTACCCTTCGAACCGTCGGTGAATATGTTGATTTCGCCGTTGAAACTATCGATCACCGAAGAGACCTTTAACGCAGTTGTTTTGGCGAAACATACGGATCTTTTAGTACAAGTCTAGCATTGACACGCTTCATGGCCAGAATATTATCTAAATTGTGTTTGAATTTTCAAGCATTGATATTTTAACTATTTCACTGTTATCATCTCTAACAGAGGTGACCAGATGACTCGCACATTTTCGGTGATTTCACGAACTTCACGGAATGTTTTGAGCCTCTCAAATATTTTGTGTTCGTGATAAAGTAAAGTTCACAAAACACTTAAGATATATTTCCAACAATTCCGTATCATTGATGCTATTGGAAACAAACAGCAAACTTGTTGTTCAATAATTTTCCAATGGTAAGAATCGCCAGTCAATGTTTTCGCCTCGTAAGCGAACGGCTATCACACACACATTGACATACTAAATGAAGATCAAACTTCAAACCTGCAAAAATTGTACCTATCAAGACAATATTTCATCGATCCAGCTTACGCGTGTAGTTTACTTGTACTAGTCCGGGTTGTAATTGATCAGCTGATCTACTTTGAAGGCAAAAACATTAATGCTGATGAGCATGCGATGAAAATTGCGAGTCATGTAACTCTTTCAAAACACCTCTTATTCCACTATGTTTATTGTATGGTGAAAATATATTTATTTTATAATCAAAATGTATATAATGCCTTTGATCCAGAATTAACTGCCTTTCTCTGGAAATCATTAATATCAATTTGGACGTGATACCCTGTGGGCTTTTAAGAGCTTGCTATTTAAAGCTTAATGACGTTTAGCCAACTTTATATCATATTTTATGCTCATGTCCTTCTTTGTATGGTGGAATAGCTCATTAGCTGTCAAGTTGTGAATGATATTGTGAAGGCATCTTGGACTCATACCTATGTACTATGTATATTCGTATGGGCACCTTAGCGGAAGTCTACTGTGGACTTCCGCAAAACGCAAGCAAATATTGAAATTAGAAAGCAAATGAGATGCGGCACACAAATTTATTGTTTTTGAGGGTAATATTGAACATGAACTTGAAGTACTGCTTTTCCTTTCATTACGCTATTTTTTAGGTAATAAATTAGTGCAAGTCACGGGGAAAAAGTACCAGCTGATTGTTTTTAATGGAACATTTTCTTCAGCAACAAAAGACCCGTCATTTACTCTCCCACGCCTGTGTATTATAAGTTATCGTTCAGTGCAGTGGTTGTGGTGGATTTGAGGGCATGCGTTTTACATATACATATATGTGTAATTGACGCTGCTGTGCAAAACAGCAAATTAGAAGAAGAAAAAAATAAAATTGAATTTTCATCCCATCAAAATTAGCTTTCAAACACATGTGCTCAAACATAGCATGTTTATGTTGTTGTTTGCATAAGGCACGTGGGTTCAAGGTAGCCATGAAAGACAAACATATAAATATGTGTGTGTATGCAGTCTTCAGAGAATGTCAGTAATTTGAGAACAGTGCGAAAAGTTTGTGAAATTACGACTTCTAATATTAAGAATTATTTACAAATTTATGTGGTTACCGTTATGTCGAGAAAGAGCATTTAAACAGGCACAAATAATGTGTGCATCAACAGGTGAACAGAAGTGATGTACATCAAAGATGCACACGCGTATAATAATATGGTATAATTAGGCAATATATTTTCTTTCCCATTTGCTTCATATTTTTTGACTTGGACATCTAAAAATAAGTTAGCGAACGCATAGTAGGGCGGGAATAATGAGGGACTTGTAGAGTTTGGTCTTTGTTCGTCGAGAGAGGGCTTTACTTCTCAACTGCCTACTCAGTCCAAAGTAGGTGCTACTAGCAAGAACGTTGCTGCGTTGGATTTCAAGGCTGATATTGTTGATGCTGGTTCCAAGATGGACGAAATTATCTAAGGCTTCAGAATTATGATTGTAAACAGTGACGTGTGAGCCAGGTCGCGAGTGCGACAACTGTTTGTTTAATGACAGGAGATACTTCGTCGTTCGATACAGTCTGAGAAAAGCAGAACAATAGGCGTGGTTGTTAAGGCCAATGATATCAACATCAACGGCGTACGCCAGCAGCTGGACAGTAGTATTATAAAAGATTGTATCTTCTCTATTTAGCTCTGCATTTCGTATTATTTTTTTTAGCAGAAGATTGAAGAAATCACTCAAAAGGGAGTCGCCTTGTCTGAAACCTCGTTTGGTATCGAACGGTTCGGAGAAGTTTTTCCAGATCCTGACGGAGCTTTTGGTGTTGCTTAACGTCAGCTTACACAGCCGTATTAGCCAATCGCGATATCAAGTTCAGACATAACGGTATATAAGAAGTTCTTTTCCGTTCCGTTGCAGGCTTCTTTAAAATCGACGGGGTGGCGTCTGTCAATCTTCCTTACATGGGAATTTTTCAAGATTTGGTGCATGGTGAAAATCTGTTGGACCAAAGACGCTTTCTTTGCCCACCCTCGTGTTAGAATCCCCAAGGACGATTTTTACGTCGTAGTGGAGTAGTCGTCGTAGCGCGCCCTAGCCTCTCATAAAAAGCATGTTTGATCATATTGTTCTTTTCTTCCGTCGGGTCGTGGGTGCAAGTCAGTGTGATATTGAAAAATTTTCCGCTGATGCGGATTGTGGCTAGACGCACATCCTCCGCTTTCTCCCACCACGAATACCACACCGAGTTTGCGCTCCTTTATATGGCCGCTGTAATAAATGCCAAAAACACCTACTCGTCTCCGACATCAACCAACCAACCAGTCAACGGCACTTTTCCAATATAAGGACCGGACATTCCTGGTGCGTGCTTTTAAGTCATAATCTTTACCACGTTTGCAAAGGTCGTCAACAAAAGTCAGGTAATTCATCCGAGGCTTTTGTTTCTTTTTTATTGGGAGTGGTCTCTATGTGGCGCGTTCCAAACATAGCCCACAACCTTGCTAGATGAGTAGTATAGAGTTTTATACTCATTTATATAGCGGGCCGCTTGTTTCAAGACCGACACCTGCTCGCAGCCACAGCTCTGGTGAAGAGACGCTGCAATTCGACTTCAGCGAACTCTTCAACCGAGTATGTCGGAGTGGCTCCGCTGAAGTTTCCTCTCTTTTAGCCGGGACCCCAGGCTCTCCACGGGTTGGCAATCGCATCTTGCACAAGGTTTACTCACGCAAGTGTAGGAATCGGGTGTAGCTTTACGACTGTAACTACTTACCCAGCAATATGACTACACCCCATTACACGGCAGTCTTACTAAATTGTCAAATTATTACGCACTTATATATATGAGACCGTTTTTTTTAAATAATTTGAGTTTAGCGGCATCTAGCGGATATTTTTTTTTGTATTTAAAGTTAGCATTGGCTTGTCATTATTTGTGTCGAATAATAATGAAGTAAGTCGATATAAATGTTTTATATAATACTTAGATTATAGAGTCTCTACTGATTTTTATCGGATCTACAAGCTCTTCCAAGTTTAAAAATATTTAAAATTAGAACGAAATCGTATGAAGGAAAAGCCGAAATTTATCCTCATCTATCTATCTTATAATCGTAATCTATGAGATTTTACCAATTAAGGTCCTGGAGTTACTATTGACGTGGGACTTGGCGTTGTCCAGGTGGAACAAATATTCTTGACTATGAACTATAGCTGGCATCTCCAGCGCGATTGCTGCCCTTAAACGATCCAATTATTCACAACACAGACAGGAGTTTACAAGTTTTGCCTTAGAGAAGCGGATCAAAACGGATAATTTCCCATCACCTCCACCACTCATAGCACAACGTTTAACTATGGCTACGACCGCGACTACGACCGTTTTCATTTGATGTTGTCAGCAGTGGGCCACTTTTTATCATCATCAATTTTTTTACAATTCACCAGCGATTCGCGATTGTAATCTGAACTTCTTTTTATTATTATTATTTTTTTTTTTGTGCAATCGAAACAGTGACGTTCGGATTCGATGATTTCCATTTCTTGTCGATATTTTCGACAATCGATGCTCCAAAGTGTAGTGCATTTTTTCCATCAAAATTACCGAAATTGAGTCGAAGAAATTAAAAGTTGTTCTGATTGGCAATTAAGGTATCAGAAACACACAACCATTTACATATTGAGCCGCCTGAATTTCATTTCCGCCTTTATTGAAGAAAAACTGCAGACTATTTCTTACTTTCATTTAACTGGTATTCAGTTTTGATGAAAACTGAAAACTATTTCTATTCCATCAAAATTGAAAACCAGTTAAATGAAAGTAAGAAACAGTTTTCAGTTTTTCTTAAATAAAGGCGAAAACGAAATTCAGGCGGCTCAATATGTAAATGGTTGTGTGCTTCTGATACCATAATTGCCAATCAGAATAACTTTTAATATTCACTACTAAGTTACTTGACCATATAGCGTAACCCTATAAGGCTTTCATAACGAGGTACGGATTACTAAAGTAATCGATAAAAATAATAGTTTTTTTTTTAGCAGACTTTATATTGACTAATCAACTGTTTTATTATCAAAGTCAACCACAAAATGATTCCACAACCGTTAATTAGCTACGTGCAAAAATATTAAGTACACTTCCTCCATTCCATACAAAAATCACTGCTTGTTTTGCACATTTTCCTATAATGCTAAACGTTGAAGTTTCTATGGGTATTTTACTGCTGAATGACCCTCAAATATTGCTTTGATACTTGATTGTGTGCGCATATCGTATGTAGAAATGCAGACAAAAGATATCATTTCGAATATACTCAATCAAACGTATTCCGAAAGCATAAAAATGCCTTTGCCAGTGGAAGTGGTAGAGAAAGCAAATGATTAATATTTGTTTATTTAGTTTCTCATGACTTCCCTGACTTTAGGGGGCAGTTGTTAACGCATTATCGATTACATTTTCATATTGATTTGCTCACCGTAGCGTCATACTAGTTTATTCTTTTGCCAGTATTTGAATGTACATATGTACTAACCGTTGATAAGCTCTATTTACTCTTCGTTGAATTGAAAGGGCGAGCGATTTATTACATTTTTTGTTGCCATTCTGCTAATTCACTGTATGGGCTTATATTTCCACATTTTTTTCATACAAATGCGAGATATTTAATATAATAGTAGTTACGTAGGTACGTATGTATGTATGTATATATACTTTGTATGACCATGTGAATTCAGTGGCCTAAAGGAATTTTGTGTTTACCCAATAAGCAAAAAAAGCAGAAGCATATGCTGAAGTTGAAAATTAGTATGCTGCATAATAGTACTTAATGGAGAATTTATATCCAAATATATTTTATAAATATTAAATCTAGTCATTTATAATTTTGAAAAAAAAATGCTTTTGCTTTATAAATATTAACTTGTTTTGGATTAATATTAAGACTGGCTAGCTGTCGTCGTTTTGCCACTTCACTACTCGTTGAATTATGCCTTGGTCTGTTTCCATAAGAAAGTCACAGCAAAGGTATGCAGCTCAGTTAAGCGCAAGAGAGTTAAGAGAGCATATAAATAACTCTCTAAAATCATACTACATAACCTGAGTGCCACACTTCCAGACTTGTCAAAACGAGCACAGCTAGCAATAATTTCTCGCTTCAAAATGTACGCTTACGGGGTAATGTGGTCATTATTTGAGCTCGTCATTGTACGTTGCTACGTATACATATTTGCATAGAAATCAAATAAATCCCATTATACAAATTTTTCTTAATACGACAATGATTTATGTGAAGATTTATTGGACAGCCGAGCTATTTCTAATCAGATATTGGAAAGCAATTTATTTATTCATTGGTAAATAAACAGGCAGAAAAAGTGAAAGTTCTAACTTTTGGACACTTGTTGCATGCGCAGTGATTTGGGTTATCTCTTCGCTGAGCCGAAATGTTTGATGGATCTGTACGCTGAATAAGGTATGAAGCTGAAAAGTTTTTGGGTGTAAACCATACCGGTATTGGAGGTGTGCAATGTTTTAGAATGGTGCGTGGACTCCAAGTGCTACACGTGGCACGTTTCGTTAGCTCTGGCTTAGGAGCTTTTACAGCACGTTTGTCAGTTTAACTTGACATTTAGGATGTAACTTTTTCGGTATTTGAGTTGCGGTGCTAAAAAGTTTTCAGATATTATAAGAGTTGGGGCTAACACGTGGTTTTCTGTTTGAGGAATTCATATAAATAATTTCCGTACCCGAGTAAAATAAAAATGGAACACATTATTTTAATGAGAAATATATTAAAATTTGAGGGATTATTCGCTTAAATATTGAACTGTGTTTGCAAAATACTGAAGACTAATTGTTGATAAATTGTTGAGTTTGCTTTTTACAGTAGAAAAGTTATAGAAAAATTTATCTTTTTAAGAGATCTGGATGACTACTGCTATCACTAAGTGACGGGCATGGCTTCGATACATGGCGACAGCATAATTGAAGAGTGAAGAATTGTTTACAACCCATTCTTCGATATATAGTATATTTTTTCTAAGTTGGTAAGACTGTCACTGCTTGAGAATCGCCGAATATGGATTGAAATCTTGGAAGGATTAATGAAACCCATTTTGAAAGATAATTTAAGCTTAAAAAAAGTGAAAGCGCGATTAGTTCCAAAACCATTCAATATTTTCGAAAAGCAACGCTGCGTAAACGTCAGGAACAAGCAACAGTCAGTCGAAGCCGGAGAAAACAAAAAACGAAGCAGGCAAAAATCAAGTTTATATTGACAGTTTTCTTTGATGTGCCAGATGTGGGGCACTCCGAATTCCTTCCCTTTCCTTCCTTCCGACCGCCCAAATTGGCAACAAGGCATACTATTTGAGTGTTATGCATCGATTGACCGAAGAGATTCGGAACAAGTAAGGAAGGGTTAAGTTCGGGTTCAACCGAACACTTTGTAACTTGTAAGAACCAAAGCCAGGAAGTAGTTAAAATTTCCTGAGCTTCATTAAAGTACCATTACAAGTCACCCAGCAGTTCGAAAATCTGTATAGTAGTTATATGGGGAGCTATGGGAAGTATAAACTGGATTCAACCCATTTTTGAAACAACGTTTTGGGTTGGTTTGTGGGCCGGTGGAATAATCGGTTCATATTTCGTCAAAAATGATGCCGCTGAGAACGCAAACGTCTAAGGCGACCGTTATTGTGCCGTGGTAACCGATTACTTTCTGAAGCTCTTGATCTCGGCGACATTTGGATACAACAAGATCAATGTATTTTTTGAGAGAACACTACGGCCAGCAGATAATTTCACGTTTTGGGTCGGTCGATTGGCCACCAAGTTCGTGTGGTTAACATATCCTATCTTTTTCCTGAAGGGATATGTGAAGTCTAAAGTCTATGCGGACAATGCCGCTTCGATTCAGGCCTTGGAGCCAAACATTTCGCGTGTCATTCGCTAGTTACCTGTCGAAATGCTCAAGTGAGTCTTCGAAAATTGGACTCAATGGATGAACCATTTGAGACGTAGGCGCGGCCGAACGAAAAAAGTAATCGTCAAAAAATAAATGCCAAAAGGTTCTTTCTTGATAATAAATGTTTCCCATCAAATTTAAAGTTTCTGTGATTTTCTTTAAAAAGTAGGGAACATCGCAATGGAAAAGTACAGTTGTATATAAGCAGTGAAGAAGTTCAGGGGTTTGATAGCAACATATTGAACACAGTGAATTGAACGCACATGAATCAGATGTGGGCGTGAAACCGTGTTGCAGGTGAATGATTGAATGTTATTTCCTATTCACTACGTAGAACACTTATTAATGTTGAATCACAATATTCAATTTTGTATAACAGAATTTTTCAATTCCGGAAAAATATTTTTCCACACTTCGCCTTGCTTTCTAAAGTTTCCGCCATTGCTACTCCAATCATCTGTGTTTTAGTGCTTAGTTTTGGCACTTTATAGGTTTTCCTTTAATGTCATTTTGTGGGCGTGGAAATGGTCCGATTACGCCCATCTATGAACTAGTAATTTTTTTGCCAAGGAACATGTGTATTAAGTTTCATCAAGATATGTTAATTTTTTTTAAGTGCTGCTTGCACGGACGGATGGACAAACGGACAGAAAGACCTAATAATTAATATATATATAACCCTATATTTATCTCGCTAAGTTTTAGGTGATACATACAACCAACAGGTGAACAAAACTATTATAGCCTGTAGCAACAGGTTGCAAGAGTATGAAAAGAGGCCGTAATTATGGGCCGAGAACTTTTGGTTTTTGCACCACGATAATGCACTGTCGAAACTGCGACGTGAGATTTTCATCAAATTTTCTAACAGTAACGTGCCGCAACCACTTTAGTCACCTAATTTAGCTCGTGTGACTGCTGGCTATGCAGCAAACTCAAACGACCAATCTGGCGAAACCGTTTTGAGTCAATTGAAGTCACTAAACATGAATCGCAATGCGCATTGAAGGCTATTCCGGAAGTTGACTTTAACAACTGTTTCGAGGATTGCAGAAAACGTTGACACAAACGTATTGGGGCCGAGGGGTGTGACTTTGAGGGTAAACAAATTATGAACAAAGTCTTGCTATTTTTGCTCATAATAGTACTTTAAATCAAGTGTGACCAACCAATCATACTTTTCTTGCTAAACTAGTTTCCCAAGAGAGATGTGTCGATTTTGGAATGCAGCTCATTAATATAACCTAACTTTACTCTCAAAGGAACGATTGTTACATGATTCGCTATGCTGCAGTCATGTCATCCAAGTATTCATTTATTTAATCCTTAACTCACTGAAAGAGACATTTAACTACAAAGCAAGCAGCTGAAGACACGCAAATACAAATTTTCGCATTGCTTCCGCTGCTTGCTTGCTTTATGGTTACTTGATTGGCCTTTTGACAATCTTAAATATACTAGACATAATACGGTATAAGCTTATTTTAAAGCAGATAGTTAGCAGTGAATGCCAACTCAAGCAAATATTTTGCTAATATACAAAACACAAACTGCTTATAGCAGGGGATGTCTTTCTCAATGTTGAAAGCATACATATTTTAATAAAAATGGCTGGGTATATAAGATTTCGGATTGAAGTAGACCGAAGAGGTTGTATAAGAGCATGATTGAAGGAAGTAGACAGTAAAATGTTTTCCTTATTTCGTAAACGTATCGCCAAAAAATGTTTATTCTCTTGTGTGCGCTGCTTTGTGTTGCTATGGATTTGCTGTGTGTGAAGGGCTGAGATTGACCATGAAATATGCAGCTATGACATGTACTTCAAATTTATGACTTAAAGACAGTTAATAGGCAAGCATGAAAAGTCATTAGAGGTCTTAGACATTTTCTGAGTAATGCGAAGATATTTAGTAATGTGCAAGAAGCATCCATTCGATTTTATGAAAAAGCTCATTAAAGCAAATGACGTTGGCAGATTTGTGTAAGTGGATTTGCATCAGCATTTTTATTTATTTAATTATATTTTACATTGAATATTTTATATAGGGTATTTTTTGAAGGTGTAGCATTGCTTATAGGGATATTTGTCAAAGAAGCTGTTGAAACAAATAGCTGTGTTGACAATTATGTTCAATGTACTTCGATAAAAAACATGGAACGGAATAAAATTAAAGATTCTGGTAATTTTCTTATGTAAATTTGAGGCAAACTTAGAGTATATTTAGCATTCTCTTCGATGAAGCATCTTTCTAGTTCGACAGATATTTGAAAATACTTTTAAGGTTACCTCGCATCCAAAAAGAGTTACTGTGTGTTGTGGTTTGCATGTCAAGGGTATTACTGGCCCACATTTTTGAAACTGAGACTAGAAGTTACAAAGTTCTGCGCCCTACACCGAGCGATTTGGGTCTTTCAGTTCTTAAAAACAGTTGGCTAAGTGCCAGGGTTTATTAACCCAGCCGGCAAGCATCAACATTTGGATATAATTTGCGAGAAAAGGAAGCCAATTCTGCAAAAAAGATATTCATACAACTCAATTCATCTTCAAACAAGAAAAAATGTTAACTTCGGGTGCACCGAAGCTAATATACCCTTTACAGGTGAATTTCCTTTAGTAGCTATGTATTTAGTTTGTATGAAAGCTATATGCTACAGTAATCCGATCCGAACAATTTTTTCGGAAATTATATTACAGTAAGTCGATTTTACCGACAGTTAATGAAAGATTTCGCTCCAATTCTTTCGCGAGTCGATATAGCGAAACTTTGACTTTGATGCATTGTCAAGGTTCAGTTGTCGTTGACCTTTTGAAAGAGATTCACGTTAAACGCCATGAGTGCTAAGTACGCGTCGCGCTACGAGGCTGTGTTCCCTTGCATCCACCCGAAAGGTACCAAAATGTCGCAATCAGCGGTTGCTAAATGTATGAGAAAGTCTAAGGCATTTGTACAGAAGTGGATACAGCGATATAAAGTGCTTAAAAATGTCGACGATTTACCAGAACGTAGTTCGATAGGAAAAGTGAACAAAAAAGATGAAAAAACAATAGTGAATCTGTTTTCGCACATCCTGCTTTAACACTGCGGCAAGGACACGCAAAATTAATAGCAAAAGGTTTAGATATATACTTCGAAACTATCCGAACCCTTCTTCATACTCATGACCTGAAATGGCGCAAGACAATGAAGAAGCCTTCGTTGACTGAAAAACTCTGTACTCAGTGGAAAACTCAATCTTGCATCGGTTACATTGGATTGCCCGTCGCAGTCGCCCGATGCAAACCCTATTGAAAATGTGTGGGCATATATTAAACAGAAGCTTCGTGGAAGACGCACATACACTTTGAAGCAATTGTCTTACGAAATTCGTCGGATCTGGAGATTCTTGCCACTAGAATACGCCGTCAAATTAGTGGAAAGCATGCCTCGGAGATGCCAGGCAATTATCGACGCCGGTGGTGACTGGACACATTATTGACCAAATTGCTTAATTGTTTGTAATGTGTAGAATGTATTTCATATATAAATATGAAAGTTTCATAATATAATTTTTTTTATAAATTAACACGACCACGCTCTTACTTGACTTACTGTATTACCTTAAGCAGTAATCCATGTCAAATTTTGCAGATACCACGTCAAATGCGAATGTTTTCTATTCAAGCCCTTGATTCTGATCGTTCGGTTTATATGGCAGCTATATGCTATAGGGGGCCGATCTGAACAATTCCTTCGGAGATTACTATACATTGTTGCCTTAGAAAATAACCAGTGCAAACTTTTGTAAAGATACATTCTCAAATGTGAAAGTTTTCCATACAAGAACTTGATTACGATCGTTCAGTTTGTATGGCAGCTATATGTTATAGTGGTCTGATATCGGCAGTTCCGACAAATAAGCGACTTCTTGAAGAGGAAATGACGTTTGCAAAATTTCAAAACGATATGTTAAAAACTGAGGGACTAGTTCGTATATATACAGAGGGACATGGCTAAATCGACTCAGCTCAACATACTGATCATTTATATATATACTTTATAGGGTCTCCCATCCTTCTTTCTGGGTGTTACAAATATCGTGGCAAACTTAATATTACCCTGTTCAGGGTATAAAAAGGCAAGCATAATTTAAAATGGCTTCACTTTCAAAACAAGCACACATGCATTTTAGTGCACTCATTAAGGCAAAAATAAGCCTGTTATGAATTAACATTTTTATGCTTTATGGGGATTTACGCAGGCACTTTGAATAGTACTTGCATTCGCATGAAATGTGAATAGGTAAGTAGAAGGCTAATAGGTCATTATGCCTCATTATGCTTTGAAGCGGATAATACGTACCATTTAAAATGCGCATCGCGCTAAGTGGCGGTTGCATGCAACATTATAGTATTTTAAATTATTTATTTTTGCCGAGCTCCAGTTTTCTCGCTTTGCCAATTTTAGCTAATCAAAATTCTATTTGCTATATTCTATCATTTAAGCAGCTTATCAGCAAATGGAAAATTCGCTAAGTCACAGTGAGAGGGGTATACGCTTATTAATGGGATTTAAAGTTGCATATTCTCGATTTTATATGCTGGCTTCAATGCAAGGGTTATTAATATGTTTGAAAGATACGGTCTAAATTTCACTAGATGGCGCTGATACTTATTAATAGTTGCAGTCAGCTCATGGTTTTGGTTCGATAAGGGTTAGCCACAGAAGTTTGTGATCATTGAAAACCATATGTTTAAATTTAGAAGGCGAATGAGAAAAATTGTTCAATATCTGGCTATATACCCCAATTTGCTGCCTACTTATTCTCAGTATTTCAATTTCTTGTATTATTGTAGGTAATTGCATAAGTCTACTTTAAAGAAAATAAATGTTAAGTAGAGATGACTAGCTCTCTCTGGACATGGCCTGTGGTAAGCTTACTTCCAGCACAAATCGATTAGATATTGTTACGCTTCCTCTGAAATTCTCCAATACTTCTCCTCATTCTACTATCTCTACTAACACATCTCTCAGTGATTTGGAGCTGGGCTTGGGAGACTAAAAGAGAAACGGTGAGTTTTTTTTTACGGATAGGTAGGCGCTTAGAGGAAGAGTATAAAGTGGAGTCTTTTGTCGGGAGCTCTCCGTCAACTCTACCTTGTCTGATAGCCAAGACCACCATTATATATTTCAAGCAGAGGTGGCTGTGTTTAGAGAGTTGCATATTCATTCCGATAGCAGAACGTCTATACTGACGTTAAGCTCACTGACTTTCAAAGCTAGTCAAGCTGTACACTTCCGGTCACATTAGAGCCGCCAGAACCTGCAAAGCTGTTGAACTTACCAAAGAGTGCATCCTTACTTTAATTTCCTCAGATTGGAAACGAATTGGTACTCCATTTATTTGTTGTTGTTGATGTAGCGGGTACTTAATCTCCGTTGATGATAAGGATTAGATGAGCTGTAGTCGACGCCATCCAACGGTAGGCCCAAGAAACGTGCTGTTTCGACCGGATCGGATCAGAGGGAGAAGGGCGTCAGAGGAAGAGGCTTAGAGATGACCAGTGCTATGCGGGGACTCATTGCACGCTGGACATATATTAGATATTTCGGCGTTCATTCTGGATAAGTAGGAGTTTGACCTGCTCCAGTATCCAGAACGAAGCTGAGCAAGGATCACTTTCGTTTCTCACGGCAACTCGAGCTCTTCGTCTGCAATGGGTGGTGGTTTGACTCGAAGTACGCCATTCACTGAGAGGGAGTCGATAAAATTGTTGATGTCCTCACTGTGATTGTCGAGAGTTACGTCCGAAGTCTGGTCGACGGATTGCTTGATGTCATCGCCTACTTGAGGAATGACCTCTTGATGCTGATGACAAGTTTGAAGCTTACTCGTTTGCTTTTCACTGCATCCAGGCGGCCATGTGGTGTAGTAAAGAACCGGCTAGCCGATTGCCTTGTAAGCTGCCAATAACGTTTGTTTGTCCTATCCTCATGTGCTGCTAGCTAGCGTTTTGAGGATGTTGTTGCGGCTGTGTACTTTAGCGATAATCGCGGTCGTATATAAGGAGTGAAGGAGCACAGGCTGTCAAAAACACACACCTAAAATGACTGCAATATTAAGGTCAAGTCTGTTCTCCTTCGTCCGGTTTGTGAATATACAGCGTGCAGCGGAGAGATAGTCGTTTACTTTTGAGAACATGCCATCGATTACATTGCTCGACGTCATTATCGCGCAATCATCAGCGTACACGCTGATAGAAATTCCCTCGGGTGGATACGGGAGTTTCGAGATGTAGAAGTTAAAAAATAACGGGGACAGGATACCTGCGGAACCCGTTGTTTAATTGTTCTCAATTAAGAGTTTTTATCTCGGAATAGTACTGATGGTTGACGACCGCTCAGTTAGTTTATGGTCCACCTCTTTAGTCCTGAAGTGAACGTAGTTTTTTCGATGTCCTCTAATTGCGTTGAATGGCTTCTGGCAAGTCCAACGCTACTTTTCGGAAGCCATGTGGTGGTTTGTTACTCCGTTTGCCTCTTGCACTCAGGCGCCTTCCGTTAAGTGCAGGTGCGAGATACTTCTTGCCAAGAGAAAGTATCTCTTTCCAAAATTACTTGCTCTTAGCACTGGGTTTCTTACCTCATTGGAAGGTCTTCTGGCAGTACACTGTTCAAAAGGTTTACAAACAGCTAAATATCTTGTAGGCTGAAAATTTCATAGAGGACTGCGAGTTGGAATCATCTAGGCACTTGCTTCTCCACTACCCAGCTTTTGCGAGACTGAGATTAAAATATTTCGGGAGATACATTCTTGGTGAACCGAACGAAGTGACTGGGATTCATTTAATAGGTCTTAATAAGTTTGGGGTATTACGTTGTTAACCTATTTTTAGGAGTGATTGGCCATCACAAAGAACTAAAATTTGCAGCTGATTAATAGTGAGATTCAGAACTATCTTTAAAGCGAGAATCAACCCTACCAAAGACTCTAACCTAACCTTGGTATCGACCCTACTATACTATTGCCACTGTCTAGACATAATTTCCACTTGATAGCGGTCTATTACCAAATTGCCTAATATTTGTTGAACGTATTCAAAGCAATAGCCACTTTCAGAAATAATTTCAAAAATCCTTACTTCAAATTTGCATTTATTGTCAAATATTATACTATATGTATAAATAAGCTAGCGAATAATTTATACACCTGGGAGTAACCCGAAAAACCAATGTAATCGTGGCAGCAGAAAGAGAAAAGGTTGACACATTACTCGCATTTTTCATTTGACTTAAATTTCGAATCGAACATGCTGGGAATTGCATTGTCGCAAGGACCGTTGGGCAAATGAGTCAGCCCAAAGCCACCGCGACAGGTTAGATAAGAAAACGTGGAAAAGGCAAACACATAAATCACATTTTGTTGATTGCTTAAAACGGTTTAGTCAAATTAATGAGGCTACTCGAGCGCTTTTCAAAGCTGGCTCAGCGCAAGTAACACGAAAGCAAGTAAAAGATAATTACTTATGTAATTTATAAATTTTCAAAAATTCTTATGCAAACTACATTTAAGTGCTTACAGGCTAATGCTAAGAAATTGCTCAATTATACAGCTGGTACTTGTGTGACTTCGGCGCTGCTTTGCGTCGGCAATTGATTAACGGAAACCAAACAACAGAAATGAGTAACTGAAAGCATAATGAAATATTACTATTATGTAGTAATATTAATGAAATCCTGTAAATGCTTAATAATGCTGTGGATTTACCCAAAATAGCGACATTCGCACGAGCAGATTTGTGACGAGTTTTGTGCACAAACCAACTAGCCAGCAGGTCCTTTACGGCATATTAATGAGGAAAAAATTGCTACCATTAATCATGTATTTATCAACAAAGTGTCGCTGTGCGTGAGCGTGTGCGTTGAAGCGTGTAAAGCCAACAAACACACCATCACGCACACCTATATATATTGATTCAACCGCAATGATTGTCATCATGACCTGTCAGAATAATAAGCGAATTGAAATAGGTCGCAGCAAGAAAAATGAGAAAGGACACACATACATACAAACATACAAATATATATATGTGTTTATATTCAGTTGTAGCAGTTGTATTGCATAAAAAGCACTGTTATACTTGTTAAATACACCGTCGCAGATTATTTGTCTGTACATGTGTAGGAATGCCACAACCAAAAGCTAACCACTCAATACAAGGGCGAAATATATCTCAGCGAGAAGTCATTGTTGTGTTGGGAAAACAAAGTAGAAATTATTATACTTTTACGCGAACGGAAGCAACATCGCGTTTCGTTGAAAGCTATAAAATGCTGCACTGAGTTTGGTCACTGATGGCCGTTCCAGCGCCACAACATTTGCTTTGGGTTCTAGTATATACACATGCAAGCATTACTGCGCTTTAGCAGAATGGCCCCGGATACGTGGTTAATAAAGTAGAGTGTTGAAATGTTTCCCTATTATAAAATAAAGCTCTAAACTTTGAAATAAAGGATGATAAAAGTACACAATGGCAAAGTTCGTATGTCAGCGAATATCAAAAATTCGCGTAAACAGCACGATTTGAAGGCGTGTGAAATGCGCTTGACGGCGGTGCTAAAAGTGCAAAGTTTGTCCTCATTTACTTTGATTACATCTATAATCATAAGCGTTATTTAATGACCCTACGTGCTTTGTACCTTCAGGTGGTATAATTTTTTTTATTCATCGACTGTGTCATAGATGTCAGCTTTAACTTAAATTTTCAAAATTTGATGTGACCCTCAAAATTAGTTAAGGGTTAGGCCAGTCTAAAATAATAAAAAAGGGCATAACTTTGAAAATTGATTCTGGAAGTAAGGGAAGAGCAATTGATTTTCTCTTTTTAGGCTATTAAACAGGTATGTGAGCGCACAAAAAATTCCTCGAAATATATTGGAAATAGATGTTGACCCAGTTCTAACCATTTGCGGTGCAAGGTCGAATATATTGTAAGAAACTTACAGATCACTTTAGCTGACTTGGGGGAAGAGGAACTCATATGAACAAAGAGAGATAAATATCGAACTTTTAATAATATTTAACTTCAATTCGGCACATTTGCTGGAAGCTAACCGAACGAGTTAGCTGCGCTGCATTTTATTTCATGACTTTGACTCCTCTTCTGTGGCTCAATGACTCCTACAATGCATATTATGTTATATTGCTTAGCCGAGCGAGTCGCCGTTCATTAGTCGCCTTTTTTCTAATAATGGCAATGCTTAAATTAAAAAATTAAAAAGTTGTATGAAGTTATTGAGCTAATCTCGAATATGAATTTTTTAGGTATTTGTTTACAGTTTGGATTACCTATTGGCGCTTTAGTAAGAATTTTAACTTATTTTTCTGAAAATACCAGGTTGTTCAATAAGTTTTGTCGTTTGATAAGAAAAACACAATTTTATGATTCAAAAGACTCTTTATTATTCAGTATAATCTCCTTGAATATTAATACACTTGCTTCAAGAATCCTCCAAGCTGCGGATCACACCCCTGAAGTGAGAATCCGAAAGGTCTGCAAAATACAAATGAAAGCCACTGGGCTCTAAATCTGGTTAATACGTTGAATGCTCTAACAATTCGAACTTTAATTCATGGATTTTAGCCATTGTCAGAATGCTCTTGTGACAAGGTGCATTGCCCTGATGAAATTGGAAATTTTTCCTCTGCAAACTGGGTCTTGTTTCACAAATTTTCCCCTTCAACTGGTCCAAAAGGTTGCAATAATATTCAGAATTAATTGTTTTACCAGTTTTCAAGTAGTTCACCAACAAAAGTCTTCTCGCATCCCCCAAAAACGTATGCCATAATCTTCTTGGCCGAATTCAGGTTCACACCACTCTTTAGCCACTTGATTTGATTCAGAATCATGGTGATAGACATAAATCTCATCCATGGTGATGAATCGACGCACAAAATTCACTTTAACAATTTTAAAACGCTCCAAATGATTATTATTATTATTAGCGAATACGGCACCCATTGTGCACGCAGTTTTCTAAAACCCTAAATTTCACTTAAAATATTGCTTACACTACCTAACGAGATATGTAGAGCCTCTACTAAATCTCTCTCAGTCAGTCGACGATTTTCCAAAACGATATCCTGTATTTTGGCTATGATTTATGGTGTTGTTCCTTTTTTTGACGTCCTTCACGTGGATCGTCTTCAAGGATTGTACGACCACGTTTAAATTCAGCTACCCATCTTTCTACTGTTCTAATTGTAGGTGAACAATCATTATACACTTTTAACATTGGTTCGTGAATTTCTCTTGGTGTTACACCTTCCAAAAGTAATAATTTTTTCATTGCACGATATTAAATTTTTTCCATTTTAGAAAAGTACTGTGACACGGCGACACTACCAATGTCGCTTGAAAACAAGAAATGAATCGACAGATTGAAATGAAACTTCACATACGTTCATATGAAGAGCGTACCAACAAAACAAAAAAAATTTGGGCTAGTAGCAACTCCCTCTCTTATCGAACGACAAAACTTATTGAACAACCTGCTGTAAGTCTAACACGGCAATTGAAAAGTCACCGTTCCAACATATAAAACACATATTTTTTTGAAAATTCGTTTTTTTATTCAGCATAGTCCACTTCAAGGGTGATACACTGATTATAGCTACCCTCCAAGTTTTCGATACCATTTTTGTAGTACGTTTTGTCTAGGCTTCAGCTTTGGCGATCACGTCTTAATTCGATGAAAATTTCTTCCCAGCTAGTATTCTTTGAAGATCTGAGAATGGAAATAATCCTTGGGCGCAAGATCTAAAAAATATGGTGGATGCGATAGCAATTCGAATAATAATGCATGGATTCTTGCCATCGTTTTCACTGCTTAGCATTGTTTTTGTTAAACTGCACTTTATTTTCTTCAAATGCGGCCGACTTTCGTCGATATCATCATATAAATGGTCCAATAGCGCTAGCCATTGTTGATGGTCCTTCCGTTTTCAAGGTATTCCATAAAAACTATTTCCTCCGCATCCCAAAATACAGACACCATAACCTTGTCAACCGATTATTGCATTTTTTTATCCTCTGGAGTGGATTTATCGTGTGAAGTCCACTCAGATGATTGTCAATAGGACTTCGAAGTGAAATGAATGAGCCAGGCTCCGCCCGAATCATCAACTCGTCGTTATTTTTGGTCAAATGTGTGGCCTCAAAGGCACTATTTCTGCACAGCTGTGTATAGTATACTGCAATGTAAAATAAAAAGCAGAGGAAGAGGAAGACCTCCACTCCGTTGGAAGGGCCAAGTGGAGAAGGACCTGGCTTCGCTTGGAATATCCAATTGGCGCCACGTAGCGAAATGAAGAAACGACTGGCGCGCTGTTGTTAACTCGGCTATAATCGTGTAAGCGGTGTCTATGCCAATTAAGAAGAAGAAGAATGTAAAATAATCACATGAAATTGAAAATTTTGTTATAAAGTATATAACATTTTGTTTGTCCGTTTTTGGCTATTTTCGCACCATAATATTAAATTTCCAATATAATCTTTGCAGTCTCTAACATGCCGTTCTCAAGCGTTGGAGATCTCTGTGACGTGTTTGTGGCGAATTTTGCGAAAAGATCTTAGCCTACATCCTTAAAAAATCCAACTGACGCAATAATTGAAGCGCGTTACCACCCGAATCGTCGTATTTTCGTGAATTGGGCTGAACAACAACTTGAAAATGATCCGGATTTTCTTCGAAAAATCATCTTCAGCGCTGAGGTCTATTTCTGGCTGAATGGCTTCGTCAATGAGTAAGATATGTGTTATTGATCAGGCATATTTTATGTAAACTCCTAATAAATAACATTAAAAAAGTGTTTTCTTACATTTTACAAACATACTTTAATCAGAATCTACTTGGCGTATAGGTAGCTTATATTTGTAATATTAAGTAGAAAATTGTGTGATTATTAACCAAATAAAGCTAAGAGGAAGTCACATATTTATAGAATTAAACCAGTTATCTATGAAGCTATATGTTCTAAAGCCTACCGGCTGGTAGGCAATACAGTAGAACTCGTCTTTGCAACACAGATTAACAAACAACAATGCATAAATTATAAAATAAGACTTGTCATATTAATATATAGCAAATGTATTATGCCACTATTTTAGCCTAAGGCGAACACTGAACTACAACTGTTTAGTAAACTTGTGTACTTTCTTTAGAATTTCGCTCACATTAAGAATCTACATGGCGTATACGTAACTTTTTTAACAAGGTAAAATTAAATTCTATTTGTTCAAGAATAGTTGAAACTTATTGAAGTACATTTGGCAAA
This sequence comes from Bactrocera tryoni, assembly GCF_016617805.1. Lineage (NCBI taxonomy): Eukaryota > Metazoa > Arthropoda > Insecta > Diptera > Tephritidae > Bactrocera > Bactrocera tryoni. Next base: position 14,925,219 of record NC_052503.1, on the reverse strand, counting down.
AATGCTTTTGCTTGCTTTAATCTACTAAAACGGTTGGGTATATTTCGCTTTTAAGTTTATTTTGAGTTTAAGAATGAAAGAAATTAAACGAATATGTATAAGTATATAGATAAGTGTGCATATAGTGCTTAAGTATTGAGTACAAAAAGACTTAAGTCTGGAGACATGAGGCTAATATTATAAAAAAATGCAAAGCTTGTCTTTACTTTACTTAAGAAAATAATTCCAAACTTTATGCTCTCAGACTTAAATGTAAAAATAGAAGTTGCGTGCAGCGTGGATCTGGGGCAACAAATAAGCTGTACAGCAATTTAAACTCGCACTAATTGAATGTGTCACTTGTGAGCAATTAAATGCGTTTCAGCATGTGTCAGCTGTTGGACTCACACAATTCTGTACGCCTTAACGGTTCTTAAGCTCGCTGGCAAAACAAACAAAATTTTATCAAATGTTGCCTACTGCTCTATAGCGATTTAAGCAATGAAATAAAACAAGACTAAGCTATTAAAAAGGAGCCACTTATTTGTAACACGGTGCTTATTATTAATTAAGAAACGCTTAAAAGACACACACAAGCATATATGTTAATTATTTTTATATGTTTTTAATGAGTGTGGCCACGTTGTTACGCAGGAAGCTAAAAGTATGTTGGTGCTCTTGAGCTATTTATTATGTACATAGGTGTAGGGTATTGTTGTGTAGGCCTACACATGGAAAAAATGGTGCCGTTATTGTAGAGCTTTTGAATTATTCACTTGATTATTGTGGATTAAATAAGTACAAGTTGCGTTCCAAAGTAAACAGGACTTTTTGAATCGTGAGGACATAAATGACGATCAACATGTGGTCAATCAAAATCCGTGAATACCGTAAGCTCCATCGAAACTGTGCGTGAATTCATCAAAAATCAGCCGAAATCATCATTGAAATTCATGGAAATGGAATTGAACATCTCCAAAAAAAAAAAACATCGATTTATCTCATTTTGACCGAATATTTGAATATATGAAAGGTGTGTTCACGGTTTGTTCAGCACAAATTGACTGACGACCAAAGAATCCAACATTCGATCGACGCTTGTGACTGACTATTTGACCAAAAATCACATTTTAACCATTAACCACTCCCCGTGTTCACCTGATATGTCACCATGCGACTTCTTCCTTTTCGGAAAAATACATTTGCCTATGAAAGGAAAGCGTTATGAAGACGTAGAGGCTATTCAAAAGGCATACTGGCGACCATACCGGCCAACGAGCTAAAACACTCGTTTGCCATGCTTTTGGACCGTGCAAAAAGCTGTATTGAAGCAGAGTGAGACTATTTTGAATAAAATAAATTGATTTTGCCAAAAAAAAAAACATTTGTTCTATTTTTTTTTAAGTCCTGTTTACTTTGGAATGCACCTTGTATTAGAAACATTGATAAAATTCATGCACTCTTGAAACATTCAATTGGTTCTTCGAAAGTTAAACGTATACTTATAGAGATGCTTCCCAAATTAGCTAAAAATCCTTCCCAGCTAATCCGCGAAAGTGCTGTCTTGTAGACCTTTCACGCAAATGTCCTTCGCATTGCTTTTTTTCAACGATAATTTCATTTCTAACCTCGCAGCACGGCTGAACCTGAATGCTGGCGACGTTAAAAGTTATTATTAGATTTTTCTCATTCCTCCGCATATTTATGGTTTATGTGCACATATGAGCAAGTAGGTGTATGTGTGCGCATTTTTTAAATATTAATTAAATGAAATGCACGAAGTTTTCATTTAAGGAATGTCCTGGTTGACATGTCTTTCGCATTCCTGCAAAGTTATTTTATGCGCTGACGCTGTGTGTGTGGGTAAGGGGCGGAATTTCGATTAAACTCCTAATTAAAACAAGCATTACTTATTTGTAGCAACACATTGGCACATAAATTACACCTGCTGTTTGTTTTTTATGAGGGAGTGATAAATGCTGCTTTGCATTTTGATGCCAAAAAAGTCGGTAGGTGGGTGTTATCTATGTATCTCTACCAATGCAAATGCAATATTTAACTAGAAGTGGATCTATTACATTTATAAATATTATGCAAGCGCTTGTAAATTTTTAATTTTGTGAAATTCATAAGAAACCATATTACATAATTACTATTTATTAAATTCTAATTGATAAATAAAATGAAAAGGTATTGACCTGAATCAGTATATTTGACCAGAGATATTCCTAGAACTCATTTATGATGATTTCAGGGAATTTTCACTGTTTAAAATGCTAATTAACAATTTACTATTAGTGATGTATTTCGCATATTTGTGGGCAAGTCATTTGACATTGGAGCATATATAATTATTATGCAAATGTGTGAGCTTCAATGTTTACTATGCCTAGAGAATAGTAATCAATATGCTAAATTTCGAAATTTGTTACAACGTAATTCACTGATTTGCTGCATATATGTTTTTAGACTCTCGCAACATATTTCAACGGAGACTTTAATAGTATATACGTATATAAAGGGTGATACATTTCGAGGTTCGCTACTGTTTTAAAGAATAAATCAAATAGAGATGGATATATATATATATATAGATATAAAGGGTGTTCCATTTCGAGGTTCATATTTTTTTTAAGAAAAAAGCACAGAAACTTTAAATTCAAAGAGGAATATTTATTATCATTCGAAAGAACATCCTTTGGCATTTATTTTTCGAAGATAATCACTTTCAAATGTTGGCCGCGGCTACGTGTCAGATAGTTCATCCTTTGAGACCAATTTTCGGTGACTCCTTCGAGCATTTCGACTGTGACCTGGCGAGTGGCAAGCATTTTTGTTTTGCTTATTCCTCATAGATTTTGAACTTTACATATCCCCACAGGAAAGAGTCTAACGTTGTGATATAACATAATCTTGGTGGCCAATCAACTGGCTCAAATCGTGAATCGTGTTCTCACAATAAGCCCATTGATTGATGCGATGTGTAGAAGTGGAGCCTCCTTGTTGAAACCAAATGTCGTCGAGATTACCAGCTTCAATTTCAGGCTTTAAATAGTCGGTTATTACGGCGCAATAAAGGTCGCAATTGAGGGTTACGTTCTCACGGTCATCATCAAGAAATATGAAGCGATGTTGCCAGTGACTCGCAAAGCACACCAAACTGTTGTTTTCTCTGAATGAAATGGCAGCTCTTGAATCTCCTCATGTTGCTCTTTGTCCCAAATGCGGTAATTTTGCTTGCGCTTAAATCCATTGATCCTTATTGTTGAACAAAATTTGGCACGAAAACGTCGGATCTTCTTGGAACTTTTCAATAATCTGATGCCGCTTTCGAAGGTTGAGCGGCTTAAATTCTTGCAAAAGCTGTGTTTTGTACGCTTCTCATTTTAAGATCTCGGCGTAAAATGCACCAAGTCGTTCCATACGTCAGGATATCTATTGGACTGCAGATTGCTTTTGGCCGAAAATGAATGTTACCGGTCTATAAATTCTACCAGTTCTCATATACTAATTAGAATATACTTGGTTATAATAATATACATACTTTTGCAGAATATATCAGCCAATGTGTGTAGCTTTAGACGCGTTTTTCTCAAAACTACTTTTTCAAAGTCCGTGATCACTGTAATTTCAAAACTACTAGATCGATTCATTTCAAACTTTGAACACATTTTTAACATATGAAATACCGCCCTCTAACGTTTATTAAATAATTTTTTTTTCATTAAGGGTGTTTTCCACCCACAAAATAGCGGAATTTTTAGTGGAAAATAAACGGTTTACACTTTAGATGGCCGCCAGAAGTTTTTGAATGCAAAAAAAAAATTATCAGAGAACGTTGGGGGGAAGATTTGATTATAGTTTAACTAATTTTTTTTATTTTTTATTTTCGGATAATTTTCAGCCGAGTTATGGTGAACACCGCAAAGTCTTTTTTTCTCAAGTCGTTATGGGAGAAGCTCTGTTACCGGCTTATGCTTCAATATTTCTACATGAAAAAATTAGCCTAGATTGTCAAAAATGTGTTCTATAATGTACGAAAGGTTCGAATAAAATTATTCAAACCAGATTTGAGAAATAAATTCACGAAAAAGTCCTTTTTTTTACCTTTAAGACCCTACTTCTCCCTTAATTTACTTATAAGTACAACAGATTTTCTTTAATAATTCTTCAACTTCTTCTTCCGCTATAGTAATAGTTTATTGCGATTTTTAATCCTTGACCAGTAAACGTCGAAGACCTTGCTTGCTCAAAAAGAACTGAGTCGATTTAGCAATGTCTGTTTGTATGCACGCGAAGTAGTCTCTCAGGTTTTGAGATATCGATCTGCTATTTTGCACAGAATCTTTTCTACGCAACGAGTCTCGCATTTGTTGCGGCCTGCCGATACTAGACCAATTTGGCACTTAGCTGACTGAACGAAATCTACAAGTAGATAAAGATATGTTTATACCCCATAATGTTGTATGAAATGTACCCGTGAAGAGTATTAGAGTTTTGACTCCGTAAAATTTAAAATTGCTTCTTATTTTCTATTGGTTGGGTTCTTTATTCTTTAGTTTAAATATTTGCATAAATACTTCATTAGTTATGAACTAGCACAGAGTGGGAGATTCTGCAGTGAAACTATTTTTTTTAAATTGCAAGCGTGCCCAATCTCATCCCCAAAGAACTTCACTAAATTTGGCCAGAAATGCCGCATTTGCACAGCGTGTATACAACCCAAAGGGCTGAATTGAGTTTCCGCATATTTTTAACTTAAGCTGTTTCGGGGAACCAATGTGACTGAATATCTTCTAAATATAAATAAAATTCTGCAGAAATGCAAAATTGTAACGAATGTGGAATAAGAAGGAGGAGCAAAACATTTTATTCAGCCCAAGTGTCAGTGAACTTTTTGAATTTAGCGCTGGCTGGGCTTTGAATATTTTATTGTTATTGATTTTCACTTACGAAGTAAGAGATGAAAGGCACGCAAAAGGGAAGTTTTATTCGCTGTGAGGGATAAGAAGGTCGTCACTGCAAAAACAAAAAGATTGGACCGAAACACAATAAAAATGAAATCAAAGCGCGAATAAATTGATAGTCAAATAATTTATCACGGAACACGTTGCGAGGAAAATGGCGACATTTATGATGAAAAATTTGTTGCCGTTATGCAATTTGGGTGTTCGTGTAAGTATATATATGTAAACAGCTGTCTGTAGATGAGACTTTGATTTAAGCAGTAATGTTGTTTAGGCATTTGATTATTCAACAAAGGAAGGCAACTCCATATATGTATATGTGGAGGTGAAAAGGGAACACAAAACAGATTTTTACTTTAAGTACCATCGTTTGTCAAAAGCTTTGGCGCATTGTGTGAACTGCCGCAATGAAAAAAATATTGGATAAGCATTCAAGTGAACTAGGCTATCCATCTCACTCCAGGAATCTTCAAGTCATATAAGGTGCGAAACGCACTAGAGGCTGAAAGTAGGAGACGTAAAGAGTAACTGCGGCAGTTCAGTGCAGCTTAAGTGTATCAATATTTCAAACATAAAATATTTTGCATATTATTTTACTAGTTTATAGTTTTATATGTATGCTTTTGAATTAGGTTGTCGGTTATTTTCCAAAGTTGTTTTTTCTTTTGCAAATATCCACTGCATTTTAGGATTTTACTGCAAAAGAAAGATCTAACGACAACAAAAAAAAAGATCTAACATAACAATAGAGTTCCTTATTTTTAATTTAAACCATGACGAAATCATTGCACTTTTCCTATATATTAAACTAAGATTTTTTTCATTTTTTGCAATACATTTTATTATTTACTCAAAACAACTTTTAAAAGTGATATTATATTAAAACAAGTTTCGCTCCATTAAAAATGTTTTTTTGTTGATTTTTTCATAAAGAAATCCGTTAAAAGTTATATTTAGTTAAATTTATGTACCAATTGTACTCTATACATATAGTACACCATGCCGTATGAGCAACACAGAATGGTTAAATGACTTGGGTGAATGCTTAATAGAGCTGTATAATTTTAAGTGCGTATAACTTTTAAATGAGTGGTTTTATGGAAACTACTATTTGAACCTTTCTTGTAGGACAGTGTATTCTGTATCACAATAGCATATCTCCAAGGTTGCAGATTTACTTTTGAAAAGCAAAATATCAAAAATTCCCACGTCATATACATTTGAAAAGCTACATGATTTTTGGACGGTTTATTCAGGGTAATGCAGGAGGCATTTGCAAAAAAATTTCAACTTCAGAAATAACGGCCCCCCTAGTGTAAACGCACACGCTTCTTTTAACACTTGAACCTTACTTGGTTATCAAAGGAGATATCAAAGGAACACTTCAACAAACAAAGTTGTGTTTATGACATGAAAAAGTGAGCTACAACACATTATTCCAGGCATATGTGGTTTTGTGTATTGAATAGCAATTGCATTTAAGTTTTTCTTATTTGTATGCAAATTAAATGGAAGTGGGATAGTGGAGCTATTTATCTTGCCTAAAACGCTGTTGAATAAGATATTAAACAATTTTTCCAAATAAATTGATGTGAGTTTAAGCAGAATTTATGCAAATACATAAACACAAATCACAGACACATTTTTACTTAGTAATTTTCAGTTGAAGGGATTTAGGAATTTGCATATATTTATACTTTTAACTAGTTTGAGATTCTAACACCATTGTTATTTTATGTTGCCATAATAAATGACCTTTTTTGTTTGATGAGCGATCCAAGTAGACGTAGTACTTGAAATCAAAGTACTCGTTTCAATTAAAAATGAATTTTGTGGTGAGAAATCTCTTGATGGCAGCAAAAATCCTTTCAAGTGTGTGTGAGTGGCAATAAATAATGTTAGATGGAATTTATTTTTACTAGTAGTTTCGAGAAAGTGAAGATGAAATAAACATTTTGAGGGCAAAAAAATTTAAGATTAAAAATTTTAATAAAACTTGGTAGATCAGCTCATATGATCATTCAACGGATGACTCGATGAGGTACTCAAATAAGAATTATCCTAATAAGTGCCGACTGCAAGCCAATAATTGTTGAATTCAGTATATAGATTTTCTAATCCTCTTATATGAAATACTAGCAAATCTATACTTCAGGTGGACTTTTTATCTTATACATTGGGATAAAAAACAGCCGGAAATTGTAATGAAAGTCCACGAGTAAATGATATTTCAAAGATATGTATTTTTCTAAGTTGGTATTACTGTCCTCAATTACTATGAAAGATATGAGTGCGTTATGTTTGTTTGCAGCAGTTGCTTGTGTCGATACGCCTCAGTAGTGCGTTGCGATTTTTACAATGGATAGAAATATTGAACAAATAATATTAAAGTCAAGGATATGGTGCTTGAAAATTGTCTGGCAAGTTTAAGAGAACTAGCAAGAGAGCTCGACAACACTTGCAAGTTCGTTCGAAGGCGTGAAGGCATTTATCGAGCTGTTATCCTTGCAAGTTGTAAGGTTACACCGCACTATAGCCCTTCTTTACTTGTTTTGAATACAATTTTTTTTTCATAAACACAAAATTAGTCTATAATATTATGCAAAAATATTCAATGTTCAGCTATCTCCAAGCTTAGTGCTTTCATATTTTATTCCCTAAAAATTTTCACACACTTTGTCACGGTATTGTTGTAAGTCACTTGAAAATGATTGCTCTTATAAGTTCCTTCTGTCTTTCGGCTGGATGTTTTGGTCTTTGAATAAACATGCTTAAATTTGATTTTCATTGCCATGTAAGGTTGTAATGGCTTAGTTTGTTTTAGTTTTTAATAAGGAAAGTTGACGCAAAAATAACTTTTGTTGAATTTCAACGATTTTGATAACTTTTCTCGACAATTTATTAAGGAATTAGTATTTCAAAAGTTACCGGCTAAACTTTCTAATTCAGAGTCAGGGAATCTATCAGTTGACAACGATAAGGACGTTAAGAACGAACCGAGCGTGAAATTCCAAAAAAATAATTTTTTTTTATACATCCACATATCAATTAGTTTATTTTTGAATGTGTTTAATCGAAATCGTATTTTTCGAATATAGTTGCAGTCTTTCTATATGACCTTCTCATGTTTCTGAATTAATAAAAAATCGAAGTTTAGCGTATTAAAAAGGGCAAAAATTTAGCTGAAATTTAAATTATTAAAAACGCCGATATTTGTAAATTTTTAATTTCTTTAGAGACTACTTTTGTATAGATTCCATCAACGGAGCAGACTGGAAGTCCTTTTTCGTTAGTGACGCTACAGATCGCGTGTAACTCGAAATATATTGAAATGTAAATAGTGTTAAAAAAAAACATTTGTATATACACATTTTTAATCTTAAATTTTAAAAATATTACTTTTTTATAGTTTTTTTCCTTTAATTGCCAAAAAAACCCCTTTTTTAGGCTGTCACGCTGGGTATAAAAAAATGTTATGAATATTGCTTTTTTCTCCATATAATTGGTCAATATTTAATTTAAAAATATATTTTTTCGAATTATTTATTCCCTCATTGGTTTGTCATTCATTATAAATTAGAAATATGCGTGGAGAAGTAATTTGGCGTTGGTTCCAAGCTGTAAGTTACTCATACGCAGCGGTGGCACAATTTTCAGTTTTTCCAAAAAACTATTTTCTCACATAAAAAATTTGTTGTTTTTCCATTTTCCAAAAAAATTTTTCTCACATTATACATTTGCCCTTCCCTTTCTATTACAAACTCTTTTTAAGTTTCTATAAAAAAATTTATTCCGATCACAGTTATATAATTATTATTTTACAAGTTGCTATCAATAAACGCAATAATACGTATAATACTAAATGCATGACCAAGCTCATAATTCCCACTCAATGGCTTAAAATCTTAATGTAAACACCCAAACACTTGGCCGGGAACATTTGCGCTCACACAACGCATGCACACTTACAAATAAATAATGCTTGACAGCACTAGCTTAGCGCTAGAGTGCTCAACGGCCACTTGTGCGGCACTATGTGCTGTTGCCCGCATTGTACGCATTATATGACAACGCTTCAAGCTCCATCAATGCGTTCAATTCGCCCACACATGTGTGCTCGCCGGCGATAACTTCAGTTTCTTGCAACTGCATGCTATTGACATTGCTGCTGGAAGTATTTATATTATAGTTGCTGTTGCTGTTATTGTTGTTATTACTTTCAATACCACTTGGGTTTCTTGAAGCGAGGTTAGTTAGTTCAAATGACATGGCATTTTCATTGCGACCGAATTCGTGTGAAAAGGCGTTGCTATTTGCTGTTGTTGCATGGGATTTTGCTGCCGATATGCTGCCACCATTGCCATTCACGCTTCCGTGCAAATTGGTGCGTATTCGCATGGATGAGTTGGGCACACTGCCGGAGCGTATGGAACTGACGCGTGTGTGCATGGACATTGTGCGCTCCGGCACATCGAGCAGCTTGTGTGGCTTGCAGAAGCATGTGGCAAAGCGCTTATTGAATTCACGCTTGAATTTTTCCTGTTAAATGTAAAGCATGCAAGAGTGTGTGTTATTAAAGGATGAAAAATATTACAATTTGATTTATCGATAATCGGAGGTTAGGTATTTTTTTTGTTATACACAAAGGGTTATTTTATTGAAATACAAAAGACAAGTCAATATTAACATAATATAGCAAAAATATGAATTTTGGGTGTATTGCTAATTTTTTATAATTCGGATGAGCATTAGATTTGTCTTTAACAGCGACTTGAGCATCACTCAAACTTAATTGTAGCGTTCAGTTACTTTTCGCAACCTGTTAACAGCCCTGTTACATTTCTGTGCAGTTAAGCAATGCTCTCTTCTATAAAGAGCATACATTCTGCTAACAAGATTCCGCTCCCGCATATGAGGCAAAACCACCAAGCGGGGACATAAAAGAAATATTTCTGGCCAGATTTTTATATATTAGACAACAGTTAGTGTTCAGCTTTGGAGAGCATACCTGTTGAATATCACACAGAAATTTGGAATCTCAAAAAATTTTTCATTTGAGTAGTGCCGTCAATACCTATAGAAAACGTGCATGCTGCTGGTGGTGAATGAGCGAATCATTTGAGAGCTTGTGTGAAGAGTGAACAAAATTTTGTACATCGGAATAGTACTGTCGAAGGATCTTGTTTGAAAGCAAAGCATAATTTAACTACAAAGCCGATGAGCTTGCAAGAAAGGGCACCCTTGTCGCGATTATATCGAATTGGGAACGCGTTGGGTCCCAATTGTCCTTTAGCGTTCTAGCACTCTACCTCGGCATTTAGTGAGAGCTTAGCGCACGCTGGTTCTTTTGAAGAACCACTGCTTTCAATAAGTTTAATCTTGCTATAATCGTAGAACATTTGCTTTAGAGGCGTGCATGCGGTAAGCTTGATAATTATGTTGGACGCTAACTGTCAAATTGTATCTAGAAAGGAAAGATGGAAACAGCTCCGCGCTTTTTCCTCCATTTCCGTATTTTGCAAAACTGAGGTCGAAATATAACATCTGGACATACACATCTTTTGCAAACCTGGTAAAACAGCCGCCCTAACAAATTTGTGGTAGGCTCAAAGCGATTTGTCTCTTTCTGAATGGATTTTCAATTAATACTTAGAACGATTTAGGTATTTCAATGGATGTTCTCTGTTGTCCAAGTGGGATCATTTATTGAATCGATCTGTTAACCTAACATAAGGTATAGTTAAAGTGCCGGTGTTATTGCTAACATAGGGTCTTGTTAAAAATTTGCATATACCTATTATTTTTCTTCAGAATTCACTTTGACATAAAAACTTCATAGTTTTTTTTTTAATTTCTTGGACTAACAATACTAATAAGAAGCTTTATTCACTCATTTTATAACCGAGCTAGAGTTTTTTATTACCTATCAACTAAGATAGGATGAAAAAGATAGCAAGTATACAAATTAATTATGATCAGGTATCTCTTAATGTGCTCGATGGATACTTTGAGAAATCGCGCAAGAATTGAATCTTACAAATTTTTATAGTTCTTTTTTTTGTAATATTCGGTAGTCAAAAAAAGTCTTTTCGTATTTGTTTATATTTATAATGAACTATAATGACCCAAATATGTACCATTTCGGTCGAACACTTTTTGCCATTTTTCCGCTAGAGACATTATTCCATCAGTGTAAAACTTCTGGTTTCTTGGTCGGAAAACTGCGACAAATCACTTTCACAGGCTTCTCTTGAAGCCAACTATACTCTATTAAGGGAGTTCTGCATTGACAGAAACAAATGATAGTCGCATGGCGTAAGGTCAAGGCTATATGGAGGATGCATCAAAACTTCCCAGCCAAGATCTCCCAGTTTTTGCCAAGTCATCAAAGATCTATGTGGTCTAAAGTTGTTCTCCATTATTTTCCCTCATTTTTGAACAGCTGTAGCTTTTTTTTAACTTACCCGAATTAATTTTTTTTTTTTGGTTAAATGAAGCTTAAAAAATCACCTTTCCAACAATATTTGTATGACACAATGTGATTGGTAGCACTGGAGATATGATCTACGACTGCGACGACATCTATTGACAAAATACGAAAATCCTTTTTGGACTACCCAATATTACTAATTTCTCAACAGGATCCTCAATCAAAGCATTTTGTGTTTACCAAATATTAAAACTGGCATCATTTCAACAAAATCATTAATAATTTTTGAAAGCAGATTGCTTGTTTTTCAGTCATAACTAATTTGCATCTCTCTGCTTATCATATATGTGACTAAACCGTGAATTTAATTTAGATTTCTACCGAATATTACGATTAATTTTGGTTAGGCTCTTTAAAGGGATATTTGATTTAATCAAGTTAATCATTGCATGTTATTCCTAAAAAAATCTCCAACACGAAATATGTAAGTGTTTTTTCTTATTTCATTTCATGTGAAATAACAAGAATCTCAAACTCAGGGACACACATGTTTATAACATACACATAGACACACGCAATTGAATAATTAATCTTAATTTACCATACTCACATTATAAATACCGTAAATGAACGGATTATAACAGCTGTTGCTCATCGCCAGCCAATCGCAGCAAAACCATATTATGTTGATGAAATGATATTCATTTATTTCGGGGAACGTCACATACAAAATATTATACAATTGCAGCGGCAGCCAGCACAGACCGAAGACGACTACAACAATTATAAGCATTTTTATGACCTGTCAGCAGACGAGCAAAACAAAAGAAATAAAGAAATACAGAAATTACATTTTAACTAGATTAAGCGTGAAAATAAATGATAAAGTGAAAAGAAAAACGAAACAAAAAAATTCAACAAGAAGACAAGTTAATAGGAGCTTTGATACCCTACACAGTTGCATTTCTAAAAGCTTAGAAAGGCATAAAGAGATCTTTAACTTTACTTTGATTGGTCAGTTTGTGTTGCAGCTATGTGCTATTGTACCATTGCCTTTGACAATAATCTAATTTCGTGAGTATAACTCTATAAAACAGTTTTTGATGCAAGGGCTTAATTTTGATTGGTCAGTTAGTAAGGTAGCTATATGCTATCGTAGTCTGGTATCGGCGGTTCCGACAAATGAGCGGTTTCTTGCGAAGAAAATAACGAGCGTGAAGTTTCAGATCGATATCCCAAAACCTGAGCGACTAGTTCGCTTATATAGACGAAGAAGCAGACAAACAGTCAAAAAGATTGTCGAACAAAAGTAAATGAACACCTGATAATTTATATCAATATTTCAAAGAGTCTCCAATGTTTCCTTCTGGGTGTTATAAATCGATTACACCCTATTCAGGGCATAAGTATATAACAATCGTAATATCGAAAACAAATAACAATATAAACACCCGTTACAGGTCTTAAGCTAGCGGAAATCCTTCAGCTTTTGAGCTCTACGCACGCAAACCCACACACGCACACATACCTTGCATACATACGCACTTAAGGAAATGAAATCTACACAAATGTGCGGATTTTTCCGCTGACTTACTTTCTTTTTATTTCGCAGAAGTGTTATGTCGCGCGTATCTTGAGCATTGCCAGGCGCTCGTGTGCCCCACAACTTCACCGCCATTTGTATGTAGACAAAACTGATGACGCAAAACGGCACAAAGTACTGCATGAACACCAACGTGTAACGATATGTTTGTAATTGCTTCTCGGTAAGGTTTTTATTCATGCAAAATGGTCGGGTAACATTGAAAATAATGCCGTTTTCTGAAAAAAAAACATACAACGAGGAGAAGGAAGTGAGTAATAATAAACATGTTGTTATACAGGGTGGTTCTTTTACGTGGTTTTTTTCTTGTAATTCATTAGTGTGACACCGCAAGCGCTTTGCCACTAGAAAGCCGAAAAAATGCTGCTTTAATTGCCGAAAGCTCTGCATTGAGTACTGTGTTGGCAAGATACAAATCTTTCGTGAGCGAGAACTGCCGGCAGGGACTTATGCAATCCGAGATTCCACTAGCATCACGCTTAATAAAACTTGCTAATATGAAAGTTTGGCTGTTAAGTTTGATAATCAGACGCTGCAGTGTTATGAAATAGCAGCGAGCAGTGTTGGCGGGATATTTTAAGCAAAGCAGCCATTAACGATAGATACCCTCAAGCGGAATGGCGAGCAAGCCATTTGCGTGATGACAGAGTGTCAAAGCTATTACCTAGTTTTTAACAAAATGTGCTAGTATGATATGCTATCACTAAACCGACTGAGGCTGTTACTTCAATGAGATCGTTGCCTAAACTAAGCTTAATGGCTGCGCTTCATATTATTTCTGCTTTTAACATGTACATACATCTTTGTATTGTCGTATTTAAAATTGAGTATTTTTATAATTCCTTAAAAATATATCACTACATAGCCAACCCTGTATAAGTAGGTAAATAAAATGCATTATAAACACGTGCTTACCTCTGTAGCGCTCATGCTCCACTTCAACGCGAAATGCTATGGCACAGGGTGTGGCGAATAGAAATGCCGCCAGCCAAATGCCGATGAGTATTAACTTGGACACCCATTTTGTAGGTCGAGCCCTAAGGAATAATAAAATACAAATAAATATTTATTATTCAATATAACAAAAGCATGCTGTGATATTATTACTCGTAATATAAGCAATAAATAAACGCGATATTTCCATGAGCCATAAATTATGGATATATCGTTTTTCAGTAGAAGATATTTGGTATTTAATTGCTTTCTGTGAGCTTTGAATTATTGCAAGAAACGCAAATTTATTTGCACAATTTTGCTAACTTTTTGCGGCCAAGGAATTTAATTATGTTTTCAAGCTTAGTCACGTTATCTGAATTTTTGTGGAACAGTAACGTTTAAACAATGAGGGATATGAAGACGGCAGAAATTAATGGTAATCGTAATTTTGATAAATTTAAGTATTTAAGCCAGTATACTTCACCTTAAATTTCAAACATCAAATTTAGATAGTTGATTTAGGACTTTGATTGCGAACATAATTTCCATATTTCTCATAATTAACCTTAACATAACATGCTTTTTTTGCTACCGCTGAGCGACCTTATACTTACCCAAATATGACGGCTGAACTTATTTAAAACTCACCTCAGCGGATTTATAATGGCTCGATGCCTGTCGATTGCGATTGCAGTGAGTGTGAAAACGGACACGTTAACGGTTAACGCCTGTATAAAAGGGCAAAAGCCACACATAAACCACGGCAGATTCCAGCGTTGTAATAAAGCGGCTTGAAACTGAAAAAGTATAACAACATCAAGTTAAATAAGACAAATTTAAGTTAATTAAATTAAATTAAGTTAAATTAAAATAAATTAGTTAAGTAAAGTTAAATTAAATTGAAATAATATTATATATAATTGGGCTAAGTTAAGTCAAGTTCAGTTACGTCACGTTAAGTTAACTTAAAATCGCCAATAAAAAAGTTTTGAGCTACTCATAAAAGCTTTGTTCTGAAATGAACTAGTTACGAACTAGTTATTAGTTCATAATTAACTGGACCAACCATTTTTTTTTTTAAATATTTTAAATTTTACTAAATTAATAATATACCGCTCAAGAAAATGGTGAAATAAGTATATTTCTTTTCTTAAAATTTCAAACTAATATTAATATTAAATGGAATCAGGCTAAGTTAGGTCAATTTAAGTTACGTCACGTTAAGTCAAATTAAGGTAATCGAAGTTAAATTAAAATAAAATACGCGAAAATAAATTAAACTAAACTAAAACAAATTAAAATAAAATAAAATAAAATAAAATAAAATAAAATAAAATAAAATAAAAAATAAAATAAAATAAAATAAATAAAATAAAAAAGAAAATAAAATAAAATAAAATAAAATAAAAAAATAAAATAAAATAAAGTAAAATAAACAAAAATTAAATAAACTAAATTATATTAATAACTAAATTAAACCAAATCAATTAAGTTAAATAAATTAAATTAAATAAATAAAATAAAATAAAATAAAATTAAATGAAATAAAATAAAATAAAATAAAATAATAAATAAAAATAAAATAAAATAAAATAAAATAAAATAAAATAAAATAAAATAAAATAAAAAAATAAAATAAAATAAAATGAAATGAAATGAAATAAAATAAAATTAAATTAAATAAAACAAATTAAATTAAAATAATTTAAAATCAAAACACCAATTCTCCTTAAAAGAACTTGATTTTGATCGATCAGCTTGTATTGGAGCTATGTACATATGTATATGCTATAGTGACTCGATTTGAATAATTTCTTCGGAGATTTCACCATTGCTTTAGACAATACTAAATTTATGAATATATCTTGACAGATTACGTCAGTCTCAATACATATGTTTACATGAGGTACTATGATCAATTATTAACAGTCAAAGTAACATTAATTGCATTAATCGCATTTTAACATTCGAACAAAAGTCTTTTACCTGAAATGGTATGCAAAATAAACCGATGACCACATCCGCAAAAGCCAAATTGGCTATATACATGTTTGTAACGGTGCGCATTTGACGTGTCGTCACCACAACCCAAATAACCAGTGAGTTGCCGATAACTGCCAGAATACTTATAGTGCCATAGAAAATGGACAGTAACACCACGATGCCAGTGGGTGCCGAATACAGTCGCTCTGCGAGGGAATTCATACATGAGAGATTTTAAAATTGGTTGGTTTACCTTTTACATATACTTTTTTTTGACTTCATTTTAACAACAATTGGCCTTACCAAATTCTGCTTCCTCGAGCACTTCGTCGACTGGCACTTGAACCACTGGGAATTCATCCATGTTGAGTGCAGCTTAATGCCGCTGAGCTCTGCACCAATACTAGACGTGTTATGTCCTTATGTTTATTTAACAGAATTAACGGTTGTCGCATACACACACTTGATTATGTATAAAATACATACGTACATTTGTGATTTTATATTTTTGCAGTGATAGTATTTGATAAATTGCTGCACAGTTGGAGACAATGAAGTATTTTCAACAAACTTTGTTATAATTTGGAAAGTATGTTTCATGACATATTTTAAATTCGTAAATATGGAATGCAGAAAAATGTACAGGTAAATTCCAAGTGACATTCTTATATAAATATTTAATATTTACCAGCCATTGTCTAATATTCTCATAATTTGAATTGCTTACAATAAGCGAAAATTCTCAATAAAATTACATTTATATGCAAGTTTTTATTCTAAGATTATGTTCTGAGAAATTGTAAGTAATTTTTTGTATTTTCTCAACATGAGTAATAATAGCAATCTGCTGTACTAGACCAGAAAGGGATCTTGACAAATAGCTGTTTGGTTGGGTTAGCGGCAGCACATGGGTCAATCAGGCCCAGACCTATGAAATATTTGTTATGACGAAATACTAACACTTGAAATGCGAGATGAATCTTATTCGATTGGCTATGCAGACGACAGCGCAGCAATAATTATACTCCGAGCCACGGAAGAATGCCGAAGAAAGCGGAATCAGGTCTTGTTGCAAACGCAAACATGATTTGACTCTCACAATCTTACGCACGAAACGGAAAAAACAGAGCTACTACTGCTAACAAACAATAACATTCTTCTAGAAGTAAGTTTGCAAAGGATTTCGGATCTTTAATCGTTGTGAAAACGTCGAGTAGAGGTCGCAAAAGAGACGTACGACAAATGAGAACAAAATTCTACATTCAGCAAACGAATTATTACTAGTGACGAGATGCAGGTTTAAGAATAGGAAGTCGAAACTATTCAACAATCAAGCGAATGGCGATTCAAAAATTAGTCGAAAAAGCAAAAATGAGTCCAAAAAGCAAAAAACCAAAAATGAGTCAAAAAGCCAAAACTCGCTGAAGGCACTGAAGGCCAACTCAACCGAACCCTGAGGCTTATAACAAGTGAGGTGAGAAAAATTAGATTAATCGTTGGCATTTTCAGGGATCTATTTGTAGGCGATAATAAATATTTGTATTAAAATACATAAAAAGTATTTTTTTGTTAGTCGGAGTAAAATTTGATCTAATTTCATAATATAATAATATGCTTCAATAATCATTTCTTGTATATTCATCGAAAAACTCACACTTCCGTCATTACATTAAATTGCTAAAATATCAAATATTCAGTTGTGACCGCATTTATATCTTTCTCACTTATTTAAAACGTTTTTCTTTGTTACCAAACATTCCAACCTTGCATGGAAATTTCTTTAACAACAAATCGAAATAAGCAAATACCACAAACAAATATTTATTTAATTTTTAAGTCTGTTGACTTTCGGTTTATTTATTAATTAGACTGTACTTGGCGAACCAGCTTGGCCAGCAGCCTTTAGAATTACACCAATACATACACATACACGCAGGTATAAATACAAGTAAACAAATTGGAAGGTTAGTGAATCTTAAGCAAATATAATTCACACATTTGTTTTTGTAGAAAAAATTAAACAAATAAAACCGCTGCAGCATTTCTATTTAACCGCAAGCGTGTTCTGTCAATAAGATGGAACGGATTTGTGCACATTGGAGGAAGCCAAGTGGTGTTCAAATACAAATACAATCAAAAGGGCCGCTACGGAAATGAACTGACTTTAAAAGAAATTTATCTCCGTAGAGAGAATAACTGTAGATATGCACGCGTGTGTATGTATGTGCAGATTTTCAATACATTTCACGTTACAGGGTTCTTAAAGGTCAAGTTCTGCTGTATTTTATGTGCCAGCTTTATTACAAGCACACATACACTCTAACTTTTGTGTGCTTCTAGAAAATCGATATTTCGTTGTTAACAGTTGTGTGAGTAAGTACTTTAATGGAATGGAACTATTAAATTACGCTTTGTCATTAGAAATTTCGTGTTATTTCGTGAAAAGATGCGCCAAAGCTAATTTCGTTCCAGGAATTTCGAAGAAGCATTCACTTTCTAAGGCAAAGTCAAATGTTGTCGTATTTTTGAACATGAAAGTCTTAGAGCTAGATTTTTACAAAACTTATTAGCTATTTAGTGGATGGTTCATGTAAATATTAGGTTGTCAAATATCTCCCTTCCGCTTTTTTGCTCTTTATTCAATGCTTTATAAAAAGTGTCACAGTGATCGGATTTAGTTCAAATATGCGCCGTTTCGTTCGATAATCTGTTTCCATCTAGCCGGCAATTTCATAATACCCCCCTCGTAGAAGCCCCCCTCCTTATTTGCGAAAAACTCGGACAGCCACATTTCACAAGCCTCTTTTGAGTTCAACTTTACACCAACAAGGGCGTACGCCATGCACAGGAACAGGTGGTAATCACTTGGCGCTATCCCATCCGAGCTCCCGTAGCTTCTGAGGAGTCATCAACGTAGTGTGTAGTCTGGCGTTGTCCTGGTGGAACGCCTCACCTTCCCTGTTGGACAATTCTGGACGCTTCTGGTCGATCGCCTGCTTCAAGCGGTCCAGTTGTTCGCAGTAGATGGTAGAATTAAGCGTCTGGTCTTATGGGAGCAGTTCATAGTAGATGATTTTCTTCCAGTACCACCAAACACACAGCAAAACCTTCCTGGCCGTCATTCCCCGCTTAGCCACTGTTTGAGACGATTCAACCATGAGCGTTTTCGCTTGATATTGTCGTATGTGATCCATTTTTCGCTTTCGGTCACCATCTGCTTCAAAAATGGGTCGAGTTCGTTCCGTTTCAGCAGCATATCGCAGGCGTCGATTCGGTCCAGAAGGTTTTTTTGTGCCAAATTATGCGGCACCCAAACATCAAGCTTTTTTTGTGTATCAGAAAACTTTCTGTAGATGGTTTAAAATGGTTTGGTGACTAACTCCCATCTTCTGGAAGATGTCGCGAGATGCCACATGTCGGCCTAACTCGATGTTTTCCACGATTTGATCGGTATTCGTCGTCAAAAGTCTTCCGCCGGCTGGCTTATCCATGGTGTCATTTTCACCCGCTCTGAATCGTCGAAACCCTTTCTCCGCAGTTCGAAGTGATATAGTACAATCCCCCAAAATACCATTAATCTCACGTTTCTCTAACGGATTTGGCTTTAACGAAGGACAGCTTTAAAATAGCGCGAATTTCGGCGTTATTGAACTCCATGTTTACACGTCTATAACTGTTGAACGCAATATCCCAACTAATCATAATATCAGCATAGCGTCGTTTTATAGGTTGTATCAAGACCTTTCGAAGATGTATAGTATTGCCATATACGAGCTCTGTAGCTTTACACATAGCCGTGAAATTCAAAAGACAAAAAGGCATAAGGGAGATATTTGACAACCTAATATTTTTTTTTCGATTCGGTTGGTGCGCGCAGTTTAAATGGTCACAGTCCGACGTAAATTTGATCAGCTGGTATAGGTTTCTGCTAATTTGAAAAATTCACGCCTTTAGTGTCACCAGCAACATTTACAAAATTTCAAACACGTTCTTCCTTGAATTGTGAATAAAATTCAGCAGAGTACAGTACTCTTAATGGAAATCTATCAACAAAATATGAGTTGAACTTTCGCTGAAATTAAATATCAAACATTTTTTTTAAATGTATTCCGAAAGTTCTTTAAATGAAACATGACAAATTATGAATTATTTAATATTATTTTAGTGTATGCTACAGCTTGCTTTATAATGCAAGGGAATGACACAGAGATGCTAGTAGCAAGTAACCGACGCTGGGCGCATATTTTTCCTACTCAACGATGCATTAATACAAGCACGACAATATTTTCGCATAAAATTATGCATATACAATTATAAATACAATAATAATTATAATTCTGTGCTCTCGTTGTTATTTTTGCTGTTTATATTTACGGCTATCGGATTCTGATAACACGCTAATTGACGCGACTTTTACAAATACAATACATACATACATATGTACATATATTAATGTGTATGCGAAATTTTATCAGACTGTTTGTGAAAGCAATTAGCGCTAAATTCAATTGATACGAAAAATGTGCGCTTAGCAAAAATGTTTTCAATTTAGATCTGCGTTCTACATTTAATAAAAAAATATTTCCGCATTTAATACAAATTATTTAAATTAAATTGCCATGCATTTAGCTTTTACTCACATAGGAAGCAGAAAAGAAATTATTGTCTGTGTAGTTATTTGTTAGAGCTTCATTAACTGAAAACTTTTTGGCGTAAACTTTGTATATAACAAATTTCATTTAAACTTTTCATCTAAATTTTTTTTAATATTTAAATTTCCGCTAAAAAATACAATTTCAGCGCTGTGCACAGCAAATACGCGAAATCGTGCGTAAAACGACAGAAAAGCGGGAAAGAACTTGAATGCAGACAAAACTTGAATGCATAAAAGCGAAAAGTTTGAGTATTTTATACGCCAAAATTTTTATCAAAAAGTACATGTAAACATGGTAAACTCTCCTTTTCTAGACGATTTAAACTTTCATTGAAAATAATGCACAGAAGCACGGGAATAAAATTGTTATGAAAAGAGAAAATACAGTTGTATGAAAGATCTCTTGGTAACTGTTGCTTTCACTCAACTTTTCGCTTTGGTAGATATGCCACTGGATCGAATTCGACACGGATTGGCCGCTATTTTTAGATTGGTGCAACCATTTTTATGTTTGCATGAATTTTGTTCTATATAGATTAAGAAGTATGTATTGGGTAGTCGAAAAAGTTTTTTCGTATTTTGTACACAGATGTCGTTGCAGTCGTATATCGCCAGTGCTATCAATCTCATTGAATATAGTGTTGAAAAGGTGAGCTATATTCGCTATATTTTGAAATTTTTGTATAAGAAAGGGTAAAATGCCACGCAAGCCACCAATGAAATTTGTGAAGTTTACGGAGACGATGCAGTATCAGTTCGTTTAACACAACAACAGTTCGCTTGCTTTCGTTTTGGAAATTTCGATTTACACTGATGAAAGTTTTACACTATGGGAAAAATGTCTCCAACGGAAAAATAGCAAAAAGTGGTCGACCAAAATGGTACATATTTGTTTATTTATTTATTTTTATACATATAAAATAAGTTGAAGTTTGTTTAGAGATACGAAGAGTCTTTTTCGACTACCCCATATTTGGCAGTTGATTGCTTATATGGTGAGAAGTTTATTTGGCATTTTTTACCAAAAAAAAAAATGAACAGCGAGTTTGGATATTTAGGTTTCCAATCGTGATTCCATTGGAAACCTAAATATCCAGACTCGCTGTTCAATTTTTTGCCAAGAAAAAAGTGTTGACATTTTTTTAAAATTAGATGTACTATATTACGACTCAAACATTCATTGGAGTTTATGGATTCATTGACAACTTGCCTCAACCGGACATCTATCCACTTCTGTTAATGACAACTAAATCGAAAGATCTCAGACACTCCGAGCTATGGGTAACTAAAATTTCTGACTTTTCAACTTAAATTTCGCAGAAAAACCGAACAGTCGAAATAGTTTTTCTAAAGGTTGGTACGACCGTCTGTGCCAAATGCCATATCCATACAAGAAAAACCGTTAACGCTGCACCGAAGCTTATATACCCTTCACAGGTGCATTTCTTTTAGTAGCTATATGTTCAGTTTGTATGGAAGCTATATGCTATAGGGAGCCGATCTGAACAATTTTTTTCGGAGATTATATTATTACCTTAAGCAGTAATCCGTGTCAAACTTCGTGAAGAAAGTCAAATACGAAAGTTTTCCATACCAGTACTAGATTCCGATCGTTCAGTTTGTATTGTAGCTATATGATATAGTTAGCCAATCTGAACAATTTTTTCGCATATTACATTACTATCTTAGAATATAACCTGTGCAAACTTTTGTGAAGATACATTGACAAATGTGAAAGTTTTCCATACAAGAACTTGATTCCGATCGCTCGGTTTGTATGGCAGCTATATGTTATAGTAGTCTGATATCGGCAGTTCCGACAAATAAGCGACTTCTTGAAGAGGAAATGACGTTTGCAAAATTTCAAAACGATATCTTAAAACCTGAGGGACTAGTTCGTATATATACAGACAGACGGATAGTCCGGGTTATATTTAATCTGATTTGGTATGCTGTTTTACGGAGAGTCAAGCTCATAATTAAAACGGCTGTACTAATGTCTACCGCAATTACACATATGTATATCCTGGTAAATGGCATTTCGCCTACTACTCGTCATTCTATTATAATTTGTAATACTCAGAAAATATTGCACGAACTTTGTGCTTAACTTCTGTCAAACGTATTAGTTTGCACTTTTCTCACTATAACTGCAAGTTCTGCCCTCAAGTGCCATTTTTCATTGTAAGCAGTAATAAAATGAAGTATACAAACGCCTACAGAGCTTTGTTTTGTTCCTGAAGCCACTAAGTTGTAGCAGGAATAGAAGTAGTACATGTGTTTCTGGGAATCCTTGGCTATAATGTGCTTTCACGACAAAATACTAATGCCACTTCCTGGCAGAAGCTTCTCGGGTTAGAAAGCACATTAATGTCGGTGGTATTAAAAATTTTCTGCTTAAATAGAGTTTCATCTAAATTAAGTTTTGATGGGAGAATTGGTATTAATCATTAATGCATGGCACCACGCATAAAATAAATATGAGCAGGTGCTATGCGGAAGTAAGCGTTGGTGTCATATTCGCTCGAATAACATATTTGGTCGAAAATAGCGAGAGTTCTCTGTATAGCGGGGGGTTTCAAGGAAAGTTTTTAGAAACTCTTTGGCTTTAGAGTTTTTGTTTTTGTAGTACTAATAACAGCTGTGTGTTTACGTAGTCGCAAATATGTAAATATCAGATTTCACATAAATTTTTATTAAAAATTTATTTTTGTTTTAACTGTTATATGACAACGCTTTACTATTTCGTATTATTGTAGTTATTACTTTTATTATATAATCAGTTAGCACTGCTGTTATAATAATTATCGCAAATTTTATTATTTTGATTACTATTACCACGTACTCGTAACAAAGTTATTATTTTATTATAATTATTATTATGATTACATTCAAATCACCAAAATTTGAGACCAAAATTTTAAGCATATGCATTTAGCCATTATTTTAACTCACAAATAACATGAAATAGTTCACAAACTAGCCAATTATCGCACACAAGCACACATTTCCTTGAAATCAACCGATAATTATGCAAATGGAGCAAAAACAAACTTTATGCTATGGAAATTAAACCAGTGCAACTGTTATTATTAATTAAAATTCTCGGTTGAAAACGTCAACCAAAAGTTTCACAATAAATGGTTTCCTCTTTATTATGCCCCTTGCAGCAGATTCATTAGTTATTTACATGCTGTAACGTCACTCATACGCCATGTCATACGTTGAAACGCGCTTGGTTACCGCCTCTCTACAACACGCTTGCACTACAGTTTTTCCTCGCCTGTCGTTTGGCTTATAGTTTGTTTTTTCGAGGTGTAAAAATTTGCCACAACAGCTTCTCTTGAAGCCCGCTCAACGTGAAAGCGCCTTAACGACTAACATATCTGTGCAGCGAGCGCTTTGGCTCAACGCTGCCGGTGTTCGGGTAGCTGCTGCTATAGTCGCTGGCGCTAATACGATAAGCGTATTAGCAATGGACAAATTTGCCAACGTCAACTGCTGAAATTTGCTGTAAAATCGTTGGCCAGATGTTTTAGCACATGTGCGCACTTGACTTTCAGCGGCGGATTTCGCGTCTCTTGCTTTGCATGTGTGTGTGTGCGTGTGCGCGTACAAATATTGAAATTCGCATGGAGCGCAATTGTATTAAAAAATCTTCATTTTCACAACTTTAATAGCAATTTCAAAATGTTAAACATAATTTTTTGTTCTTTTTTTTGATTTATTTTTAAAATGTGCGCCGACTTTATGCGTTCGCTGTCCTCGTTCGCGTGCTAATTTATGATCGACAGCGACTTTTAATACATTTAATATTGGTTGTTTTAATTTAAGCAGTGAGATGATCGTGTATTCTAACAGCAGAAATGTAATGACTTAATAAAAAGTATTCGAATTTACAATTTATTTTGATTTTTCGTGCTTTTTTACTTAATTTTTTCGGTTGAGTTATTCCTAGGCATGAATTTCCACGAACTGCTTTTATAAGTGCTTTGATATTTTAATGCTTTGATATTTTACTTAAATAATTTGTATCTTGCTTCAACAATATTTCAACAAACTTGACTTGATCAAAAAATGTAAGACAGCAATGAGATAAGAGGCAAATGCAGATGGAAAATTAGTATTATACTTACTGAATCAAATAGTGGTTCCATATTCCCTATTTGGTGGTAACAGTGATAACAGTGAATGTTCCAAGGAAAGTATTGGAAGCCTCTTGGTTTTAGTTTTATTGTTTTTAAGAAATTCCATACTATAAAAAGTAAGAAAAGTCCAAGTTCTTTAAAGTTTTAGCCTAATAGCTTCATTGATGTTTGATTTGTATGTTGTATATGGGAAGTGGCCATAGTTGTCAACCGCCAGAGTGTGGAATAGTAATGATAGAATAATCTCAGGCCAGACCAGATTTAATTGAAATTGCTTGAGTAGTTTCTGAGTTACAGGATTTCACCTAAAAGTTAGCGGTGTCACACCCATTGTCCAATTTTTACATCGGCTAACATTACGCCTTTCCTTGCCACCCTGCAGGTGAAATTTAATGCTTTTGGCTGTTTTATTCATAGAGTAATTTTTAATATAACTGTTGAATGCACTCTTTGCCACGCAAACCTTATCACTATAATTTCTTAAACATTTTTTCGGACTTTTTCGTTCATTCGGGATATTCTTCAATTTTGTTTTTTTTTATGTTTTTAGTAAGTATAAGTAAAATAAATTATAATATCTAATTGTATTTGCATGTGGCTACTTAATAGAATGTGGTATTGGGAGAAATAGAGCAAATCGGGTCGATACTACCCCAACTCCCATATACTACATGTGAAATAGAGAAAATCGGGTCGATACTACCCCAACTCCCATATACTCATATACGAACCTTATATATCTATCAGTGTATGAGTTATATGTATATAGTGTATTTATATATACAACTGCTTGGATTTCGCAGTTGTTAGCTCGGCTATAATCGCTTAAGCGGTTTCTACGCCAATTAAGAAGAAGAGCTTGGATTTCGATCCCCTCGTTTTAATTTTTGCAGTCGCAAGAATATAAAATGTTTGATGGCACCCGAACTTAGGCTTTCTTACTTGTTAATATTGCGTATCTTCTCTCTGATTACAGTAATACGTGGTGTGTTCCAAAGTAAACAGTAAACAAGACTTTTTGAATATACATGTATGTCGACTAGTGCATTAGAATCTGCTATCTTTATCGTTTGTTCAGTGAGAATTTCATGACAATTTATGAATTGGAAGTAAAGTTATTGGATTTTAAGTGTGAGTATGTTTGTGTTATCGGTGCGAAAATGAGCTCCAAACAAATAGCCAACATTAAATTTTGTTTTAAAGTTGGTAAAACTTTTACCGATACGTTTGAATTGATGAAACAAGTTCATGGTGATAATTGTCTATCCCGTAGCAGAGTGCACGAGTGTTTTCAAAGTGATCGTGAGGACATAAATGACGATCAATATGTGGGCGAATCAAAATCCGTGATCACCGGAAATTCCATCATAACTGTGCGCGAATTCATCAAAAATCAGCCGAAATCATCATTTAAATTAACGGAAATGGAATTGAACATCTCCAATATATCGATCGAATATTTGGGTTTACGAAAGTGGTGGCACGGTTTGTTCTGCACAAATTGACTGACGACCAAAAATTGCTCAGAATCCAACATTGGAAGGACATCATTAAAGAGATTTATTTGACCAAAAATCACATTTTAACCGTTAACCGCTCCCCGTATTCACCCGATGTGGCACCGTGCGACTGCTTCCTTTTCGCAAAAAATGCATTTGCCCATGAGAGGAAAGCCATATGCAGACGTAGAGGCCATTCAAAAGGCTTGCACCGGCATACTGGCGGCCATACCGGCCAACGAATTAGAACACTCGTTCGAAATGCTTTTAGACCATGCAAAAAGCTGTATTAAAGCAGAAGGAGTGTATAAGCTTTTCTGGCAAAAGCAGAAAAAATCACATGTTTTTTGGTTTATGCTCTTAGTGTAAGCATTCACAAAGTGAAGTATGTTAAAGCATTTGCTTATCTCTTTCAATGGCTCATCGTCAGCATTCATGTGTTAGTTTGGAGTTCACTTACAACGATATATAGCAGTATAATACTTAAGCTTTGCAGCAATTGAGCAGCAAAGCAGCTGTGTTATTCAGCATTACATATACCATAATGCTACTACCACAGGTAAAATAAAACGTTATGTTCATATAGTGTAAGGTACATTTAAGCGCTTTGCTGCTGCTAACCTCTCTCTTTCGTTTGAAAATATATTACTACAATTATAGAGTCTTTGAGCAGAAGGCAGTGTTATCACCAAATTTTATGGACTCAGTTTAAATAATTTGTGAGATATGCACATAAAATATGTTGAGCGAGCCACATCCATTTTCCAGAAACTTTCATAGTGGCAGCAGCCTTTCCACTGTGACCCTTGATACTTAAAAAATCATCGACACACACATTGATAGTACAACGTTTTTCGTCTAATGGTGTTAACCTAGTAACTTCAAGATAAAACAGACAGAAGCAATTTGGCTCGTCATTCTGATGAAAAAAGAAAAAAAAAAAGAAAGTAAAAAAGGTCGAAATATAATATATTATATTAATATCTTTTTCCAGGTTAGTATGACTGTCAGTGACATCTGTGCCAATTGTCACATCAAAATAATCATTAGTGTTTAGTATACGCTTGTCTTTCTGAAGTACATAAAGTGCATTTGGCGATAAGTCAAAATAAACAACGAAGAAGTTAAATTTGTGTGCGGAATCAAGTTTCTGGTGCTGAAACGTTCAGAACGTTGGAAAAGATTTTCGATGATAATTTTTGTCGTTAGAAAAAGTTTTTGATTGGTATCAACAACTAGTTTTTTTGTTTTTGGTACACATTATTCAAAGAGGGTCCAGAACGCGTTGACGACGAACCACGTTCAGGACGGCAATTAATATCAACTGATGATCAACAGGTGAATAAAATAGAGTATTTTTTGCTTGAGAATCGATTACTAACAGTCGGAGATCTTTCTGGCATCGTTGGAATATCGGAAGGATCAGTAAAAACCGCTTTGAAAGTGTAAGAACGATTGGTTCCATAATCATTTAATTTTTTCAAAAAAACAGCAACACTGTACTTATGTGAGACAATGCTTGCCGACTATCTGGATGTCATGAAACTTATTATTTCTGGCGATGATTCCTTGATCTATGTTTATGACTCGGAAACAGACGATCAGTCCGGCGAATATCACAACAAAGGTGAGCCGAGGCGGAAAAACCCCGTCGAAGCTGGTCAAAGATTAAGGTTATGTCGACATTTATCTTCGATTATCGAGATGGGGTGCACACTGAATTCCTTCCGACCGGCGAAACTGTCAACAGGGAGTACTGTTTGTGGATTATGCGTTGCCCGCGAGAAGCTTTTTGTAAACGAGTTCAGAATTACAGACTGACAATTCTTATGATTTAGCTTCGTGTTATTTCTGTCTATTCAGCAAACCTTAAATGACAGTCCTGGGGAAACTGTTTTGAGTTAATTAAAAACATAAAAAGTGAATCGCGGATTGGAATAGAAGTCGGATCAAGTTTATTGTGGCCAAGGGGGGTTACT
Source organism: Bactrocera tryoni (assembly GCF_016617805.1). Taxonomy (NCBI): domain Eukaryota; kingdom Metazoa; phylum Arthropoda; class Insecta; order Diptera; family Tephritidae; genus Bactrocera; species Bactrocera tryoni. The sequence continues at coordinate 14,897,041 of NC_052503.1, read as the reverse complement.
TTGAGGGGGATGACATAGATTTTGAAGAATAAATTAATAATTTAAAAATTTTTAACAAAGTCTTAGTATTTTTTGCTCATAGTAGCATGTATATCAGTACGAGGTGAGCAGTTAATTTCAGCTCGAACATTTTCATCCGTTTGTTGTTTGATTTGAAACGATTTCAGTTTCTTTTTGTGTTTTCTTTGCAGTATATTTGAATTTAAAATAGCGATTGTAAGTAATCCTTGTGAAGTTGCGAAATCTATGTTATTTGCACAACAAGTTTTTTGCCAATGTTACGAGTGGTTGGTTTATAGTACATATTCAACATGAGAAAAATCGGTTTCACAAAATGAAAAATTGTTGATTTTTCCGTTTTCGTTCGTAGATTATGCGCTTGGCTAAAAATATAACAGCGGTTAAGGTTAGCGTGCATTATTTACATCGAGTGTGTTATGCTTCAACACTAAATGGGAAATGCTGAAGTTTTCGCTGTGATGCAAAAGTGAATATTTTTCAAGCAATTTTCATTGTCTTTCTCTTTAATTTGAGGTTAAAAGTCACATCAGTGGGTGTTTAATTAGTTGAATAAGGCGATCACCAGATTTTACTATTCCATCAAGAGTTGCCGTTTCATCCTGAAAAAAAACGATTTGGTATGGTTTGTGGTTCAGTGGAATCATTGGTCAATATTTCCTCAAAAATTATGACGGTGGGAACATAGCCGTCAATGACGACCTTTTTCTCGCCATAATAACTGACTATTTGATGCTTTAAATTGAAGCTAGCTCAGCGACATTTGGTTTCAACAAGACGGCACTATTTTCCACAAATCGCATCAATCAATGCTTCGGTGAGCAGATAATTTAACGTTTTGAGTTTATTTTATATATTTTGCTAAAAGTGCAGTTAATCGGAAAATGCTGTACAAAAAATTTGTGTCAGGAGTATATGAGGGAAAGAGAGAGAGAGAGAGAACGGCGGACTTTACACCTTCGTACTAATTTGTTTTCCTATGTATATCTTAACCAATATTTTTTTTTTGCCGGGAAATCAACGTCTTAATCGCTTGTTTGTAGCAAAACGATCGGTTAGTGCTGCCAGATCGTTAAGAATTATAAATTGTAAAACAACTCATATATACTTTAATGGGATTAAACTCAAATTGAAACAAACGTTTGGGAAATATGAATCCACAACCCGCTTTTACTTCCAAATATCAGTCATATAAATACTAGCTTCGTACATAATTGCTAATTTACCACCTAACAACAGCAAATATTAGGCACCCTCTATCACTACGTCCACCCACACTTAATTCTAACAAAATAAAATATGAGCGCTTATTTTGTTTGCGTCCAACGCCCGCACTGTTCCCTAAAGTGTTGAACACACACATATGTATGTGTATAACAACATTGTAAATATGTACATACATTAAAAAGAATATTATTTTTCTTACACCCGCTTACCCACACCGGGAGAAGGTTAAAGTTAGCAAACCATTGTGGCTTTATTGCAGCTAATAAACGTTGATAAGGCGGCTAAGTTTAGCTCTCGTTACCCAATGTGGTTACATGGGAGCGTCAAAGCACGCCGTGGTGAGTAAATATGCGCAAGTGCATAACCATACGTACTCATATATGTACATATACATGCATAGTATGCATGTCAATGTGTTGTTGTTTAAGTTGCCGCAAGCAAAATTGCGGCTAAATTAGCGCCGCTCTTCGCTGTAATACAAGCCACAAGCAAACTTGTCTGGCAGCGGCTAATTGCAAGCATATATGTATGAAGATGGTATGCGACACACATATATATATGCACATACACACATACAAAGATATGACAGGCTCGCAACAGCTAACTGTCTATCCGTGCGGCGTGTGAACTTTCCCGTGCTTGGAGATAAGCGCGTGCAAAACGCCTTTTCAATTTATGATTTTTGGCCTGATATATTTTATTGAAACACGTGTATATGGTTTGCCACTTACTAATAATAATTTGGCTAGTTAGGAGTTATGATTGATGATACGTGCAAAATCGTAAGAATATATGTAAGTATAAATTAGCTTGTTAATGTGCCAGTTTTTGGGTCTTCCTTGATGTTTTCCGGATGTACGTGCTTAAGTGTATATTATAACTACATATGCAGCTATGTACATACATGTAAGTATATACAAATATAAATGGATGTACATATATACACACATATTTGACATCTATTTCTATCCATAGAAATAATATGTACATATGTATAGTATATGTAGATATATGCCAGCAGATAAGAAACATCTGAAGCTCTGTGGTTATGGTCTGTGTAGTGTTTAAGGTTAAATGAATGTTTGGTAATTTAATTACAGTAATAGCTGTAAAAGAAATAAGAAAGCTATAAAAAACAAGAAAAAACGTTAACTTCGGCTGCACCGAAGCTAATATACCCTTCACAGGTGCATTTCTTTTGTAACTATGTGTTCAGTTTATATGGAAGCTATATGCTATAGTAATCCGATCTGAACAATTTCTTCGGAGATTACGTTATTACCTTAAGCAGTAATCCATGTAAAATTTCGTGAAGATATCACGTCAAATGCGAAAGTTTTCCATACAAGAACTTGATTCCGATCCTTCAGCTTGTATGGCAGCTATATGTTATAGTTAACCGATCTGAACAATTTCTTCGGAGATTACATTGTTACCTTAGAAAATAATCTATACCAAATTTTGTGAATATGTCTTGTCAAATGCAAAAGTTTTCCCTTCAAGAACTTGATTCCGATCCTTCAGCTTGTATGGCAGCTATATGTTTTAGTGGTCCGATATCGGCAGTTCCGACAAATGAGCAGTTTATTGAAGAGAAAATGACGTTGGCAAAATTTCAAAACGATATCTTAAAATCTGAGGGACTAGTTCGTATATATACAGACTGACGGACAGACAGACGGACATGGCTAAATCGACTCAGCTCAACATAGTGATCATTTATATATATACTTTATAGGGTCTCCGACGCTTCCTTCTGGGTATTACAAACTTCGTAACAAACTTAATATACCCTGTCCAGGGTATAATTAAACATGTCCAGCAGCATGCTGTGCTAACAAGTGTGATACACTAAAAAGAAACCAAAGCATTTAAAGCTGTGCAACCGGAAAGCACGCTTAAAGTAACAAGTCAGAAAAAATAAAATTTAGTAAAATCAAATACTGTAAAAGCTACATTTGGAAAAGAAAGCTGTTTCGAACGGTGGCTAATATAGAGAACTAAATAAGGCTTAATTTTGACAAGGAAGCAGGGAAAATGAACCCAAAATCCTCTCAACTAAGCTTAATGAAGCATGTATTTTATAGAAAATAACCTAAATTAACATTTGGTACAAAATTGCGTGTACGCTTCAATCTACGCAGTCACATTATTAAAAAGACCTTCCACGGACGACGGTAATTCAACATCCTATTGAACTATTTGAAGCAAAATAAATAAAATTTGTGAGGAAAAGCTAAATTGGGGTATAATCGAAAATTTCATACTCTTTTAAGTTGTCATGACCAAAGAAGAGAAGTTCCTTCAGCTACATGAGATTTGTTAGTTCTATGGGTTCTAAGGCGAGTTTTCTCCTATTTTTATTCAGTCTGAGCACAAATATGCACCGTTATGAGAAAAACAGGCTTTCTCAATTTTATTAAGATAACTCACATATTTTTATTTTTCATAGAAATTGTTTATGCTACAATATGTAGAATATTTTTCACATATCATGAGGTATATCGTGGAGTGTATAAACACATTTTTTCGGAATTTTTTGTTGAAATCTATCGGAGAAACGGCTGGGTGAATGAGATGCGTTTTTTCACTGGCGGACACGATTTCTCATGTTTGAATCATCTGAAACACAAAAACCCAATTTATTCTTAAAAAATACGTGAATGTTTATCGTCCTTACGAGAATCATGGAAAAATGTTGATAAAAAAAGTAATTAACGTTTTTTTTTAAATTTTCCTCATATTTTTTACATAAATTTTGTCATAACATTGTTAATAAATTGTTAAATTATGTATATAATTTTATTTAAAAAATTTTTTTAAAAGATTACCTTACTGATCCCTTGAAGATACTCGGTAGTTCGACCTAATTATGGGACCTATACATACTGCTATTAGGAAGGGATTCTCTCTGAATTCAATTATACATCTCACACATTGGAGCGATATTTGCGGTCAAAAGTCAACTACGAGTATAAGTAATGGTGTCCACATACTCGGTACTTTCGAGCTTGAACAGTTTGGTAGGCGTGGCTGTAGTCCGATTTGGCCCATATAAGAATGTCAGAGGAATGCCAAGTATCAAATTTTGTTGAAATCGATCTTGAGATACGTGATTTCACCAAAAAGTGGTCGATATCACGCCCATCGTTTTTTACCCGACTCCTATTAAGGCTTCTGATACCATTTCGAGTTTAAAATTAAATGTCTCTGGCGTATTTATTTACTGATTTATCGTGTTTTTAGTAGTTTTTGACAGTACCGTTGTGTAGGGAGTGAGCGGGTTTAATATCGGATTTCTTCCATTTGCATGTCGGTAGGAGTTCTTAAGCTATTTGCGCTGGACGCATTTGATTTGATTGTTGTGGCTTAATTAAGGTATTTTATAAGTTTTCGCTTAATGTCGTTTTGTGGGTGTGGCAGTGGTGCGATTGCGCCGGTCTATCATCTCCTCCTTACACCAAATTTCATCAAGATATCTCAATTTTTGCTCAAGGTACAGCTTGCACGGAAGGACAGATAGACAGTCACTCAGATTTCAACTCCTCTCGTCATCCTAATCATTTATTTATTTATATAACCCTATACCTAGCTCGCTTAATTTTAGGTGAACGTACAACCGTTAAGTGAACAAAACTATTATACTCTGTAGCAACATGTTGCAGGATCATAAAAACGGAATCTCAATAAAAAGAGTAAGAATAGCAAGTGTACATAAGGTTTTGGCTTAACATTGCTTTTCTTTTCTTGATTTTAACTGAAAGACTTAGTAATATTGTTTATATAAATATCAATGAAAACAAAAAAGGGGTCAGTAGAGTAGTCTTTTATCAAAAAAATGTTTGCTCTTGCATTTGCTATTCCTATATCCTTGGAATTAATGTAGAAACCCACTTTACCATGTGAAGGTTCGAAAAAGACCCAAAAATAATAACAAAGTTCGACGTTAGGAGCGCTTGGAGTGCACACCTCAAACCTTAAACGCGTTTTTCTCAAAACACACTTTTCTAAACTGGGGGACATTATTCCGGTCGACCTACTCAACTGATTTGCTTAATTTTGTTTTTTAAATATTCTCAAAATGCCTGGCTATCGGCCTATATAATTTTTTAATTTATTGACAACGTTATGAAAAAATTTATGTAAAAAAACATGGGGAAAATTTAAAAAAAAAGTTAATTACTTTTTTTTATTTATCAACTCTTTAAAGATACTAAAGTTCACTTTAAGCCCAAAAAAGAATTCTCAATTTAATTTTTTTATTTATGAACATAGTAACATATTCGAATCATGCATATAAATTATATAAGTACATATATAAATTTATTCGAATATAGCTGTTGCTGTTATTTTTTTATAAAACTGACAATGATATTGATCGATTCTATCGATTTTAGGTATCACATTTTAAACAAAAATTATTATTTAGTGTGTTTTTCAAGCTATTCAATGATACGACAATGCAGATTTTCGGTAGTTTGTATGAGTTATGTTAATTATATTATATTAATCCTCAAAGAATCTATTTAGCCTATTCGGGTTGTCAAAGAAACCTTCTAAGGCGATATCTTGGGTTACACAAGCTATTAGTATGCTGCATTCAATCCAAAAAAAAAATTAATTTTACCGATATGTAAATCTAATACTCTCATAAAACATATTCTCCATTCAAGGCGACAAATGCAATAATTCTGTGCCTGTTTGTAGTATGTAAGTATCAATAACTTACTATAAAAAAGCTCTCTGCTAGCGATTGGGCTAAGATAAAAGCTTAAGTTGGTTTAAAGCTTTGCGATAATTCGCTTTCGAAGCCCATGCAAATACAGTAACCGGAAAAAGGTAAGCTTATAGTACACTCACGTTAAACACATACAGCTTTTCTCTAACGAATATTAGCAATGAGTAGAAAGCACAATTTAGAAGCTTTTTTTTTCGTACCGGAACTTTTATAACAGCGTTAATGCTATGGATGGCCAGTAGAGTTGATTATTGCTAAAATAGTAATAGCCCTGACAGACGAGCAAAATTAACGCGCATTAAGAAACGCTAATGCGCATTGAAATTTTATTGGTCACAGACGGCAGAATTGTGAATTTGCGGTTTAGAGTGTTTCATTTACTCTGCATATGATAATATGTATAGTGGATTCGCACACGAATATGTTATTTTTTTCTAATTACTGGGCAGTTTTGTTTGCTAATGTAGAATGTACATACATACATATAAATTTTTTTACTAATAAGAGAAGTTTTACCTTAATGAACGAAGACATTACTATTTTGTTGTCTTCTGGCTTTGCTTCAGCTTGCATTAATAGTTCTTATGCAAACATTGAGGCCTTGGATTTATTAGATCAATTGACAACCTTCTGCCTTTAAATGAATTTTAAATTTTTACAAAACCTCCTACCAAAAGAGACGGCTACGTGATAAGAAAAATATTTTAATAGCAAGTTCAGTTATATAGTCTTTCATACAATTACCTGCCAGTTATTTGTTTTGGCCAAAAACCGAATTTTGGCAGGCTAAAAATTACAAAAAATTTTGTGAACAATAAATTTTTATTTAAAAATTATGCCATTTTGCCATTTTGCCAATTTTAAATTTTTTTCCAATAATAGGTAAATTCTTAAGGTTCATTAATCGAGAACGCTGGTATCACTGCAATTGTGGGTAACGTTTTGTTTTGTCACCGTCGGATATCGCCAGAAACTCGAAAAATATTAAATTTTTTTCTTCAAATATTTAATTGTTCCTCAAAAAAGTATGGATACACTATAAGTAGGTACTACCGTGGGCAAATAATAGTAAGACTTTTTAATTTACATTTCGCCATCTAATTGTTAAGAAGTCCATAAAATAAAGGAATTGGTGCTTGAGAATTGACGATTAACATTCAGAGATTTTACCTGCATCATTAGAATATCGGAATGATCAGTGAAAACCATTTGGAAAGATGATTTAGGCCAAAAAAGTGAAAGCACGATTGGTTACAAAATCACTAAATTTTTTCGAAAAACAGCTTACTTGAGAATCAGCGATTAACAGTCAGAGATTTTATTGTCATCGTTTGGACCTAAGAAAACTGAAAGAGCAATTGGTTCAAAAATCACTCAATCTTAAAAAAATGTCCATAATTCCCGAAATTCGCTTTTTTTCATTTAATGTGACAGTCGCATTGACCCTTGGTTGCCGTTAATAACTGACTAGATAATTACTATAGTATCAAATATACTCTTATCAATGAGTGAGTACTAATTTTGTATGTAGGACCGCGGTGGTGGCCGCATTGTAATCCATACACATACATACATATATGTACATATGGTTTGGTGTAATTAAGTATGCCTGTTCGACATCACGTTGATCAGGCATTCCAAATACAGGCAGAAGGATATCACTTTCATTTAACCATTCAGCTACATAATTACAAAACACACACACACACAACATTATTGTCATGTATATATGGACGGGTAATAATACATACGAGCGCATCAATATGTGGTAGATATATGGTGGTATTGAGGGTTGGTAGGAAAACTTAAAATAAATACGAGTAACTTTTGTAATGGTGGGAAAATTTTAAAAAGACATCCATTGCCGGTTATTGATTTCAGCGGTCGAATGAAAAGTGAAATGTGTGGCAATTGCCGCCACTTGAACTCGGTTATGAGAAAAAAATTAAATTTAGTTATAAAACGGTCATACTACACGGTGGTTGTATTAAATTTAAATTTCACAAAAAAGTGTTTGAAAATCGTTGCTTTAAAGTGCTTGAAGGATAATGTATAGTGTAAATAATGTTAAAGGTATATTTGAAGAATCTAAAATAAAATTAAACAGTTATAACAGAATATATTAAAAATGCAATGGACTTTGAGCTGAGGCTTTCATGTCAATAAAAATATATAATGAATGTATGAATATCGACACATTTTTTAATTATTTATTTGGGAAGGGAACTAATTATGAATAATTTTATCATGAAATTAAGTATAATATTTGCTTTGAGAGGCTAAAGCAAGACCGTAAACTTTCGACCGACTCCATGAAAATAATTGCTATTTGAATTAATTCATATTTTAAACTTAACCTGCAATATTCACTGATATATTTTCCACAACTCTTAGTTCACTTGATATTTTAACGACATTGTGATCAAAGAGGCCGCCCGGAAATTTTCAATAAAATGCCAAATATTTGATAAATCATCAATATTTATTTTGACGCCTTCAAAGTAATACCCACCAAAAATATAATTCATTTAAGTCAACGAGTCCTCTCTTACTTTTTGCGATGGCCTTCAGTTCCTTCAGCGAATTTTGTTTTATCTCTTCGATCGATTGAAAACGCGTTCCACGGAGCGGTCATTTCAGATTGGGAAACAAGAAAAAAGCACACAGAGCAAAATCTGATGAATGCGGTGGTTGATCCATGGTTTTCATTCCTTTTTTGGCTTTAAATTCTGTCACAATCGGGGCTCGATGCGATTGTGCATTATGATCGTGTAAGATCCATGAATTGTTCTTTCACAATTCCGGCTGTTTTCGACGAATGTTCTCACGCAAACGCTTCAGTACGGCCAAATAGAACTCCTTCTTGACCGCCTGTCTCCGCGGAACAAATTCATGATGCACCAAACCACGCATCTCGAGTGGCTCTGGCGTGATTTTGTTGGTTTCAGCACGTTTTTCCCATCATTCCGTTGATTGTTGACTTTTTGCTTGTCAAATTCATAAAAGCATGTCTCATTGGCAATTACAATGCTCTCCATGTGGGATCGGAATTTGTCGCGATCAAGCATATTCAAATAGATCTGTTTACGGTACTCTTTTTGAAAAAAAATTCAGCTTTATTGCGACGAGTCGAACAAGAACGCGTTTCATATCCCAAATATCCACCAAAATCATTGGTTATCTCTCTAATACTTGTCTGAAGATTTTCAAGCCGTATGCTGTCTTTAACATTCGCAACGATTTGGCACCCGAATTTTGATCAGCAATAAAAAGTTTGAAACAAGTTCTTTCTTCGAAATTTTTATCCACTGCAAAACTCGCAACCCACTTCTGAGGTTTACCGACTTAAGCAGCCGCTGTACACAAATTAGTTGATAGAACGCGTTCATATTTGGCATAATAATTAAGGACAGTCTTACCAACTGGCATCGATCATGGGTTGTTGCATATTCTCTATGAATAATCGCAGAGTCTACATTGAACGGAAGGATGTATGAGTACGTACAACAAAAATGGGATCGAAAAGTTAAAGAATCGCTAAATTGGTGTATTTGCCGATTATATACGACATTTTCTTAAGATTCGAAGATGGGCACTTATACTTATATGTATATTGTGGTAACCTTGTAATAGTCAAAGACATCAGTGCGTGATAAACTATATTTCCAAGCACAAGAAAAACTCTCAAAATAGTTATTCGGTAGCCACTAAGCTCCCATTTCAAAGCATGTAAAAGCTAAGAAATCGGGTGACATACGGGAGACGTTGAAAGGCGCTTTTCCAAGTCAGAAATGCTTTTAGAACTCTCGAAAAAAGTAATGTTTGCATCAGGTTGTGACTGATGATGAAAACTGGTTTCATTAGATCAATCTTAAATGCAAAAAAAAAATCATAATTGAAACTTGGCCAACCAGGCAAATCAACGGCACGGCCAAATAACCAAAACGCAAACGTCTATTTGGTGCGAAGCAGAAGGGCGTGCTTTTATTGGATCCTCAGATCCGGCAAAACCTTTAATAAGGAACGCTACCGAAAACAACTCATGAAAAAGAAGTGAGCGATTGCCGAAAAACTCTCGGAACTCCTCACTAGACACAGGACAACTATTCTCGGTTGAAAACTATTTGGAAAACAGCAGCTGGAAAGAAGTGATGGACTTTTGCTTTAGTAAAACATTAGGTCTTTGCAAGTTTCACATACACCCAAGACTTTTATCGTGAAATTAGTGAAACGCCAGCATATTTAATGCAATACAGGGGTTACCGGAGCGATTAATATGTTTCTGCATCAATTGGTCGTAGGCGTTCTCATACAGGAAGCAATATTTTTTCATACTATAAGAATTAAGGAGATTTTTGGTAGACGTGAATGGAGAAGAGTTTAAGTAAGGGAGAAGAAATGATGTAGGCATTCCGGGGATGTTGGCATCTTCCTATCTTTCCGTCAATCAAACTCAGCTAGCATCATCCAAGTGGAAGTACTAGGCATAGAAAAGGCCTATAAAATTCGTCTGATTAACTAAGGGAGGTCGCCAAAGATTCCATTGTGATCAATAAATGTAGAAAGGCTTTAAGCTCACTGGCAGGCCATCTTCACTTATCTATAATTTGGGTTTCGAGTCATAGGAATATTTTCGGCAACAAAAAAGAGGCCGGCTCGGTCAAGTAAAAAGCCTTTCTAGGCGAGTATGCGACGGAGACAATATCATACCCGCTAGGAACGATAAAGAGGGAGCTAAATACGCAATTTGAACAAATACATAGTTCAGAATAGGTTTAAATCGATAACAAAATGCAAGATTACAAATATTAATAAAATATGTCAAGACAAAAAATTATGAATTACTACAAAGGTCCAAAGAATGAACAGCTTACACCATAGCCACCATAATGAAGTGTTGGGCATTTAAAGAACACTCGTTAAAAATACCATGTAACAACACTTCGAACTCTCTCAATGCATTAGATACCAAACTTTGAATATTTCTATGCAAAAAGCATAAAAGATATAAATATTTAGGTTCATTGCGGGTACAGAATGGTTTGAACATAACAATTGAATCGTGATATTGAGATGTAAAGGTCTTACTATAGTGTCAAGCTCATTGAGACCGTAATGGCTGCATACTTGCGTATATGAATAAATATACTTTTGCTCATAACAACTTAGACTGTCTAACAATACCTGCAAATTAAAATAAAAAAAATTGGTTGATTTAAAAGACATGATATTTCTTTTAATATATTTTTATTGAATAACCATTTATTACCTTTTCTTATTTTAGAAATACCCGACTCGAAAACCCACATCAATTCAGCAACCTCATTAACCGACTCGCTCAATGGCTTTGTTACCGATGAGAATAACAGCAACGGTTGTGTTGCTAATAGTGCATTCAATACAAAAACAACAGCAATAGCGATCATCAATAGCGCTGAGCAAACCGCCAATAAAACTGCACACCCACACAAAGAAACCGAAAACAATTTGGAGAGCAGCGTTGCAGCCACATCATGTGAGTCTAATAAAAGCGCAGGAGCGATAAAACCGACAACAATCACAAACATTTGCCACACACACAACAACAGCACAACACCACATTGCAGTGAATCATTAGCTACATTAAGCGCAACAACGCCAAGTGAAGCGGCAGCAACAGCAATAGCAACAACCGCAGAGGCCAGCGCCACTGCAACAGCAACACCAACACCAATTAGTGACTTTTATCAAAATGCCACCGTTCTTATCACCGGCGGCACCGGCTTCGTTGGCAAGGTGCTCACACAGAAGTTGTTGCGCGCTTTCGAGTTGCGCCGAATTTATATGCTAATCCGTTGTAAGGACAATATGTGCGTGGAGGAGCGACTGGAGAACTTCTTCAAAGAATCGGTAGTTGCAGAAAGATATAAACAAATTTCTGTTTGGTGAAGGTTATTTAGTAAAATGTATTACTTTGCAGATTTTTGACACCATACGTACGGAACAGCCGGAGCTTTTTCGGAAGGTGCATGCAGTACGTGTTGACTACAGTGCCATTGATTTGGGCATTGCAGCGGAGGACAGGGAAATTTTATGTGATGAGGTTGAGGTAAGGATTTTTACTACTGAGTTGATACTGTTACAAAATTATCGTTTCGCAATTCGAATATTTGTTTTTGAAAACAACAACTATTCGAAGTTTATATGCGGTAGATGTGAGGTAGTAGAGCTATAGGTAAAATTATATTACTATGAGCAAAAAGTAGTAAGACTTTGTTCATAATTTTAAAAATTAAACTTCAAAATTTATGTCGTACTACTCAAAGTAATCCTCCTTGGACCCAATACATTTGTGTACACTTTTGTTTTAAATCCTCGAAACAGTTGTTAAAGTCAATTTCCGGAATAGCCTTTAATTCAATTAGCGATTGACGTCACTTGACTCAAAACCATTCTCCCGGAACTGTAGTTTGAGTGTAAAAGTTTCAACTCAACGTAAATGAAACAGAATAATGAAGAAGATCCCAATGAGTCCACTCGCTATCGCGCACAATAACTAAGGTATGCCTATTTACTTTATAGGAGATTTTACGGAAGGTTCTTGATTTGTGGGCTCATAAAATCCAACTCGTGTAAGAATTGAAGCCAAACGACTATCAAGCTCGTCAAACGTTCGATGAATAGGTTTTTATTTCTGCAAAAAAAAAACGGCCATAATATTACAATATTTGTACAAAGCTATAAAGACACGATTAATGACTTTGTCGTGATGGAATTGGATGAATTTTGATGAGAATGACTTTTTCTTCCAGCATAACGACGCTACATACTATACAGCTAACAAAATAATCAATTTATTAAAGACTACTTTTGATGAACCCATTATCTTACGGCGTGGTCTCCAAGATCGTGCGACTTAACGCTGCTGGACTATTTTTCATAGAGTTTAGTGAAGTCGGTAGACGTAGATAAGCATTAGATGATTGACACCGTGGAAGAGCATATTCGGCGCGTTACTGCTGACATCCCAACGATCGCAATTGCTACAAAAAGTGGTCGAGAGTCTCCTCTGAGCTTGAGTTTATTCGAAGCAGTCACCGCCGTCACTAGTCAGATAATCAGTTTTAAAACATAATGGCAAACCCTTATATATCAGTACAGCTTAATTCGTGGTAATAATTTCCTATTGAAAACCAGACATGTGGGGACACCTTATTCACAAAAACTGTAACCAAATTTGATGCATAGCATTTTCCTGATACCTTCAGGTTACCATCTCTACAACTCATATAACACAATTATATTTTTTATCTGATCCTTTCGATTTAAAATATATAAATTTAGCGAGAATTGAGATACAGGAATAAAATTTGACTCTTACTTTTCTCATAAGCCAGATGTGGGAATCTCAGCTTTTATGACTGATCTGATCGCTTCGCCAATATCTGAGCCATTGCAGTGAAATTCAAAACTTGAACTTAGTTCCTTCTTCCTTGTTCAGCATACAGCTCTGTCAATGCCACCAAATAGTTCCACTACCCAACATTCATTTTTAAAATTGCCAAAGTATGAAACGTTGCATACGAACTTGGACCTTCCTTCCTTGTGATTCTTTCGTATTAACGATTAAGACTCTTCAGAAAAAGGAAATATTGGAAATTTAAAAAAAATATTTTCTTAAGACTAGGTCTTCTTGAAAAAAAATTGTAACGGTATTTTATCATTTTCTAGTACTTTTTACTCTTATCTTCTACTTCATTTCAGATCATTTTCAACGTTGTCGCTTCGGTAAAGTTCAATGAGAAGCTCAGCGATGCAATTGACATCAATGTTTTGGGAACAAAAAAGATACTCGATTTATCCATGGAAATGAAAAAACTAAAGGTGAGTAGTTGAACCTGGGTCTCGTTACAATTTAAGTTTGCTCCACTCTATTAAAATTACAGTCGCAATTCTACAAATTCCTTCGATTCTAAGATATACAAACAACAGCTGACGCCGGCTGATTGTTATTCTAGGAGGATGTCAGTTCTGTTTTGAAAATTAACATATTTAGTACTTCTATAATTGATCGAATCTATACATAGGTTCTCAAAATAGTACAATAATACAATACAATACAATAAACTCACACTATGGAAGCGATTAAAATCAAAACACAGTCTTCCTCTTTTTACAACAATTTTTATTATATGTAAATGATTTTTTTTTGTAAAGAATACCTCGAAAATAATCTCTAATATTTTAAAGTAGTTACATACATACATACATTTGTGAAATACTTTTTCTATTTTCAGTCACTTGTGCACATTTCAACGCTCTACTGCAATTGCAATCGGAAATACATCAAGGAGCGTGTGTATGAAAATGATATTGGCTATGAAAAAATCATGCAGGTAATTGTCATGGGAATGTAAACTATTAATAAAAATAGAAAAAGAATAAAAATTCAATAAATTGGGGAATTGAATAATTTTAATTGAATTTGTGTAAATCGAATCACTTTTCATCACAAATTCTGCAAAACACTTGAATTCGAAAAAACATGATGAAAAAGTATGCGACACGTGACTAATTTTAATTGAAATATTTCAAGTGTTATTGGTATAACATAGATTTGTAGTTTTGTATGAAGGAATACAGTTGTATTCTAACATTTCATAACTTTATTTTGTAACACTATTCACGTACTTCATTAAATGATATTTATGACTAATTTCGCGGGCACAACTAAGTATTAACTCTTTTTTTTAACATCTATGGCACAAAAATATATTAATGATTTAATTTCGAGCTTACTAAAACTTAAATGAATATTACATACTATTTTATTTAAAAATATTACTACAGTTGAAAATATTTTAATTTTATTCTATGAAATATCTTCTATAGATCTTTCGCATCTTCGACGATGAGACGCTGGAAAAATTTCGTCATTGCCTGATCGGTGACATGCCCAACACATACACTATGACCAAAAAATGTGCTGAGAATTTAGTTAATCATCGAGCTTTTTATATGCCTGCGGGTATTTTTCGTCCACCCATCGGTGAGTTTAATGCCAAAGCCATTCTAAAATTGTTTACCTTGCCTTGCTGGAAATTTGTATAAAATTAGTACGCTTCCGTTTGTTAGACTTTATGTTCTTCATTTATTTATTCAGCCAATTTTTGTTTTATCTCATAAATTGTGAATCAGCCATTTGTGGCCGTACTTTCTTAACTACTTTATTTTGGTACCGGAAAAGTTAATCTAGTCCTGCCTCCAAACATCCTATTTGAGTATACTTCATTGATAAGAAGGGATAGTTGTTCCATAGTCGTTTAAGTCTTGTTATTGTTCAAAATTCAACCTGGTATCTTCTGATGTCGTAAACCCAATTGCGTCTTTGGTGATATGTTCCTAGATGCTATTGTTGAACCATCTGATCAAATTTGACCCGGACTGATCTTTTTAATCTGCACGCGCAAGCCGAATAGTTAAAAAGAAATTTTCTTAGATTGGCATACATTTCTTTTTTAAATTGGATAAAAATTTCGGATTAAAAGTTGGCACGCTTGTATTGGCTCAGCAGCATATTTTGAATCCAGTTTATACGAGTATTAAAATAATATTTGTTTGTCAGTCGCGGCCGAATTTGGTCAAATGGCAACAGAGATATTGAGAGTATATAGGTATGTCGTAAAAAAGTATTAGGATCCTGTTGCTCATACAAATATATAAGATGTAGTATATTTCTTTCCTTCAACTAAGTCTTTGAGGCTATTTTGTTCTTTTCATTTAAGGGTGTTTTTTTTACCTGTCGGGTCCCAAACCTAGCCAGGAGCCCAGGGGAGGGTTTTCACTTTAGCTTCGCTACCCAAAGGATACTTGGTCTAAGACAGAAGAATATGTAAAAGAATCGTTTCTGTCCACTCCCAAGTGTATGGTGCTCAGAGAACTTTCCTCACTTTCGTGAACTTTAACACATGGTTTCATCCTCCAAAACAATTCGAGCTGCAGAATCTCTTACATGAGTACACAATTACTGGCTTATGCCGATGACATCGGTAATAACCGTGTCGTTAGTTCTACTTTCTCAAGGTGGGACCAAGCAGCGAAGCAAATGGGTCGGATAGTGAACGAGAGCAAGCCGAAATATCTCTTGTCATCGAAGAAACAGTGACTCTCACGTCGCTGTTGGCAGTCATAACTTCGAATTCGTAGATAATTTCGTCTGTCTTGAAACCAGCATTAACACCAAGAACAACGTCAGCCTCGAAATCCAACGAAGAATAACTCTTGCCAACAAGTGCTACTTCGGACTGGGTAGGCAATTGAGCGGTAAAGTCCTCTCTCGACGAACAATGACTAAATTCTACAAGTCACTCATCATTCTCGTCCTGCTATATGGTGCAGAGGTTTGGACGTTGACAACATCTGATGAGTCGGCTATGCTGGCTAGGTCATGTATTCAGAGTGTATGGAAACGCTTCAGTTCTAAAAGAAGTCGACGCAGTACCCGTCGGGAGAAGCAGAGGAAGAGGAAGAGCTCGACTTCGTTGGGAAGACCAGGTGGAGAATGACCTGGCTACACTTGGCATCTAAAATTAGTGTCAAACAGCGAAAAAGAGGAAAGATTGGGACGCTGTTGTTAACTCGGCTATAACCGCATAAGCGTTGTCTACGCCAATAAATAATAAGATTTAATAAGTCCACAGTTCTTGTGTTGTCATATTTTGGCTATATCTGCTTCGCTGTCTTGTATTTGGTCATGGATTTTGATCTGTTCTGAGCTATTTGTTCAAATTATGCACTGAGTTCCATCTGGATAGTTCCTAGTGGGCATGTTATTATTTCTGCCTCGCATTCATCTAGATAGGTTGCTAAGTTGGTCCACTCGTCTGCTTTTTTGTTGCCGAAAATACTTTTGTGACCGGGGACTCAAATTACTGATAACTAGAGTTGAACCGCCAGTGAGTTTAAAGCCTTCATGCATTTGTTGACTACGCTTTGGCGGCGACAAGGCTAGTAATGCCACATTTTGGCTCCGTCGGTTTGTGGTAGATTGAGCAGTATCTCTCTCCACTACTAAAAATTAATTCAAATCATATCTAAAAGGTATTCTCACCCGAAAATATCCATTGAAATACAACATGGAGGTTATAGAATGCTGGTTCAACATATAGCTATGCCTTTGACTCTTCCTGTTCCAACCACCTACAACCTTCTTAATTATTATGGTATAGCAGAGAACATGCTACTTGCGGTATGAAACGTCTATGAGCAGTTGATGTAGAAGCATAGACTGCCCTTTGTATTCCAGCAAACTTTGAAAGATCTCTTCTTGATACAGTCGTCTTTCTAAAAACTTGTCGCTTTTGTATGCTTTTTAGCCATCAATACGAAACAATATGATGAATATGTTGCATAGAACAGAATAACAGTAGAGCTCTAGGATATAGAATTGATAAAAATTTGAACATCTGTTATAGTTTTTAAACTGTGGCAGAAATTTTTAAAGAAAATATTTAATATTTAGCCCTCCTGACTGTGATCACAACAAATTCTTTGTTGCACTTAATAAACATACGAACCTAAAATCTTCTCGAAAAAGCTCTTGCATTTACACTTCAATGACAAAAATGTCCCAGAGGACACATTTGTTAGAGATACGAAATCGCAAAGTGCACAAATGCGCAAATGCAAAACTGCACAAAAGGCAAGCACAGTAGCTTGAGTACACGGATATTTGCCGCAATAAGGACAGAGTTTGGCTTTATCTGTAAATAGTTGTAGCTACACACCAAATCGACAAGGTAATGCACAACAAACTTCCTCAAACATAAACAGAGATAAACATATTCAAAGTTGCAACATTCCAAACAGACGAATAAAGCGCCAAATTTTGAGCATCGAGGAAGCTAAGTGAAGGCGGCGGAGGTGCAAAAGGCAGTTTATAAATGTGTGCATTTGTAGCAACAAAAATCACTGATGCTTAAATAACGGAGCAGAGGGCAAGCGGTGCAGCCGAGAGCGTGCAATGACCGCCATTTTGCTGCTGCAGCCCGCCTCACATTGCCACAAGTTGCTTCCCCAGAGCGTTGTTAAACTATTTTATACTACTAAATGACAAAGAATATCAATAGATAAAGCAAGAAAATATTTGAATAGCAAAAAAGTAGAGAGTGGAAAACATATAAGCTGTGGACTACGGAGAAAAAATAAACGATCAACTGAACTGTGCTTGAGCTGGCAAAGTCTGGTTTTGACTATCGCTATTGTTTACTACACTCTTGTTGTTAGCTGAAACTTTTTTAGAAAACGGAGACAAATATGTATGAACTCGCATATATGTTTGCATTAGGGTGTACGCTTCAAATGTTGAGTGTATTTTATAAAAGTTAAAACACTAGGGTCAGTTCAAGACATATATTAAAAGTAAAAGTGAGTAGAGTATTATTTACTTATCTTCCATGATTACAGTCGTATACTTCTAGAACTCTTATTTTGGAAGCCTGTTCGAAGTATTTGGCATCATTGCTCAAAATTTTGGTGCAAGACTCATAATCACTCACTATATATGTATGTATGTATACTTGTACATGAATGTGTACAAATGCTGGCGCCAGTTTTGGTATTTTCTATATTACCATATTTTTTTGCAACTACTAAACTTTTGTAGTCTTTCCACAAGAAGTACAAAATTTTCACATCCATCGTCTCCTCTCTAAGTAGTAGAATACTAACTCTGTGAAATATCTCTGGATTATCCCAGATAAAAATAGAGAATACATTGAGTATAGGACTTCAAACATAGAAGTATCATTCGTCCCTTGCTAACATATGGTGCGGTGATATGGTGGATCGCTTTTCGAAAAAAAAAACCGGTTGGACCCCTGGAACAGGTGAAAGTTACATCAAGAGCTCAGGAGGTTATTCTCGACATCTGGCCAGTACATACATATGTAGTAATATGCAATGCTTACGGCTATCCGGTTCATGATTTTAGGCTACTGGAGCCAGACTCGACGCCACTGCGGATATGGTATTATACACGACCTTGCTAACGAACTCTGGTTAATTGGCAATGAGATCGAGGAAAGGAGATCCATGCAGAGATTTACCAAATCCACTGAGTTGCAGGATAAGGCTGAATTTGGTTACCACCCGAGAGCACAATAAACCTAATGCAGGCCTAAGTGCGGCCGCCTGAGTTCTGTCGTACCTGTGCCTCCCTTTTCCAACAAAAAACCAACAAAACTTTTCTAAGCTTGGTACTTACAAGAAAACTGCAGTCTACATAAATCGGAAAAATTTGAAAAATTACATGTTAGAACACTGCTCAGGACTCAAAGGCAAAAATAACACTCATCAGTAGTTCAAGATAAATTGATTTCTCAGACTCTTAAGAAACATGTAATATTCAAGAGCTTAAAAAGCTGGGAAGCCAAAGTAAGCTCACAACAACTTCTGTTATGAACAAATGGAGCACCCTTGCAAGCTTGCATGGACTCCATATATAAATATCACTTTAATTTTGAACACATACACACACACACATACATACATACATATGTGTGATACATACAAGTATTTGCAAACTCTTAGCAACACATTAATTCTCATTTATTTTCAGTTATGTCAACCTACAAGGATCCATTTCCCGGTTGGACTGATAATTTGTATGGGCCATCAGGTTTGTGCACTTGGTCGGCGCGCGGTCTAGTGCGCTGCATTTACGGTCGGGCCAACTGCAAGGCCAATATGGTGCCGGCAGATTACTGTGTCAATGCAATGATTGCCAGTGCATGGGACATAGCCAGAAGGTGAGTGGAGTGGGCGCGAAGAGCCAAGTTTCTGCTAAAGAGTTCGGTGCTTGCGAGTTGAAGAGCAAATAGTGGATTGTGGGTAGTAGTATGCCACATACATACACACCCACACACGTCTGCATATATTTTCCATTCCTAAGCTGCTGTATGTGTACGTGCATGTGTGTGAGTGCGGCAACAAATTGGCTTCAGATTCTTGATTGCCTGTGTCGAAGTTTTGTAAGAAAATAAGAAAAAATAGCAGAAAAAGACCAACGAGTGAAATGAAGATACGATGTAGTTAAATAACAAAAACTCTGCAAAAACTGATAAGAAGTTTTAGTCAAAAGTGTTTGTGAACTAGTGGGCATTTTCCGTTGCATTAACTGTAAATAATAGTGTGAGCGCAACGAGGCTTACATGCACACATTTGAGACTCATTTGTATTCATTAGTTTATTAAAGTGTAATCTTTTGGGTAAACGTAGACGAAACAGAGACGGCTTTACTTTTGTATTAGAAAGACGGCCTTACTTCCATAGTAGAAAGCGTTGCTTTTACAGAGAGTTCGCTTTTATTTGGTTTAATTGTGAAAGTCGCCTTATGTTTGGTGGATTCAATAAAAAAATGCTATTTTGCATTTAAATCAGAGAAATCTTAAAAGCGAGTTATGGTAAACAAAAACTTCCAATGGAAAATTTTAAGGGTGTTTTAATAGAATATAATGGAAGAAGGGGTGTCTAAAGAAGGGTATTGCGCGGTTTTTAAGCGGTTTTCAATCTACTCTCATAACAAATAATTTATTATTGGCATCATAAGAAATAAAGTTCTGTATAGTAAGATATTCAACAAGCCTTCATAATTAAAATGTTCGCTTGTAATATTAAAAATATGCTCTGAACGCTCCAGATTTCTATACTGAGCAAAAGCTTCTTCGCCACTAAATTCAAACAGCATTTTCTAAGTGGAAGTTTAAGACACAAGAAACATCTCAAGAAATATGAAGAGACAATTGTGCGATTGAAAATACACAGGAGAACCCAAAAGTTGACAGCTGCAGCCGATTTATGTCTTAAATATTCCCAAGCTAGTAATTTCATTATCAAAAAAATCATGAAGAAACAGCTTCTAAGATTTCACTTTTTAAAGAGAGCGAGCGACGAAGAGATAGATAGAGAGCGCGAATCATCGGCAGAGGTAAAAACCAAACTCTTTTGGCACTCTCGTCCAATTTTTTACGAAGATCAGAATAAGTGATAGTTTATTCATTTATAATGGTATTGTGATCTCGACATCAACTTCTTTTTTATTGGCGTAGACAACGGTTACGCAGTCCTAATCGAATATACATATATATATATATATCCGATATCGACTAATCCTAATAATAATGCATAACTTGAAAAGTCTCAGAAGCAGCGATGTCGGATATTCACTATGTAATATTTTATATCAGCTGAGACTGGACTACTTACTAATTTTAGAAGGGAGATCAGAGATCGTTGAAATTCCTACATAAAAGAGAGAAGTTTATGCATAATGTCTCTTTGTTTCGAATCATTTTTGTCTTGTTTTATATCATACTATATATTTAAGCTTCAAATAAGTCTCCAATAAGGTATCTTCAAACTGCCCTTTATCCAGTTTCGATAGTAAGTATAATTTTGAAAAACCGGCGAATCGAACAAACAACTCGCTAAGATAATTAAAGATAGAATAGCAAACAATTACACAAATATATGTATTATAGATATTACGGAGGGTTAAAAACAAAAAAGGTTCGCATGGTACTCTGAAAAATAGGTACGTAGACACCTCTAAGAAAGTCTATCCAAGTATGAGCTTTTAATTGTAATGTGAAGGTCGTCCGCCTTACAATTTTTTTTATTATTAGCTAGAAAAAATTATAATCTCGTTCACAACTTCTTGAAAAAGTATCTTGATTCATGGATTTTGTGGGAAATTTAATGGTTTACAAAATGTTTTCCTCTATTTTTTTCGTAAACTTAACCGTTGAAGGGAGATTAAGGGATTACAAGGGCTTAGGAGTATTAAAAAATCTTTTTTTTATTGACTTATTAAATTCTACAACACCTCAAGAATATTTTCCTTAATTTCCAAGTTGATCCGAGTAATAGTTTCGAAAATACAGCCATAAGAACTTATGCTCTCGAAGTTAGCTAGGCTAAGGGCGCTGTCGGTTAAAATTTGATTATTTTACGATCAATTTTTTTATTATGAAAGGATTTTAAAACTCAAAGAAAAAAATAACTATAAGTCCGAAAGTTCATGCCTTTGTAGTAAATTTCTGCTATTCAAAAATGTTCTCTTATTTTTTTTGAAAAACGACGTACCGTGTTGCGAATCGAACATGTCTTATGAGGTTGTATCTGAATATACCGCGCTCTGGCGTTTGAGAGCGATATGTGATGATTTTCCTCTGTACTTCTCTTCCAAAAAGGTTAAACTTCGAAAATATGTCTCAAAATCTAGTTCTACTTACAACATATGAGGCTCATTTTGGCTCAATTTCCGAAAAACACTTTGTAATAAGATCTTTAAATCTGATATAAACTCGGCTCATCTTCCAGTAATCACTGAAAATTCAGTATTTTTTCTGTTATTTTTTAAGTTAAATACCATAAAGTCGCACCGTTTCTACCACACGAATTCAGCTCAGTAGTAGGATGCTATTGCTGAGTTCATATACCATATACACTATACACTCGTAATAAGCTTGGATACCAGTTGCTTACGAACACATCTTCATGCATACATATGAACACAAACAAATTGTCTTGTGCGCGCTTACAGCATGTAACATGCAACAAATTAAGCTGCAACGTCTGCTATCAGTTAGTGAAATTTATTGCTACAACTGCCAAGTTGGTCCACACACACACCAATACACTAACCTTAACATATGCACACATTTACAGCGGCATTTACTTACGACAATTGGACATTTACCCTCGAGTAATTTCGCAACGCCATTGTCAGTGTTTAACCTTTGCAACATTTCTCTACTTTACTTCACTATTTACTCTATCTTCTCGTTGCTCGGACAGATTTTTATTGCGCAAAAGTGATACACAATCCAAGGAGGAATTACCTGTCTACAATTACATTTTCGATCGGAACAATTTAACATGGGGCCAATATATGCGCATGTCGCGTGAGGGATTTCACGAGCCATTTGACAAGGCATTGTGGTGAGTTTGATTGCACACAATAAGAAGCAGACGAACCCAAAAGCAGTAAAAGAACAAAAACAGAAACAAAGTTTATGCATAGTTAGTTGTAAATACAGTTATATAAGTGTATGTGCATGTATGTGTGTGTAAGTAGTATTACTTGTGCATTGGCGGTGCATTTCTTGTTTGAGCAGTGACATGTTGGCCATCTCTGTATTAGTGGTAGCGCTTAACACCAGTTTCTTTTTCACTGTCCATTGTGAGCTGTCTGCCAAGTCAACTGCAAGTATGTAAGCCGGCAGGACAAATGGCGCTGATATTTTTCTGCTGAGAACTCTAATCGTGGTGTGAAGATTTCTGGTTGGGATATAGCATTTTTGTTTTTCTACGTTTCGTTTAGCTGGGGGGAAAAGTGTTGATATTTTATGCTGGCGAGATGCTTTAGTGCAAATTATGTTTTTGTGCTAAAATTTCAGAAATAAAATTGCTATATAATTACGGGATGATAATAGTATATGAAATCTACACTTGAGAATAATATTAAATTTTTGAAATATTTATTCATAATGTTAATAGCAACAAATTACAAATTATTCGAGAAAAAATTGAAAAAAAAAAATAGAAAAATTCTTACTTTTAACAAATACATAAAAATACAAATTTGTTTTCTTTTTTTACATATAAAAATAAAATTTTTGAAGAATTAAATTTTTAGAAATTTTGAAAATTTTTAAAAATTAATATTTGTATGTTTATTATCATATTGGGTTTTGTTGCGAATTTTTATTGAAGAATCTGACAATAAATATACGATATCGATCTGAAATTTCGCGTGCGCGCTTTTCTCTTTGAAAAGCTGCTCTGTTGTAGGAATCGCAAAAATTGGACCACTATAGCATATAGCTGCCATACAAACTGACCGTTGGAAACAAGTTCTTGTATGGAAAATTTTTTTATTTGACAACACATCTTCATGAAACTTTGCGCAGAAAATTTTCCAAAGTATCTCTATTAACTCCGTATATATTATTCAGATCGAGCCTTCATAGCATATAGCTGCCATACAAACTGACCCATCGAAATCATGTTTTTGTGTGGAAAAATTTTTTATTGGACAATAAATCTTTATGATATTTAACAAGAATTGTTTTCGGAAGTATCACTATTATCTCCGAATATATTGTTCAGATCGTATCACTATACCATATAGCTGCCTTATAAAATGACCGGTAAAAATTTCCATAAAAAAGTTTTTATGCCATTTTATGCTGTAAGAAATGCATTTTTGAAGGGTGTGATAACCTGTAAGAGATTATTCTACGCCAATTAAGAAGAAGAAGAAGATTATTCTACTAAAAAAATATCCTCAAAATGAATAAAAAAATATGTTCAGTTCCGAACCCATTATGAACAGTTTTGACTTGAGGAGCAGTAAATAATATACACTGATTTTTTAAAATAAATGTAAATTTCACAGTTCTTAAAAATGTCACTGCACTTAGCTTAGGTCATATTTAGTTAATACCAATACTATTCATATATTCAAGCACAAACTTTTAGTCACACACTCATAGATGCAGACCTTACAATTCAGCTTTGAAATCCAAAACAATTTTTTACAAACACTTATTTATGCATTTCATTCCTAACACTCTTAAACAAAAGCCCATATTTAATACAATTTTAATACCTCAAATATTTTTCATGCATTCCCGTTTGGACGCTGCTGCATTTATGGCTTTGTTTAACTGCTGCTAAAAATAACCTAAATAACGGTATATGCATTTTATCTGCAATGCTGCTGTCGGTGAAAAAACACAACGAAAATCGCAAAAATGACTCAAAAACAATGCCGAAACAACGACACATTACAAATACAAATACTAAAACGAAAACAAAAACAATTTAACAAATACCACTTTTATGCGGTGGCCATGGCGTATGAGCAACATTTAACCCACACACCGCATTGCCATCTATCTTCTATGCACCTACCTATGCGACCACGCCAAAATTATATATATGTGGCTGTGTGCGTGTGTGTGTGTGTATACACTTGTGTTTACAACGATTGTGAGGGTATTTCGGCCATTTAAATTGACTTGACCGCATTCGAACCGTTCAACTGGCATCCATATGGTCACTACGTGCAATGGCCGTACATTTGGCTTTGTTCAAATTTTATTGTTGTCACAGGTGTTTCTCTTACGTTATAATTCCATCAAAGCCACTACATTATGCCGTTGCATTTTTCCTACACAATATACCGGCTTATATATTAGATTTCATTGCCTTGGTAACGGGACGAAAGCGCATGTAAGTATGAAGCCGGTGTGTGTGGAAGTGTGGTCTGGGCCTGTTGTTTTTAATGTTTTTGCATTTACATTTATTTATTTGTTTTTATGTTTGCGTAAAATTTGGGCTTATATTTATTATACTTCTTCATCTGTTTTCAAATATTTACTCATTTTGTGGTAGCAAATGTGAATATAATATTTTCCGATTTAGCTATTTTTGATAATGGTTAGTATTGCTTATTATGTAGACGTCTTATTGCATGTACATATATATGTATTTATAAGTTGATGGTTAAGTTCATAAATCTATGAAGAATTAACTTAATAGACAAAGAGCGGATTAATTTGGATACCAAATTTAATACATACATACATATAGGACGAGAATATCAAATTTCATTATGTCATTTGTAAGGCAGAGTAGTTAAGTTGAAATATTACTAGATAATATTATCGGGTAATTCCCAAATAGTTGCCAGATAATTACCAGATAACATATCTGATAATTTCCAGATAATATTATCTAATCCACTGAAGGGTTCTCAACTGAGGAATCAAAAAAATCATGATATTCTCAACTTCTTTCTTGTATAAAATGTAGAAAATATATTCTATTCATATTCTTCAGTATTGAGTCACAAGCTAGGCAAGAACTCCGGTATTTAGATATGAACTTTCGAAAAAGCCCCAACTATTTCCGTTATTTTGATTAGATGACTGAAGATGAAATCTTGAGCTGATTCTATTTCATGCCTTTTCAAATGGCTCATAGAAAAATTTTCAATCGTACGCGATGAACCCCAAGTGCGCTCATATCACTATTGAGATTCGAATTTCGCCTCGTACGAGTTTCCCTGTCCAGAAGAACTTGGCGAATGCATAATATCTCGCCAGAGACCCAACTATCCAGTAGTGAACAGAGAAAATACGGTGGAGCTCCTACCCGTTTCCATTCTTCAGCTTGTGAGACGGAAGTACCTGGTCCAGCGAGCTTTTCAGTCTTACAAGTACAGTTTCCTAAACTTCCGATATGGCCAGTTATCTAAACCCCTATAATTATGAAGTAAATAAAGTCCAGAATTAAAAGGTCGAGACATTCTTTAATTGGTCGCTCGTCACTTCTGGGTGAAAGGCACTGCAATGATCAGAAATGCTGATACCTTTTTCTATTATTTGAGAAGAAATGAGTATGAGAGCTTGTTGACCACACAGTTTTTTCCTCAGACTCGTATTCTAGGTAACCTGATTTATCTTAAATTGAAGTGTTATATTTAAGTAAAACCTATTTCGAAATCTTTGCATAAGTATAAGTATAAGTATATATTTATGCCCAGACAAATAAATCAGAAAGATCATTCATATTTGTAAGCGCAACACATAAAAATCGTTTCCTTCACAACCACTTAAAATTCCATAAATATACCCACACATAATTATTTGATATCTATAAGCATCGTAATTACTTTCAAACATTACAACTCAACTACTTCACATTCTATTGTCTCCGCGCGATTATTTACTGCTACCGCTGTGTGCACTATTACTCAGCTATATAAAAGCTTATCGTAAAATCTCGCGTGTCATTTATATGATGTCTTGGTTTGGTCTGAAAGACTGGCGTTTCGCCCACAATAATATTGATGAATTGGATGCGATGCTTTGCAAGACACAAGAAAGGAATTTATTGCAATTCAATATGGCCACGATTAATTGGAGGGAATATTTTCGCTCATATCTAAGTGGTATACGGCGCTATTTCTTCAAGGATAATGATAATAAATTGCAGAAGCGGCGTGCATTTTATCGCAGGTACGACCAGCACTCTGACCATAATTTTGCCCATTTATGTGTAGGTGTGTTTGTGTGCATGAGTGTGTAAACATATAAAAATGTATGATAGTAATGAACTGCGGTTTTGTTTGTGTGAGAAAGAGATTTTATTTTTCTTTATCTTAAGTAGTTTTTAATTACTTTATGAGCATTCCTACTCACATTGGCTTTTGATCCGAAGTAAAGCAAGATGTGGCAATGCAATAAATATTATTGTGGTATTTTATTTTAAATTTGAGTAATATTTTTTGAATTACTGGTATTTATGAACAGATTTTACAGTTTGTTGAGGAGTAGCTTCATGAAAAAATTTGAAGCATTCGCTGATTAAACTTTCATAAATACCACACTTACTTAGTTTAAGCAGGAAAGTACTTGAAAATAATCGCATTTGTACTCATTACTCTTATCTCTCCTTTCATAGGCTACAAATCTTGCATCAGCTACTCAAAACTACGTTCGGACTTGCCCTAACTGCATGCCTTTTGAAGATGTACTTCAAAATTTTTAAGATTATACCGAAAATTGCATTTTAACTAGTGAGATGCTGAGTAGAATGTACTTTCACTTAAATTATAAGAAAGCACGAGCTGAGATATTAATTTCAATTTCATTTTATACTTTGAGTAATATGAGCGAAGTGAAAGTTTTGTAGTCAACAAGCATTAATTTCTTCAGTAGATCATAAGCAGATGAATGTGCGGTTATGTGTGAGACCAATGAAATAAATAAGAAGTTTTTAAAATGGAATTGAAGTTGAGAGTTTTATTTCTGGAGTAATCTAAAGAGACACCTACAAATTGATCGCCATTCAGTTGGGAGTGACCAGAAACCATTCTTTTACATATAGTCTACGAATTCCGGTCTTAAACAAAGTATTCTCTGGGTAGCCAAAAAGCCGCCGTTTGAAGGCGAGCTAAAGTGAGAAGGCGAAACACGCCTTCCCAGGCTTATGGTCTGGGCTTGGGACTTGCCACGTAAAAAGTGCCTCCAATAAAAAATGGGCAACAGTTTCGGACGAGAGACCTCCTTCTGATGACGACCATAACAAACGGAATTTTTTGTCTATTAATTTTGAAGGTGCCGCTGACCAGCTGGTTGATGTGCTCGTAAGAGTAAAGGCCCAAGAAGTGCAATGGACGGAACAAGGTCTATAGTGGCCATATAAAGAAGCCCAAATTCGGTGTATGATTCGTGGTGGGAGAGGGACTCGGTCGCCCAATGCTGGCATTTACCCCGGTGGATGAACATCTAGCCACAATCCACATCAAAGCGAAGTTCTCCAGCATGTCGCTGATTTGCGCCCACGCCTCGAGGAAAGAGAAGAATGATGTTACCACAGATATCTTCTATGAGCGCTTGGAGCGCACCTATGAGAGCTGTCTCCGCACCAATGTCGAAATCGTGATTAGCGACTTTAACGGCAAAGAAGGTATATTTGGCATTAAAGTTGGTAAATTCAGCCTCCAAGATTAAACATTCCCAAATGGGTTGAGGCTGATCGACTTCGCCGGGACCCGAAATATGGTTATCTGGAGCACTAGATTTCAGCATAAGAAAATTCGTCAAGCCATCTGGCTGTTTCCAGATCGAAAAACCACCAACCAAATTGATCATGTTGTGATAGACGGAAGATACGTCTCCAGTGTTTTGAACGTGCGTACTCTCCGAGTTCCTATCATTGACTCGGACCACTATCTTATTGCTGTCAAGATGTGCACGCACCTCTCTGCACCAAAACACGCACGTCAGCAAACAGAAGGAAGATTCGATGTCGTGAAGCTGCAATCACAACAGACAGCGGAACGGTTCTCGACCCGCCTTGCACTCATGTTCTCTGAGAGCAATGGCCAATTACTTGGTATAAGGGAACTGTGGGACGGTATTTCAAGTTCCTTACGTACAGCTGCAAAAGAAACCATTGATCTTCGAGGAAAGGTGAAATATCTACTGACATCAAACAAACAGCCGTCGCACTCGCGTTTTGGCTCCCACCTCACTGCTGACAAGCATAAATCTGAAGTCTCGACAGTTTCGTCTATCATGGAACTGGTTAGAGGTATGGACGATGACAAAATCTGATGAGTTGACGTTACGAGTTTTCTAGAGAAAGAGGAAGACCTCCGTTGGACTTGTATACACTTGAAATTTCCATTTGGCTTCAAACAGAAAAAGCCGTGCCTACGCCAATAAAGAAGAAAAAAATCGAAAATGAGAGTAAAAATGTCCGAACACGTAGGATGTTTTGTGTTTAAGGCACGGTGTAGAAGTCAAACCACAACCTATCACTAAAATGATACAAGTAGCTGTACGTGATGGAACATTTTTGAAGTCAAATACGTAAACAGGAGATCTCAAATACCCCACAGATCTCTTAGCACATCAGTCGCAAAATTGTTTTTCCAGGTTTATTGATTAGTACTACAGGTACAAACAAAATCTTTCTATTTAAAAACTTTTTTGATTTTGCGAATAAGTATATTGATTCGTTATATTGAACCACCACTGTATTTATATTTATATTTAAATGTTTACTTGACTTAAGAAGGTCGTATGAGTAACATGAGTTCAAAAGTAAAGTATTTCCTAAAAATTCATTGTGTAGTTAAAGCGTTTATTAGTCAACTAATGGCATATGTATGTTTGTCATATGAGTAAGATTTTGTTATCTGAAATATGACCTAAATTTTTCCAAAAAAAAAAAAACCGTTATACTTATATTGGCATTTAGTTTGTCAATCTGGAGTATTTTACACATTGTTTCATTTAAGTTAACTTTAAAAAAGTTAAGTAGTGCAATAACCTTGAAGTAAGTGTGCAGTACATGACGTATGAGTAACATTTTTAATAACGCTTCTTGCTGAACATTCACTACGCGCTATTTAGTTTCAATGAAATTGAAGTTTTTATAATTTTAAAGCTAAAAACAAATCAGTACATTAATTTTTCCTATTAAAAAGAGCACAATTAAAAAAGTGTTGTTGTAAGTAAAGAAATGAACATCTTTTACATAATAAGCTAATGATCAGCAGTCTTAAGGGGGTATTCTCATGTAATCACTTCGAAAAATTGATTTTTTTTTAATTTTGACAGTAAGACCTATTGAAAATATGCTGTGAAGACCGATATTTGATAAGTTCCAGCTCATAGTCGCCGACGTGTCGTAAGCGACCGTCTACCAGGCGCCATGACAAGTCTGCAGCTCTTGAAACTTTAAACGCATTTTTCTCGTATCATCATTTCATGTTCAACCGATTGCTTTAAAATGTACATATGTATGTTCTTCTACCCATTTATAGTTATCGTCCCTACCAGAATTGTTTATTTTCGAAAATATTTTCATATTTTTTTAAACGATTTTTAACGAAAAAAAAAACAAGATTTTCGTGCCAATTTTGTGAAGTTCGACAGTTTTTTTGTTTCAATGAAATTGATAATATTTTGTAGGGACGATAGCCGCTACTGAATAATAATCCATTCAATTTCTTTATTTCAGACTACATTAACAGCCGTTATCACCATGACCAGTGAACTACTTTTTTTTTGTTGGGGACTACTTTGATTAAAAAAAAAAATATATATATTAAAAATGTTAAAAACGAAAAAAATTTTTGTTTTGTAGATTTCAAAATACAAATAAAAATATATTAAAAATTAAAATGATTGAATTTTGTTGTCGCATAAAAAAATTTCCTAAAAAGTGGTAAAATGTATGCGTTCATATGAGAGTACCCCCTTATATAATTTCGTAACACTTAGTAAATTTAAAAGTAATCAAATTGAATTTCATATGTAACAACGTTTCCTGCTGCATTTAGCAGAATTCACATTAATCACTTCCTACTTCACAAGTGATTTTTTACTCTTGTTGTACTGGAAGACTAAAGTAATTAATGGAATTTAAAGATATGGAAAAAGTCGTTTATGTTTATGAAAATCTTGAGTGCAATACGACAAAACCTTTCAGACTAATTATAAAGGTATATGTATATGTCTGATTAGAGTAAAAATTTTCTTGTGAAACTTTGCGCCAAGTTGCTTGTGCGCTCTTTAGAATTTTTGTAGCAAAACTTTTATCAACTCTTACTTTTTTTTAGTTAAAAAATTGAATTTTAAAGTATATGCGTTGCGTTTGAGTTTTATCAAAATTTCTTTCAGTTTTGTGCTTATTGCATGCTATTCGGCTTAAGTGAAACTTGTAGTTGTAGTAGAATATCAAAATTGAATTTTTATAGTCTCAGACTTAACAAATATAGAAGCCTAATATTTTGAATATTATTTTAAAATTAATATTAGCCATTTTACAGCGCTAATCTACCGTTTCATCTACACATTATGCCATAATCAGTTTACTAAGTAGCATGCATTAATATTTTACAATGATTTTTCACTTCAAAATTAGGTCCACTCACCACATTTGTTAGTGGTTTGCATTACAGAGAAAGTCACTAATTATTTATAAATACCATTTCCGTTGAATATCGCCAAAACTTAATTATGCAATTTACCGCATCAAATCAATACAAATGACAGGAAATTACTGTAAAAACAAGTTAAATTTTAACTGGTTTTTGTTATGGGTGCATTATTTTGTTATACAGGAGCGGATGCACTGCGATGGCGGGATTCACTCCATTCCCACAATTTTGTTAAAAGTGTGAGTTTTTTAAATAAATTATAACAATGCGTTATTAATATTTTGTAAAAATTTATATTTTAGTAAGCTTTGCTTTCATTTTTTCATGCTAATTAAATATTTTATAATTTTATATACATTAAAAAAGGCGTAAAATGTGTTGAAAAATTATTAAAAATTTTTCAAAAAATTATTCTTAAAAAAAAGTGTTTTGATTTCTATAAAGTCCTAGTACTAAATTATAATAAATCGGTAATTAATATATCCTTGCTCACAGCGCCCCTGCTTTACTGCCATATACGAGAATTAAATGTGTGGCAATCGGCAAATAAATATATGCGCGTGAGTTTATATTTGCACAAAAAACTGGAAATTCACTCTATTTTATTTACAAATGCCATATTTCATTATCGCTCTTTTCACCGGCATTCATTAATTTTAAATAATAATAATAATGCATTTTGTGGTGGAGCAGGTTAACGCGTTGGCAAATTGGGCCAATAACTATAATTAATCATGGCATAGTTTGCGGCGTGCGAACGCGCACACATACACACGCACGAGCACACACCATAAATAACAACAAATAATGAATCGTACGTGCTTGGCAATTGTTCGCAATTCCAGCAATTAAGTGTTAGCAATTAAGCGGTAACTTAAACAAAAACACAATTTGTATGAATTCACTTTTTTTTGCTGCCGCAGTTATTTATACAGTTATTTATTTACATATACTTATGCATTGCAAGAGATTGATAAATTCAACTTTCCTTAAACACACGAATCAATCGGCATTTTTGATGTCTCATCTAGTTCCCAGGAAGCCATTGGAGTTTAATATTCGGCAAATTTGACTAGGTTTTTAAGCGTTTAAGGGGGGAGCCTGCTTTAGAAGCTTCAAAAAATCGATTTTTTTTGTGCATAATTCTCTTTAAAAATTATCTAAGAATATGTTCCCAAAGTTATAGACTGGAATTCGAAATATTTTCGAAGCTAGAAGGAAAATAGTGACCGAGCGTCTAGCAGATATATGAGCGATTGGGCAGAAAGCGAAAACTTTGACGCGCGATTTCTCGGTTTTCCTTTTTTACGATTTTTCTTAATTGGCGGGCAGGATAGAAAAAAGTCTAAAAGTCGTATGGAATTGGGGAAGGCTTAATGTCTTTGACATTAAATTATTTTCTATATAAACTAAAAAAACTCAGAAAAGTCAAGTTTGAACATATTTTAAACGACATAAAGTAATATTTTTTTGGCCAAAAACCAATATTTTTCAATTTTTAAAAAATTGTACATAGAATTTTAATTTTCTTTTTTGGAATTTTTTTAAGTTTAACTAGAAGATCAGTTATTAAAAAATATGAATCTCTTTGAATTTTTTGTTTCCGATAGAAATTGCGACCTGTATCCTGCCCGCCGTCCAACAATTGCGCATGCCAGATGCATCGGGCCATTGCTTCCCAAAGGCAGATTATCAAAGATTTCGCAACCAAAAAGTTTTCGGAGGATATTTAAACATATAGCTATAAGCCCTGGATATTTCGCTTTAATCAATTATTTCTTTCCCTCCCAAAAAAAAATTAGCAAAAAAGGTCGATTTTTTAAGGGGGTATTCTGGTCTAACATTTTGAAAAAATAGTTGTTGTTTTGCATATTTTGAAAGTTTAGACTTTGGAAGGATTTTTCAGAAATTCGACTTGCTCTTTCTGGAGATATAGCCGATTTTGCGATGTGTCGTCCATGTTCACTAGAATTGTCTCCTAAACTTTAAACGTGTTTTTCTCGAAACTACTTTTTTGAGGTGCTTGACATGATATCTTAAGTTCTACTGAACCGATTATTTTAAGATTTGGTATATATCTTCCTTATACAATGTTCTATCGTCTCTGCCTTGGATTACCAAAAATTTTGATTTGAAGTAGTTTTAAAAAATTCGAAAATGTCGACAAAATCGGGCCATAAAAAATATTGTTTTTCAAGTCGACGCCATTTTGTTATTTGTTTTTTTTTTGTTTTTGAAAATAGTCAACCCGATAACGACATCCTTACTATCCTTCGGCAGATGATAAATAAGAGCTTTGAAGAGGAACTGAACAAACTTGCCTTGAAATATTTTGGGAACATTGTCCAAAATTTTGAAGGAAACCATAGACCGGAAAATTACGAAGGCTGAATAATTGATCCTATAATGTAAAATAATGTTATAAAGCTTTAGGGTGTCGTTTGTCCTCAAAAATGCAAATGGTGGAGTTTTATCAGTATTTCTTAATGGCAAATTTGGTTGCTCTGTGCGACGAACCAGACATGAAGTATTTTCAGGACTTTCCTTGTTGTTGTAGAAGCGCTAACAAGGGAAATGGGTAGCAGCAATGCTAGGAAATTATTGTTGGAGACTCCAAAAATATCCTTGGAGAAGCCAAATTTTTCTTCAAAACTACTATTTTCAAATTGGCTGCAGTGATTACTTAGAAGTAAGTGATCCAATCACTATCAAATTTTCACTGCCTGTTCTGTAAAAACAATATTTTTCCGACCGTGAGTTATTGTAAAGACAATATCTTGAGGAGAGAATTTTTTTAATTTTCTGTACCCTTATACCCTTAGAATTAATGTAGAAACCCACTTTAGCATTGGAAGGTTTCGAAAAAGGAACGCTCGGAATGCACACCTCAAATTTCAAACGCGTTTTTCTCAAAACACACTTTTCTAAACTGGCGGACATGATTCCGGTCGAACTACTCAACCGATTTGCTTAATTTTTATTTTAAGTGTTCACAAAACGCCTAGTTATCGTCCCTATATTTTTTATAATTTATTCATAATGTTATGACAAAATTTATGTAAAAAAACTTTGGGAAAATTAAAAAAAAAGTTAATTATTTTTTTAAGTATCAATTTTGTGTTTCAGATGATCCAAACATGAGAAAACGTGTCCGCCCGTGAAAAAACGCAACTCATTCACCCAGCCATTTCTCCGACAGACGTCATCAAAAAATTTGTTTTAAAATTCCACGATATACCTCATGATATTTGAAAAAAATTCTATTGTCGAATAAAAATTTCTATGAAAAAAAAATGTAAAAAAAAAATGTCAAAAAAACAGCCCAGATTACCCTACTGACCCCTTAAACATTAATTTAGAGAGTTATTGTACTTGCAATTATATAGAACATAACCAGGCTATAAATATTACCTAAATTCCCAGTGCATCACCATAGTGTGAGTTGGTAGAACACATTGTTTCCAACAAAGTTCATTAGTGGGATATCCAATAAAAAAAAATAATTATAAATATTGCAATAATAAGCAAAGTAAGTACTGATGTGAGTATATTTTGGTTTTTAGAGGAGAACGCATATTATTGCAATGAGTTTTAGCTAGTGATATTATCTAATTGAAAATGCTAAGATGAATGACACCTAAGAAAATATCATACCCTATTGGAAACCGTATTTGTGTTTCTATTTGTATTCGTATTTGTTTGATGCTTAAAGTAACTCATTTTACCGCTTTGAATATCCTACAAAGAGTTATCAGTTTCCTTTTCACGTGGCATCCATTGTTGACACTTGTCTTACCTAGAAACAGTGCATATGTACTTGTATATATGTATGTGCATGAAATTTGTTTATACCAAGTATGTATACATTACAAATTGTTTACCTGTGAGATCTGTTTTTGCTTATTGAACGCCAATGCCAGTGGCAAAGCACGTGCCGTTTAACTAAAATTGCATTTTCGATATCGAAACAGTGCGCAGGCGCAAATAGTGAAGAGCATAATTGAGTATTTGAGATGAGTTCCATGCAAGAGTTATGAGAGCGGTTTGGTGGAGATTTTCAGCGAGAGTTTAGCACCAATTTATGGCTATAATTTATCTTTAATTGTAAAGAAGAAATTTCGTGCGAGTGTTAGTTTTATGGTAATGATTTAAAATTTATTCGGCTTATATAAGAAATTACATTGAAGATTAGCGAAATTTTTCTAGTTTGGCGCACAAAAACTAGAATATTGTAATTTTTTAGATCAAGATAAATTGCCCAGCTTCTAAGAGTAAAATGCCGAATGATGCTTTAAGATCGCTGTGTACATTTAGGTGATCACGACACAAAGACTGTGAACGAGTAAAAGAGTATATACAAAAAGGAAAAAAATTTAAATCCACAAAGATGGTTTTTGAGATTAGGTGGAATAATAGTTGGGAAAATATGACCATGGTGACGCTTATAAACCTATTTGTACTGAAATGTTGTAAAACTGAATGTGGGTACATTTGTAAAGAGTGGAATATTCTATCGGAAGAAATACAAGGACAGACGGCTAATTAGAATATATGATAATTACCCTGGTTGCAAGAGGAAGTAGGCGAAAGAAGTACCAACCTAACACCATAAAAGCTGCATAGTAAAATTCAACTCCTTATTATTATCTCCTGACTTCGAAATTCTGTTTCGCACAAGCCCTTTGCTATAGACAGTAATGGAACAATAGCCAGTCAGAACCTTTACAGTGAAATTGATTTTGATAAGCGCAGGAAGCTCCTTAGG
The DNA here is from genome assembly GCF_016617805.1 of Bactrocera tryoni. NCBI lineage: Eukaryota > Metazoa > Arthropoda > Insecta > Diptera > Tephritidae > Bactrocera > Bactrocera tryoni. The sequence goes on along the minus strand of NC_052503.1, from coordinate 14,860,786 downwards.
CAATCTAAGATCAGTATTATTGATAGCAGCCTACCTTCCTTGCAAGTACAGCAGTCTGACAGATTCAAGCTACTCCACTAATACTTAGAACCTTTATGAATCTTATTTATCTCTCTGTATTGATAAAATCGTTTACTCCTTAAATCAAAAATGCAAATAAAAACTAAGAAAAAGCAATAAAATTTCTACCGATTTATTCCTTGAACAGCAGCAAAACTATGTGCTCGTCTTAATTTAGATTTTACAACAAATACTTTACTATAATTTTTTCCTACCAAATTCCATACCAAAAATAGGACAACAGTACGAGCAAAACAATCCCAAACGCTCTTCAAGCCGAAAAGTGTTGAATAGAGCAATCAAAATGTCATTCTCGAAGACAGAAAGTAATAAATTGCATTATCGAAATGTGATTTTCGAAAAGAGATTTTCGAAAAGAGCAATTGCATATATTAACTACCGTTACAATGAAGTTCTCAGCGCTCACTGCTGCTCAGTAGTACTATACATCGAGTACTGCCGTGCACAGGAGCATATTTAATTTACTCCCATCTACGAAATGACGAAGTTTAAACTCTCACAACGAATTAAACCAATTGGAGCACGAGGACTACTCCTTGACGGCCTCGTGCCAGTAGCAACAGTCGCATTGGTGCACAACGTGTAAACGATGCTACAGCTTCGTGGCTCGGCAAAAGCCAAATTCAGTTCAAATTCAACTGGCGCCGGAAGTGGACGTGTAAGTTAACGAAGTGCTCAAGTGCCGTTGTATTACGGTGTTGCGGTGCGGTGCGTGACATTCCGTTGCTGATACGGGCTTTATTGCTATCGCGTACACGGATTTGAAAAGCGATGTGACGCGTCGGTTGTGTGTGTGCTTGTTGGTGTTTTTGCAATATGCGCTACGTCCTGGCTATGTGTGATAAAATTGTAAAATTAAAACATAAAAGTCATACGAAATCGCATTAATGTGTTGCTGATGTGCAGCTGTGGAGAAAGTGCATGACGCTGCGACTGCAAAAGCCGAACGGCAATCAAATAAAGACGAGTTTACTGCTTCGAAATGCACAGCTGCCCCAGTAATGGTGGTGCTCGCCGAATAGCCAGCTTTTATGTGCGAGCAGCGCGTTGCAATGTGAAGCAGTAAAGTGCAGTTAGTCGGTCTAACGGTGCACTTAATTTTATGCACCAGCTGCCAACTCGCCAGCTCGCACGCTGCCGGCAGTGTAACGCTTTATGAGCAAGGTAGCAGTGAGTTTAGTGCGAAGGAAAATGAAAACCGCATAACTACGGTTATGGACCTGTGCCAACGGTGATGTCCGAAATGTTCTCACATGATGACACACAGAGACAACTATTTATACTATATACATATGTATAGTATGTACTGGCGAAAAGTGAAAGCACTTACATGTAAGGGAAGCGCTGTGTGTGCAAAAATAATGATAACTTATTGCCTGCAATTGAAGCAACATGCCTGGCATGTCACAACATTTGTTGTTCCCACTTTTGCTTTTCTTCTTTGTTTTTGTTGTTGTTTTGTGAAAAGTAGCTCATGTTTATTTAATTGCGACATAAATTACACTTAAATGCATACACCAGACCAACAAAGGTGGCAGCATAGGTGGCAAGCAGCCTATTGAGCCTTCGCATGTTGCCGTCAACCTTTTTTATATGTACAAGTATATACACCAACAATAACAACACCTCAGCTCTTAGCACTCAGATTCTCGTTCACTTTCTTCCTGTGGCCAACAGGAGTTTGTCATAAAAGGAAGCGAATACTCGCAGCATAATTTTAAATAAAAACCTCGATTGCGCCACAAGCGAACAAGCAACCAAGCAACTATCGCTTGCAGGTTGACACGACAAGCTGGCGGGAATAACAAAGACATAAAACAGGCAAACGTTAGGGTGAGGGGAAAAGGCAGGCAAACATAAATGTGGAATAACAGCAGCCGGCAGTAAATAACAACAAAGAAAGAACAGAAAACGAAGATAAAGCAAAAAAAAAAAAAAAGATTTACAATTTGATGTTGCTTTTAAAGCAGGAAGGCAAAGCAAGCAACGCAAAAACATGTGAAATAAGAACACTTATCAGGTTATGCTTGTACAGCAAATATTTATGTATGAGAAGTAGTAGATATACGGATATGTAGGTGTGTGTTTCAAAGTCGCATAAGTCATTAGTATGTAAGAGCAGATAAGCAATTCAAAGAGAAGTCTTAATACTGATAATATTGCTTAGAATTGCTTATAGAGATTAGAAATAGATGCTAAGTGACCAAGTTGCCAATTTTTTAGTAAATTATATTTTGTAACCAACTTCCTCAGAAGTCATATCTCTAAAGGAGTTACACATATTCTCTGAAAAAAAATTATTTTTTGAATATGATGATATTTTTTGAAATTTTTTTTTTTATTTTTTGAAATTTTTTTTTTAGTTTTTTATAAGGATCAACCGCTGCGTAAAAATTTATATATAGTATGCTTGAAGTTGTTGAGTATAACTGCTGAGTAAAAAATGTGTAAACTTTTGAAAGTGGATAATGGTTCACCTGTAAATCAAAAAAAACAACATTTACTTTAGAAAATTTGTTTAGAAAACTGCTGATGCTTTTACTTGAAAGTTCGATTTTCGAAGTTATCTGAATTAAATTTTTCATACAAAAAAACTTATATTTTAAAAATTTTAAATTTTTTCAACGAAAACGAGCATATACTTACATAATCCCTTAACTGTGATAATTTTTTTTGAATATCTAAAATGGTTGTACTCTTCAACAATTTTCAAAAAAATCTAAATTTATTTTTTGGCTTCAAGTGTACTTACTTCAGGGTTCCAGAGTCATTATACAATTAGAATAACAGTGAAAGAATGACTTCTGTGTGCAATTTAGTGTAGTATTTTTGTTGTTGTAGTAGCAGAAAGCACCCCTGCAGTAATTTGACGGAATGTTGCCGAGTTAACAGTCCTTAGCCAGTTGAAAAATCCGGTCCGTTCCGGTTAAGGGGTTACATGGGTTTCTTCGGGTAAAAAAGAGCCTTTTTTCAACAATTTTTTTCTAATAGAGTTTATTAAAATTTTTTATTGTTACAAACTTACACTAATAAAAACGAAATTATGAAATATTTGCAAATAAATATTTTATTCTCAAACAATGCGATAACATTTCCGCTGACCCTTCAAAAACAAGATGCGCCCGCCTTGGCAGAATAACCAACTTACAGGATCATCTAAAGTGAAAAAGATACGTGCTTTAGTTAAAACCTTAACCTACAACTTGGAAGAAGGAAAAAAATACTGAAAATTTGATTTTTGACAGACATATTTACAAAATATGAAAATTCTGCGACATTTGTTTTTTCAAAACGTTGTAATCGAAAAAAAATCCTTCATCCAAGTCTCTAAGAATTGTATCCCAAAGATCTGTGTAAAATTTAATGAAGATCGGTTGAGTAGTCTTCGAGAAATCTTGCCAAATGTTTTCGAAATCACAGTTTCGAGAAAAACGCATTAAAGCCCGCCCACTTAGCCTAGCTAGACTCAAGAAGTGTTATAGAATTTAATTAGACAATAAAAAAATCGATGTTTTGAAACATCTAAGCCCATGTAATCACTGAAGTTGACTCGACTATCGTATTAACACGGCCAATTATAGTATCCAAGCTTTTTTTCGGTCAGCCTCAGCACGCAAAAACTTCTAACGCGGTTTCCTCGAAACCGCAGTTTTTAAGTCAAGTGATGATAGTACAGGGAGAATGCAGCAGCTATCCACTTGAAAGTTTATAAAAAAATGTAATGCGCTTTTTTTTAAGAAAATAAGAATTTAGAACTTAAACTAATTTGTTAAAAACGATTTATGAAATTGAAGTCATAAATTTATTTTTTATAGGACAAAGAAGACCTTATAGAGTTACTTAATAGTAAAAATGGTGCCAGCTCACTATTAGGGTGTTTCTCAGAGAGTACACCGTGAATAATCAGTGAAATAGTGCTTGTATTATGTGCATTGCTGTACACTAGATGTTTGTGAGAATAGTAGTTTTTCATGTCGGTACAAAATTTACTTTACTTTAAATATGATAGAGAATGGAAAGAAATGGCTGGGCATAACGATCGCAATCATGCTAATCATATTTGCATAAGTTTTGAATATAAGTTAAATGGGTGGAAGATAAACGAACCACAACACCACCTGTTGAGTAAAACTTCCATCAGTCGAGAAAAATCGGCTGAATGCATTATATTAGTTTAGTAATTGAAAATAATCCGACTACATTGGCTTATTTACATTGTGACTTAAAAGAAATCTTCAATTATTCATCAATATTCACTTTTTCGCTTTCAAAGTAATCCCCACCAGATTTAATATACTTATGCCAACAATTTTTCCAGTTCTCGAAACACTTTTATAAGTACTTTTTGGGAAGGCCTTCAACTCATTCAGCGAATTTTGTTTTATCCCTTATCGACTGAAAACGGGTTCAATTCCGATGAATGTTGATTTATGTGTATGTCAAACTTACAAACCCATGTCTTGAAAAAGATTCTCGGGACGAGTCGGGCAAGAACGCGTTTCATGCCCAAAATATCCAGCAAAACTATTCGAACGGTATCGCGAGAGATATCGAGCCCTCTTGCCATCCCTCTTCTTCCTTCACTTTTTTAATTTTTTTTATCTAAATAAATTTTTCCAAACCTCGCAACGATTTCGCACACGATTGGTTAGAAATACAGAATTTTGTTCGAAATTTTTATTCACTGATAAAAACGCAATGCACCACTGTGGTGTACCGACTCTAAGCTGCTGCTGTAAAGAAAGAAAGATCGCGCTCATATTAGCCATAGTAATTAAGGACAGTCTTACTAACTTAGGAAATCACATTTTTTGAAATATCCATTTCTTTGTCACAATGTATACTATAAAGGATCTCTGAAGTTGCTTTTTGGATATAAATTACTTCGTGGAGGACTCCACTGCAACGTATATTAAGGTATAATATTAGTTGAAGAATAGATATTTCTGTCAAATCAGCTGTTAAAGCAGACATGAAAGTAAGTTATTTCAGTGTCAGCACAACGTTGCCGTTAATGCCCATGATAGATATTCGTTTTTATTTGATTTATCATCTAAATATTAATATCTAGGTGTGAAATGGTACGTTCAAACGAACTGGCGGTGTCCAAAGTAAACTAGTCCAAAGTAAACTAGTTTGTCAATGAACCAGCTTAGGCGGTACAAAGTTAAACCAGCATACGCCTCGTCATGGCAAAGTGTTGTCATTTCGGCTGAAAAATGTGATGTAAAATGGGATCACGTGACGGTCCCCGTAAGACGCAATCTCGATGGTAAACAGTGCATGGAATTCTGTTTAAACACTCCATGACAATACTTTTTAATATTTAGAGGTTTCATTAAAAAAATAAAAAACACACTTTAATTGTGATAATCTAAAAGTTCAATGTTTAAAAAAGTCCATAAAATATGCTGTTTTTTCAATAAAAGGTTTATCGCTTTGAAAAATATGTACATACAGTTAAAACGCGAGATAAACAAATAAATATTTACAATAAACATTTCAGAACATAATCCTTGAATACGTGAAATGAAAACAGTGGAATTATTGTTTTTGCTGCGTCGTGTGTGTCGATTAACCTCGTTTATATTAATAACAATACATCCGTTAACCGAATGTGGATATAAATATTACATGTGTTTAACATTTCACACAACATAATCAAATAATAAACGTCTATTAAAATTTATCTAAAACGCACTCACACACACATGCACACTCTTTTAATTACCCTTTGTCACGCATATTCGCAACATTAAACACACATTCACATACGCACACAGAGGCACTAATGGAGGTATGTATGTTAAGTGTTGCACATGAATATGCAAAGTAACGCTTGGCGGTAATGTGGCACTGATTTGAAATTCATGCAAAAACACCATTAGTGGTGAATGTAGAAACGGGCCTAAAGCGCTTTATGTAAACACATGTGGACTTGTGTAACCTCGTTTAGTCGTCGGAACTCTATTTTAAATGGACGGTAGCGGCACGTTGGGTGTTAAATTGCTTTGTTATACAGATTTGTTAATTCGCTAACAAAAAGCAGAAGATACCTCCGAACCTCAAAATATAAACCTAAAAACAAGCCGTTATGAGTTTGATGGTTCTGCAAATTAAGAGGGTGAAGCGTGGCAGAAGGGCTTAGAGATACCGATCTTATGCTGTGTGGGTCTCGGAAAATTATTGCTATTAGCCAACTGAGGTTAGTTTTGGTTAAGATGTTGATTCTAAGAGAGATCTAACTTGAACAGCTTAGAACGCCGGTCGGTTGGATAACCAGAAACTGCTTTATTTATACATATAAAAGATCATAAGACCCTTACAAATAGAAATGGATATGTATCTTCAGACAGCCAAAGTCCGTTTCGGCTATGTCTTCTGATCGACCGACGTTTCATCGCCTTACAAATTAACCAACTTAATAAATTTAGAAAAATTAATTTTGAAAGCATGAATCCGAAGATGATTGTGGCAAATTGTAGGAGAAAAGAGTCGTTAAAAAATTGTTGTAGAGCACCGTGCTCCTCAGAGAACCCTTTCGAGAGAAATAGTCTCTGATCTTTCCCTCTCCCGTTAACTGCGCTTCGGGAACTGAAAGAAATTATTCGTATAATATTGTTACTGCACAGCACCCTATAGCGTACACGGTTGCTAAAACAGTTTTCGAGCTTCGTTTATTGTTTTTGCAGTATTCAACGTGGCCTGAGATGATGTTTCCACCAGTACTTTAAAAGAAAAGTAGTAAATTTGTGAAGCTATTATGATCTTTTCCTAGTTGTTGAAGTTTTCTCGCTAATATTTGACGTTCAGAGACCTTATCTCATTTAAACTAGATATGATATTGTCTGTCTGTCATAATGTCTAGCGGCTAGAAACAATATTGTCATAATAAGGCTTTCAGTCTTTACACAAATACTTAGAAGAAGAAGAATATATCAGGATATCTATTATCGTTCCTTATAGAATACTGCAATATGTGCTAAAATATATAAACACACTACCCATGCGATGAAAAATATGTAATTTTTCTGAGTAAAATTATCACTATTTTCAGGAGAATAAGTTCAGATGAAAATTTTTATTGTGGGTAACTTTATTGTAAATTAAATTATGCAATTATAAGAATGTCCAGTATTGAGCACTTTGGAAAATGTAGAAAATAACTCGTTTACAGTCGTTTTGCGACTGTGATGTTTGAAGCTGCTTCAAGCTAACTTTGAGTTGCTTAAACCGAAAATGATAGTAAAAATTTCGTTACACGCAGAACGTTTTGTGTTGTAGTCAAGGGAATCAAGAGTCAAACCACCACCACGCTGTACGTAATGAAAAATTTTTGAATTCAAATTTGTGATCAGATAACTCGAATACCACACAGGCCTCGTAGCATATCAGTTGAAAATTTTGTTTTTTCAGATTTGTTGAGTAGTGTAACTTTTATAAAGTTTTTTTTATATAATAAATCAGACTTGCTTGGCGGAAAAACACAAAAGAATGAAAGAGAGCCAAAGGTAATGCTTCACTATTTGAGTTATTGTTATTATGAAATAAAGTTTTAGTATTGGATTTTATTTAATAAAGAATTTAAGGAAGTGTACTTTACTATCAATGATAAAGTAACTATCGACAGTTACACAAAATTATTAATATACTTACTCGTATGTATTTATTTTTTGTCACTCAGTTTTAAATGAAAATATTTCTACCTGAAATAGAAAATCTCCTTAAGCCTCAGTTTCAGCTACTACCTTTTCTTTGTTGCTAAATTTGTGTCCAGCGAGCATTCTCTTGAGGTCTGAGAACAGAAAATGGTCACTGAGGGTCAGATCTAGAGAATACGTTAGATGCGGAAGCAACTCGAAGCAGAGTTCATGAAAATTTGACATCCTTTTCATTGATGAAATATGTGAATCTGTAGAATATCCCGATAAAATAGCACTTTTTGTTTCTTCAAATGGGGTATTTTTCGCGATTCCGTTCTTCAACCGCTTTTCAAAACAATACCTGTTATATTTCATATTTTTAATAAATGGACCTCTTAAATAGATGAGTTTAAAAACCAGAAATAATCAGTAATATTAATTAAATTTGAATTTGAAATATTTTATTTGGTGATTTAATAGTTAGCCTTGGTTAGGATATATGGCTAAATTTTAAGTTGGAGCTTATCACGTTTGAATTGTTATGTTCAGTCTTTCTGTTCTTAAGAAGTCGTCTTGGATTCATTAAAAATCAGCTTGGTTGTTATTTTATTTCTATATTATGGAAGTCTAAAGGTGTGATACCAGAGGTGTTTTAGCCTTCATCTCGCAATGCGGGGTAGTCTGGAAGTATTCAGTTGTTTTTATTTTATTTTATTCCCAGGAGCTATTACAATCGGCATCGCATTAGAATTTTAAGATTATCGCCTAGACGCCAATAGGTCAATGACCATTCAGAACCCGCAGAGTTGGGAAAAGTTTAATTTTGCTGAGAGTGAAAGCTTGCTGGTTCTTTTGCGTTTTAGACCAAACTAATTTTATAACTAATAAATATGTAACCATTTGCAGACAACTCTTTGCTTTTCTAGAAACTTTTCATAAAAATAAGGGATTTCGGAGATTTCAAGGGAAAGCATTTAAGCATCAAATATTTATGACGAACGATTAAAAATGTTTTTTTTATGTTCTTCTTCTTTATTGGCTTAGATACCGCGAATAAAGCCGAGTTAACAACAGCGCGGAAGCAGATAAGATTGCACCTGCTCGATTAAGTTCTGCAGCTCGAATTATTTTTTCCAGCAGCAGGTTGAATAAGTCGCACGATAGGGAGTCCTTGTCTGAAACCTCGTTTGGTATCGAACGGCTCGGAGAAGTCCTTGCCGATCCTCACGGAGCTTTTGGTGTTGATCAACGTCAGTTTACACAGCCGTATTAGTTTTGCGGGGATACCAAATTCAGACATCGCGGCATAAAGGCAGCTCCTTTTCGTGCTGTCGAAAGCAGCTTTGAAATCGACGAAGAGGTGGTGTGTGTCGATTCTCTTTCTCGGGTCTTTTCCAAGATTTCGCGCATGGTGAATATCTGGTCGGTTGTTGATTTGCAAGGTCTAAAGCCACACTGATAAGGTCCAATCAGTTTGTTGACGGTGCGCTTTAATCCTTCACACAATACGCTCGATAGAACCTTATATGCGATGTTGAGGAGGCTAGTCCCACGGTATTTGGCGCAGATTGTGGGGTCTCCTTTTTTATGGATTGGGCAAAGCACACTTAAATTCCAACCGTTGGGTATGCTTTCGTCCGACCATATTTTGCAAAGAAGCTGATGCATGCTCCTTATCAGTTCTTCGCCGCCGTGTTTGAATAGCTCGGCCGGCAATCCATCGGCCCCCGCCGCTTTGTTGTTCTTCAGGTGGGTAATTGCTATTCGAACTTCTTCATGGTCGGGCAATGGAACGTCTGCTCCATCGTCATCGATTGGGGAATCGGGTTCGCCTTCTCCTGGCGTTGTGCATTCTCTGCCATTCAGCAGGCTGGAGAAGTGTTCCCTCCATAATTTAAGTATGCTCTGGGCATCGGTCACTAGATCACCTTTGGGGGTTCTACAAGAGTATGCTCCGGTCTTGAAACCTTCTGTAAGCCGCCTCATTTTTTCGTAGAATTTTCGAGCATTACTCCTGTCGGCCAGCTTATCAAGCTCTTCGTACTCACCCATTTCGGCCTCTTTCTTCTTCTGTCTATAAATGCGTCTCGCTTCCCTCTTCATCTCTCGGTATCTATCCCGTCCCACACGTGTAGTGGTCGATCGTAACTTCCTTAATTCGTTTGCCATGGTCGTTATCAAAAGGGAGTTTCTATTCCGGGGCTTATTGTTCCTTTTCCTTAGAGGCGTTTTTTACGTGGCGGGTCCCAAACCCAGCGCACAACCCTATGTAGGGGATGTTTCGCCTTCTCACTTTAACTCGCCTTCAAACGGATGTTCTTTGGCTACTTAAAGGATGCTTGGCCTAGGACCGGAAGTCGTAAGCTGCTTGAGCCATATGTAAAAGAATCGTTTCTGGCCACTACCAAGTGCATGGCGATCAGAGAACTTTCCTGACTTGCGTGAACTTCTACACATGACTTCATCCTCCATGTTTATCATGCAAAATAAATATGCATTGATTGATGAGTGAGTTAAATTGTCTAGAAAAACAAAAAATACAAATTTAACATGAAAAAATCAAAACTGCTCCTTTTACAACAATTAAAAGCTTCACCGCAAATTACCGGTTAGATTGTACTTTCGATAATAACTGCAATGCATTTGCATATTCAAACACACACACACACAAACAAACACAAACACGAACGAGTGTGTGTAGAACAGTATAAACATTAGGTGAAGAGCTAAATTGCAGGTAAATATGGAAGAAGAAAAAAGCAAATTAAGCAAACAAAAAATGAAAGTAAAACAAAATGGAAACCACAAAACCAACAGCACAGAACAAACAACAACAGCAACAACACAGCCACTGTAATGACGGGTAAAAACAACAATTAGTGCATTTTACGATGCAGGCGCAATAAAATGAGGACAATAAGGGCAAATAAGGGCCGCACACAGCTAACCTGCACATTTATGACAACAACACTAACACACGCACACACAACACCTAAATACATATGTGGCGACGTAAATCACGCTATTGCATACAAACAAGCTTTTCAACACGTGCACTCATACATACACATTTCTGTATATTTCTGTGTAAACATATGAGGTTTGTGTGCGTTTGCAAGGAAAATGACTGGAGTGAAGGCAACACAAAAGAAATGCAAATATGCACAACAATTCATAACAGCAGTAGCAACAGCAAGCGCCAACAACAGCAAGGGCACCTATACATATACATACACACAAACACATACATTGCGTACAATTAAACATATTTACACACCTGCCTGCATATTTGCATATGTAAGGGAGCGCTGGCGACGACATGCTTTGTGTGCAACAGCTGCGAGCGTTTTGTGGCAAATGTACCGTTCATCCTTAAAATTCATTGTTGTTGCTCTTATTGCCGTTAGCTGTTGACTATGTGCCGTTATGTTGTTGACAGCAGGACAACCACAAGCCGTAGCAACAAGCATACGAAAGCAGTCTGAGGCGATAAGTGCCGGCAAAGCGGTGAAGAAGGAAGCGAGCAATCGGAAAAAAATATGAAAAATATGTCTCATAAGAGGTGATGCATGTTGCATACATTATGTTGTTGACTTTTGCACATTGACGGATTTCGCACAGTGCGTTGGTGTCGGTAGATATGCGGGCAAAATATAGGAATAATAATGCGAAGTTAATTAAAAAATAGGAAAATAAGTTATGTCACCCGGAGACTCTCTAAAGTTTTTAAGGGGGTATTCTGGTCTAGAAGCATGAATTTCAGGTAATTTTTAAAGTGTCGTAAAAAAAAGGCGATTAATATTTTTACTATCCATTTTTTTATTAGTTATTTGTTAATTTTAGAAGAGTACAGAAAAAATTAAAAACTAAAAACAGTAAAAAATTTAAAAATTATGAGCTGACGAAGTGGGAGGTCTCTAAAAATTTTCACGTGACCATACCCATGATTTCAACCCTCCTAGTTATCTGAAATCAAAAAAAAAGATTATGATTCTAGAATAATGTCGCAATGGCCGGAACTTCGGAAAAGTGGGAAAATGTTTTTTTCATAAAATGGCGACTGCCTGAAAAAAAAGTTTCTTTGGATCACTTTTTCTGACTATCTCGAATTTAAAAAATAATAAAAATAAAAATTTGGGGATGGGGCTAGTGCCAACCATAGACAAGCCTATAAAGAAGACTATATAAAAATTTCAAGTAAATCGGTCCAGTAGAACTTGAGAAATCGTGGATATCGTTCCGAAAAAGTCAATTTTGAGAAAAACGCGTTCAAAGTTTCGCGTAAAGTCTTTTGTTCGATTAGTTCCGGCCGAACCAGTTTGGATGCCGGGTCAGAAAAATGCCTATACCTCCGAAAATAATTTGATTTTTGAAAAATCCTCTTGTGCACATATTCGTGAATAGTTAAACTTTGAAAATATAAAAAAAACATTGATTTTTTTTTAATTTCTAGACCAGAATACCCCCTTAAGAGGCTTTGTAGCTGAATACACAAGAAAAATTTTACTTCGAAGCGACTGAATATTGAATTTGCTACAAAAAAAATTTCATTGCAAAAGAAAAAAATATTGGCAACATCTGTACACTGAAGAGCATATATTAGGTTTACCACGATGTTTGCCACACCGAAAAGGAAACGTCGGGGACCCTATAAATTAGACAGTGTGTAGTCGAAAAAGTCTTTTCGTATTTCATATTAATAAATAAATAAACAAATATATTCCATTTTGGTTGACCACTTTTTGCTACTTTTCCGCTAGAGACATTATTCCATTAGTGTAAAACTTTCAATAGTGTAAATCGAAATTTCCAGAACGGAAGTGAGCGAACCATTGTTGCGCTACACGAACTGATACAGCATCGTCTCCATAAACGTCACTTAGTGGCTGGCTGGCGTGGCATTCTTCCCTTTTTATACAAAAATTTCAAAATATGGCGAATTTCTTCATTATTTTCACTCATTTTTGAACGGCTGTACTGTTTTTCAACTACTCCGAATTTAATTCTTTTTGCTTAAATGAAGCTTAAAATCTCACCTTTCCAACACTGTATGGTTTAACACAATATGGTTGGTAGTACTGGAGATATACGACTGCAACGACATCCAGTGACAAAATACGAAAATACTTTTTCCACTACCCAATATACAAGTATAACTGATCAGCGTGACTAGTTGAGTCTATTTAGCAATGTCCATCTATCCGTCTGTATATATGTATGTAAGCAAGTTCCTCAGTTCATGTGACAACGATAATTTTAAACCATTTTATCATGCAAGAAATGCACATATGAAGGGTATTATGGCTTTTGTGTAGTAGAAGATATCATAATCAGCATTACTCTTCGTCTTCATCTATTTATTTATGTGGTAGTCGAATTTTAAAACAAACTGCCAAGACTACATAAACTTCACTGCCGTGACAACAATCTTTTGTTTCAGTTGTTCAGTGTCTAATTTTATCCCCTCTCTCTCTCTGTGCTTGCATGTATTTACATCCTATTTAACTTCAACAACCACTGTGCAAACGAAATGCTCAAAAATGCTGCGCCCAGGAAATATATGCATGAGCTAGGCATATTATGACAGCTGAAGTGATTGTGAGTGCTTGCTTGTGCTCGCAGCGCAAAAGTCAAAGTCAACAGCCGTACTTAACCGACTTGTTGCTGCTTTTACTTACAAGTCGAGTACCGCTAGTCACACACTAGTATATACACAAATTACCATCTATGTTTTTGTGTGTGTGCTATTTAACAGAGGTGTGTACATATGTTGGCAGCAATTTGCATACTTAGCTATACTTATGTGCTCGTGGCATACTTGTAGGCGCTTAAAGCTTGTTTTAAATACTCGCAAATTATTGCGCTTTTCGTCGTTGCTGTAGACATAATAATTAACCATAAGTGTCACATAATTTTGTTGGTATTATTGAGTTGTTACGTCGGCAGCGGCACTTACTCACTGTCATAGGCTTTAGCTGTTAATTGGTGGTTCGTGTTTTGGGACCTTCTTCTAGTACGATTTGTATTTGACAAATATTGTTTATACTCGGTTTTGACGACAAATTTATGTTTAAACTTCCAAGAAGTGTGGTAATTATATTGCCTTAGAATTATGATTTAAATATGGCAATAAAAAGGAGAAGGTTTAACGCCTGATGACTTTGTTACGTATTTTCCTTAATTCTCTGATATTTTTCAAGCTTAGCAAAGTGTTCCTACGGGAAACAAAACAAAAACTTGCGAAGTCTTCAAAGTTCGTGGTTAACGTATGATAATGTGTACCTAAGTCTAAGGTGCCTTCCCATATTTAAGATTATCAAAATTGCCTGGCAATAATTCTTGATATATTTTACTTGTCTGCGTTGAAAATCGTGTTAAATCATTTGCTTAAATTTTGAGAAACTGTTTCAGGACACCTGAAATGAAAGTTATTTTATAATGTCCAACACTTTCTGACTCTAGTGGAATGTAAATGAGTTGAAAGCCTTGAATATCTGAAGAAAATGATGCAAACAACATTCGAACGGTAGCTGATGGGTAGGAATACTTTATATGACTGATCCACATTCAAAGTGACAATCGGCCTTGAACTGATAAGCACATCCCTTGAAAGGACAGAAATTGCTCTTGAGCCTCCTCCTCTGTAGTTGGCATATTTCAGGTACTTAAATTGTAATTTTGCAAAGATAGTACCTTGAAGAAGAAAGTGTTGAGTGGACTTAATTTGGGCCAGAAGTTACTTGCGCAGCGGACGCCAAACTATCGAAATGCTACTAATAAATGTTGTAGCTTTGTCTGATGTTTCGACCGTGAAATGTGAATCACCGCAATATCGCAACCATCTTTATATGTGTTATCGGTGCGAAAATGAGCTTCAAACAAAGAGACAATATTAAATTTTGTTTGGTAAAACTTTTACCGAAACCTTTCAATTGATGAAACAAGTTTATGGCGATGATTACCTATCCCGCAACAGAATGAACGAGTGGTTTCAACGTTTTCAAAGTGGTCGTGAGCACATAAATGACGATCAACATGTGGGCAAATCAAAATCCGTGATCACCGGAAATTCCATCGAAACTGTGCGTGAATTCATCAAAAATCAGCCGAAATCATCACTGAAATTCATGGGAATGAAATTGAACATCCCCAAAAAATCGATTTATCGTATTCTGACCGAAAATTTGGTCTTACGAAAGGTGGGTGCACGGTTTGTTTCGCACAAATTGACTGTCGATCAAAGCTTGCTCAGAATCCAACATTCGAAGGACATTATTATAGTGGTTTATTTCACCAAAAATGACTCTTTAACCATTAACCACTCCCCGTATTCATATGGCACCGTGCGACTTCTTCCTTTTCGGAAAAATGCATTTGTTCCTGAAAGGAAAACGTTATGCAGACGTAGAGGCCATTCCAAAGGCTTGCACCGGCATACTGGCGGCCATACCGGCCAACGAGCTAAAACTTTCGTTCGACATGCTTTTGGACCGTGCACAAAGCTGTATTGAATCAGATGGAGACTGTTTGGAATAAAATAAATTTATTTTCTGATAAAACCATTTGTTATGTTTTTTTTTAAGGTCCTGTTTACTTTGGAACGCCCCTTGTAAACTATTTTGCGCTATATTTTGATCACCAAGGCCTTCTGCAACATTTCGAAAGTGTGCACATTTTTGTTCCTTTAGCAATCGAAAAATTCACTATTTGTTGTTTAAAAATGAGTAGGAAAGATTAGGTTAGGTAAATAGGCTGATTGAAGTAAGATAGCGATCCCAGATCCAACTTGGACTTCTGAACACGGCTGTCCGTTGTTATGCGCAGAACTCCTAAAAATGGATCACAAAAAAAAAGGTTGTACAATATGGAAATAAAAACCTAAAAACTTGATTTTTAATTTTTCTCATAAATTGCTAGACAACAACGTTTTTCTATAGAACCAGTGGTTTTCCGGAAAACGAGATGAAACACTTTAACTCTTAAATATTAAACCATATTCTTTCCCCTCCTTTTCCCGACCTTAGATCGACACTAAATTGTTTTTATACTCTTGCAACCAGTTGATACAGAGTATTAGAGTTTTGTTCACCTAACGGTTGTATGTATCTCCTAAAACTAAGCGAGATACCAGGTTGTTCAATAATTTATGATTCAAAATACATTTTATTATTCATTATAATCTTCCTGAACATTAATACACTTGCTCCAAAGATCTTCCAAAAAGCGGATCCCATCCCTGAAGTGAGAATCCGAAAGGTCTGCAAAATACGCTTGAACAGCCGTTATGATCTCTTCATTTGATGACAAACGCTTGCCACGCATACATTTTTTGAGCTCTGGAAACAAATGGTAGCCACTGGAGGCCAAATCTGGTGAATACGGTGGATGCTCCAACAATTCGAACTTTAATTCATGGACTTTAGCCATTGTCAAAATGCTCTTGTGTCATGGCGGATTGTCCTGATGCAAGAAAGATTTTTTTCTTCTGCAAACTGGATCTTTTTTTTCACAAATTTTTTCCTTCAACTGGTTTATAAGGTTGCAATAATAATCAGAATTAATTCTTTTACCAATTTTTAAATAATCCGCAAACAAAATTTCTCTCGCATCCCAAAAAATTAATGCCATAACCTTCTTGACCGATTTCCGGACACGAACTCATTTCGAAGCCGAAAAACCAGATTCACACCACTCTTTAGTCACTTGATTTGATTCAGGATCATGGTGATAGACCCAAGTCTCATCCATAATGATGAATCGATGCACAAAATTCACTTAAACAATTTTAAAACGCTCCAAATGTTGCTGAGAAAGTCGCATTCGAATGTGTTTTTGGTCCATTATTAGCGAATGCGGCATCCATTGTGCACACAGCTTTCTAAAACCCTAAATTTCACTTAAAATATGGCTCACACTGCCTAATGAGATATGTAGAACAGCTACTAAATCTCTCTCTGTCTATCGACGATCTTTCAAAACTATATCCTGTATTTTGGCTATGATTTCTGGTGTTGGACGTTCGCAAAACACATTCGTTACAGAAATTGAATTTTCGTAATGATGTTGAAGGATTGGTAAAAGTTGTTCAGGCGTAAGACTTTCCATGATAAAATACCAAAAACTATTGAAAAAATTATCAAAAGTACCTTTGGATCACCCGTTACATTGACGTAAAACTATTCAAATAACATTTTCTTAAATTGTTAAAAGTTTTTTACATTGCACAAATGTCGCATCTCTCTCTTCTCTAATACTTTTTACTCGTCGGATATGTAAATATTTCAAATGTCAGTCCAAAATATTTTCTTAATACGTGTGGCTTAGTGTCTTATGAGTGAATCAAATCCAACACTTGGTAATTGAAATTCTTCGCCTGTGTTTGCATAATGTTGTCTGCATAGCAGACATGCTCGCATCCGAAACGAAATTCTCGCATATCTTAACATATTTACACAAGCCTACCACTGCTTAACTGTACTCGTACGTTCTATATTCACATGTGCTTGACTCTGCGCACGTTTGCATAAATTCCTGAAGACAAAACATTTTAAAGCCGGGCACATATTGTCTGTTAACCTTTTTCCCACAGACGACGACCTAAAATTCCATAATCTGTATCCCTTTTTAAACTCACGTGTCCTACATGAGCTGGGTTGACAATTCGTTGCCGCAAATACACACACAGCCAATATTAGGTGCATTTATTTGCGTGCTTGGATGTATAGTCACAGTGAGCTTATGTTTGCGGTCAGCGCTCTCGTGTGCAGGCAAAGCACACCCTCGTAAATTCTTGTTTACTATTAAGCATTATTTTCGGTTCTATGTTATCTCAATTTCGTGGTTCACTTTGTCACAAATCGATTTTGTTGTTGCAATCGTTTGTCATTGATAAACTGTGAAGGATTTCCAATTCTGCTTTATTGATACAAATATCTAGTTAGTGCTTCTTCTTCTTGATTGTTTGCTTGCTTTCCTATGCACATGGAGCTTTCAATGTTTCGTTATTTTACGGGCAAAAACAGGACACATGCCTTTTGTTTTTTGTCGGCATTTTGTAGCACAGTTTATAGTTCATGCATGATTTATTTAAAGTTATCAATTGATAAGAAAAATATACTTCCATCTATTCAACGTTACCTATACTTAGCAGAGGTTCATCATTATTATTTCGGCATGGAAGTTTGTATTGAGACTCTCTCCAAGACAACCTTTAGCTCAAAGCTAGCCGATAAATATTGTGAAGCTCTAATCTAAAGTTGCCAATACAACCACAGATAAATATGAAGTACTACTGTGGCTAAAACATAGTAAAAGTTTTTTAACTAAAATTTCTCATGGAAATCCATTCGTCGAAATATTGCTAGGTTAGTATGACATCAGTGAGTGAAAGATCATTTAGACCTAAGAAAAGTGAAAGCACAATTGGTTTCAAAATCATTATCACAATATTTTCGAAAAACAGTGTCGTATTAACGTCTGTGAAAAAATGCTTTCCGACTACCAGAACGTCATGAAACGTATTATTACTGGCGATGAGTCGTGGATATATGCTTATGACTCGGAAACAGATAATCATTAGGACGAATATCGAGGCTAAATTTGAGCCCAAGCCGAAAAAATTACGTCAAAGCAGGTCAAAAATTAAGGATATATTGACAGTTTTCTTCGACTATCGAAGTGTTATACACTCCGAACTCCTCCCGAACAATGTCTTATTATTTTTTGCTCATAGTAGGTCTGATCGGGTAATATTTTATTATTATTCTCCTTTAAAGTACACAGGATAGATTCATGTATGATATAACACACCTTTCAAATGCGTTCCATGGCTTTCCATACACGTACGCACTGTTTTGTCGAAATTTTCCATTACTGCTCTGTATAAATGTGGCTGAATTTCATTGATTCAACGTTGAGTTTGCTCCTTTAAAGCACGCGTGGTTGTGAGCTTGTTGCAATGGACCTGGGATTTGAAAAAATCTAATGGTGTTAAGTCACAAAATCTAAGAGGCCAATTCTGATCACTGCCGTGATGTCTCCTGCAGTAATTGAATTGTTTCGCAGACTGTATGACAAGTGGCACGGTACTGTTGGAAATACAAGTATATGTATATTGACCGCATCAATAGCATCCAATTTCAGCAAAAAAGCACTGAGTTTTTATGTCATATCGAAATTCTCAAGAAAAGTATGGCCCAATTATTTAGCCAGCCCAAAATCCACACCAAACGGTGACACGTTGTGGGTTCTCTGAACCCCAAAAGCGCCAATTCTTTTCCACGACGCTGAATTGAGGTTTCTGGATTGTCACCTACGCTATCAGGCACAGCTTCGAAACTGTCCTTTGAACGTCTTGTTTTTGGACGACCACTGTGTATGGCGTCTGCAACGGATTCTGTCTCCCGGAAATTTGTAATTAATCGCATCACAGCTTTCATTATTTTTTAAATATTGTTCAATAATGAAGACGCGTTGTTCTTTCGCGTTCTTTTTCCATTTTTATTAAAGCTAAATTATCAGCTGTATATTTGTTTTCTTTTTTGCATTATTAGCACTTTTCTTTCTACCATATGGCGTTAAAACACCCTTTGTTACATCCAACAGACGTTCATCAAAGGACCATCATCAATCATATAGAGTAAAGTCACCTGAAAGTTATGAGTTTGTTGTATGGGGGCTAGGTTAAGTTTGCGCCTAATTGCAATCGTTCTAGGCACAAATATTCAGGATTATCAGTAAAATACGATTTCGTATTTTCATTGCGATAAGTTACATATTGCCCGATATATGCGGTATAAAGTCTCCTGGATGTTCGAAAATCATTCTGCTTGGTATATGAGAGCTGAGGGAAGTACTGACATGATTCAACCCATTTCCTACTCACAGATATACAATTTTCAAGAAAATATTATCCCTGAAAGTCAACTATAGGTACTTTCAAATATTCGGTACCTAGGCGCTTGAACAGTTTTTGTTGGATTTCCACAATTTATGCTCATATGGTGGCATTTTGCAAAGGTATCATTCGTCTTATCCCGTTATAATAATTGCTTCTTGTAGACTGGGAAGGAAGTAGTCAGATGGAATTTAAAATTGTGTTCACCCATTTTTGCTTTGTAACATAATAATGTTAAGAGAATGTTACGTATCGAATATGGTTGAAATCTGTCGAGCAGCTGCAGAGATATGTAATTTTACCTAACAGTGTGCAGTGCCACACCCGTCGTCCAATTTTAAAATCGGCTCGTCCTCCTGATCATTTATATATATAAATATATATCATTTAGTTTTAGGTGATAGGTACAAACTATAGGTGAACAAAGCTATTATGCTCTGTAACAACAAGTTGTTTGGAAATAAAAACTAGTTTTGATAATAATTACTGCCTCTAGAAGGCCAATTTTCTAGCGCCAGTTTATTCAGTATTTTTGAATACCTTCGGTATCGTTCATATTAAATTTCTTTTCGTTACCAGAAGGGGCAGACGTCACGTCCTAAAGAATCTGTTTTCATCGAATCGTAAATAAACGGTCAACAAAATGAACACTTTTATAAAATATTTGATTTTAGAGACCAACATCGTTCTTTCTTTCGTTCTTTTTTTGGTCGAATTAACAAACTGTTTTAGATGTCCAGAAATCTATTTTATGTGAAATTATTATTTATAAGTAATTGCTGTAAATAACCTTAGAAAATCGTTAATTATAATGTTTATAGTCATTTATTCCGAGTGCTTTTTTGTCCCAATGCGCTCAGTGCTCTGTGAGCTTTCTCATACTATTAGAGTACATCGAAACAGGTAGCACTTTGCTGGGAATCTAATTTTTCTCTCATAATTTCTTTTTTCTAAAAAGTAAGATGAGGACAAAAATATATATTAAAGACAAACTAAATGAGGTATGCAGAATTTGGTATTGTTTGACTAACTTTACTTAGAGTCAATACTTCAGCTGAATAATTTAGATAGATTTTTTGTTTCAATATTAATGTAAAATTATTTGAATACGTTTTCCAGGCATATCGTTTCAGTATTTTTACTGTAATTTTCACTTTTACAAAGTATATAAGCCAATATGTAACATCAGAATAATGTACCACATAACATATGAAGTAAGAAAATTAGAGAAAAACTCTAAAACATTTTTATTAACAAGAACCTTACCAGCATGAGCTACTTTGTTAAACAAACCATTTTTATTTCTGTATCGCGATATTTTCACCTTAAATAATTAAGGCGTTTTTAAAACTCAGCTTTTTGGCAAAATTTAAATTAATTTAATAAAGCACCAAGGCAGAACGATATATTGATTTAGTTAAAAGTTTTGGCCTGAATTTTTTTAGGTTTAAGTTTTTTAATTAACCGAAATAACTAACCAAAATAGCTCGCTCAGCAAATATTTTTGTGAAATTTTCCAGCCTGGTATATTTTTAGCCAAATAAACGTGGAAAAATTTTGCTGATGGAAAATCTGTTTTTTCATTTATTTGTAGCACGTAAAAAATAACAAACATAAATAATTATAAATAACTAAATACTGAATGAGCAAAATATAGCAAAAAGTTTGAAGCAGCAAATATCGCTAACCAACAAAAAATTTATTTCAGCTGAAATGGTGATGTGCTAGAGATGCGCACAAATATGCAAATTAGTGAAAAAACGAACAAAATAATTTGGAAATAATTAAAAATCGTAAATATATCATGTTACAAATGGAAAATGAAAACCGAAAATGCCGTGAAGTTTTTTGCAACGAAGTTATGCTGTGGTGGCATTAAAAAGCGGAATGCGTTCAAGTGTAATTTATAAAAAGAATTAGATTAATGGTGTGATTTGCGAAAAAATGTGAATTTTTTCAGATCAGATAGATATCAAATTCCAAGCCACTCATTATGAGTTATTTCGAAAAAAACACCAAGCTAAATTATTTTAATGACCGTTAGTTAACCGTAACGGAATGTAATGAAATAAAGAAAATATGAGTTTGAAAAAATATGCTCATTACATACAGATATCAACCACTTCCAACACATATCAAAACGACATAATCAGCAGCAAGCGACCTAACACAACAAGCCCGTTATACCAGTAAACATATCAACTTGTAACCGGGTCGCGTGCTCAAGTAACAAAAAATTTAACAAAATTAGAAAAAAATAATAACTTCCTAGCCCAAAATTAGTTGGCTTGTATTGCATCTGGAGCGAGCGAGAGCAGTCAACGACGCCCAGCTGTTAAAATGTTCATAATTACGGTCATTAAGTTGCTGCTAATTGCGCTGAACCTCTTTCCCAGCCGCTGGACAAACCGGAAAGTGATGTTCCTCATCTATCTAACAAATCTGGTGACACATGGTGAGTAGTGCGAAATTTCAAATCAATTTTTTTCTACTGTGATTTTCCTTGTTTTTCTTTTTACTTTGCCTGCAATGCAAAATGGTTGGCATTCTTTTGTATTGGCGCGCTAATTGCTTGAGTGATTAAGTTTTTCGATTTTTTTTTGATACTTTGGCGGAATATTATTAAAATTGACGCAATTGCAATGTTGTTGTAGTTTTAAATCAGTTTAATTAATTTGTGATGAATACAGCAAAGAAATGAAACGAAACTGTCTCTATAAGAGGCATTTTTTGAGTAATTGCACCATAATACATATATTATATCTTCTAGAAGCATCAATCATTAAATTTTATTTTGAAAAAAAAAAAATCTTAAAAATTTGTTTCCTAACTTCATTTTATTTTTTTTTTTTTGTAATTTATTGTAGTTTTTTTAAAGACTTCCTTTTATATTTTTTCATAAAAAAATTACTTTAAACGTTATCTTACTAAAATATTTCATCATCTATTAAAAGTATTATTAAACACACTAAGTAATGAAAGTAATGTAAAGAAAAGCAAAGTGAGGTTAGTCAAGATTTTTATTGCAGTAGATATTGTATGGATTAATTTTTACAAGTACTTTAATCTATTATATATGTACATTATAAGAGTGAAAATTTCACCAAAATACTAAAAAACCTTTTCATTGGACAGCTATGAACATAAAAGTGAAAGCCAAAAAATAAAAATAAATTTTGGCGAAAGCTTCTTTGAAAGCTTTTGTAAAAGCCAGAAGTGAAAGTTTTGCAAAAGCTCTTGTTAAAGCTTTTTGTTAAAGCCAGACATAAAAAAGTTTTTTCAAATCATTTAAAGCATTTTGACGATGAATAAATTAAAAATAATAGTCTTCTGAAAGCTTGTTCGAAAGCTTTTTTGGAACTTGCAAAAACAAAATGTTCGAAAATTCCTTGAAAGGCTTTTCATGGAAGCCCAAAAATAGAAACAAGTTTTTTCTTATGCTTCTATAAAGGCTAAACATGAAATAAAAGTCTTCTGAAAGTTAGTGTGAAAGCTTTTTGTGGTAGTTGGAGGAAAAATGATTTTACGAAAACTTCTTGGAAGTTAGAACAAAAGGTTCTTACTTATGTTCCTTTATAGGCTAAATTGAAAATAAAAGTCTTCTGAAAGTTTGTAGGAAGGATTTTTGTGGAAGTTGAAGAAAAATTTGGTTTTCGAAAACTCCTTGGAAAGCTTTTTCTGGAAGCCAAAAAAAAAATTGAATGCTTACGTATGCGTAAAAGCCAAAAAACTAAAAGCCTTGCTAAAGCTTCTGTAAAAACGTTTTGTGGAAGTTGGAGAAAATTATTTTCGATAGCTCCTATGAAAGCTTTTTATGAGAGTTAGAAACAATTGTATATCTTGAGCCTCTTTGAAAAGTTTTTATGGAAGCTATAATAAAAATAGTTTGTTGAGTCTAAATTTGAGTAGTCACCGCACTAACACCATAAAACATATAATTTTTCCGGAAGAATGTCGGGGAAAAATCACGAATAGTCACTTATAGCTAACAAAACTGAAGTAAAAGTCACCCCATCGCAGTGTAAGTCTCCACATTTGAACTGATGTAACTTTTTTCTATTAAGAAAATTTGAATAATCGATTCGAGAAACGCACCAGCATATTACGAGAAATTTTTATAGAGAACTCCTTGGCGTACCAACGTACATACTTATTATAAGGAACTGTTATTATAAGTGACAATAATTAGCGCTTTTATAATAAAATAAATAGAAATTAAAATAAATCAAAAGTAACCTGTTTATCACTAGAAAATGGAAAGTCTAAAGGTGTGAGAAGTTTTTGAGACTTAATCTGACAAAGGCGAAACTTTCGGATATGGAGAGTTGACATTCTTCATTCTCTTCTTCGAAGCAAATTATACAAAGGCATCCTGAAAAATTATAAATCCTACCGCATGTATAACGATTGAACGGTATCTTTGTACAACTACTGAAGGTTGATCTTTGCTGAGAGCGTAGAACTTAGTAGACGATCACGTCCTGAGATTTAGTAGTAACTTTGAAAATTTTTCAATTAAAACTTAATCTGGTTATATATATGTTTATGTACATTTTATATACTTCTTAAAGTATATTACTATTTTCGAAATTAGTATTTAAAATAACACAAAGTAAATAAAAATTCATTAAAAATACTGCAGATGTTTTATAAAATACTTAAAATATTACTTATAGCACATGGTGTCCTAGAAATTTACCTAAGCAAACTTTACTTGTTCTACTGACGGTAAATTAGCGAGGGAAAATAAGAGAAACTTATACAGTTGAAACATATATATTTAACCAAACTAATATAAAAGCATATACTGAAAATATTTGACAAATTAAATTTCCCCTAGTGATGATGGATGAGCCACGTTTCGCGCAGCCGATACCGAATGTAACAGTTGCTGTTGGCCGAGACGCCAATTTGCCATGCGTTGTTGAGCACTTGGGTGGCTATAAGGTCAGTTGAAATTTATTTAAATATATAAAAATATAAATTAAGTTATTTCTTAATTAAGTTTGCGACTTTTCAGCCCACCATGTCCTTTTACATTCTCTTTGTAATTTATAATTATTCCTAATATTTCTAATTTTCTATTTCTTATATAAATTTTTAGGTCGCCTGGATACACATCGATCGCCAAATGATACTTACAATACACAAGCACGTCATCTCACGCATACCACGCTATACCATTACCTATGATAATGCCAACACATGGCTGTTGCATGTGAATCAGGCGCATCAAGATGATCGTGGCTATTATATGTGCCAAGTAAATACGAATCCTATGATAAGCCAAGTGGGTTACTTGCAGGTTGTGGGTAGGTGCCACTAATTTTATATAAATACTACTATTAATTATTATATTGTAATAAAACTCTCATTGTGTGAGATCAAAAATTTAATAATAATGATTACGAGTATTATTTAATAAAATTATACGTTTTACCAGCTGAGATTGTATTGCTCATACCAAATGGTGTACCGCAGACTTATTTTCACTTGGCTGGTTCTTTATGCTACTAATGTTAATTATTTGAATTTAATAATATTTATATATTAATACATTAACATAATTTCATATTTGCTCATTTTAAATTATGGAATATCTTCTTTCTTTTATTTTAAATAATATAATAATTTTGTTTATCCATATTTTCTTCCTTCTTCAGTACCACCGAATATCTTAGACATCGAAAGCACGCCCTCATCTGTGGCTGTGCGTGAAAATCAAAACATCAATATGACTTGCCGTGCTGATGGCTTTCCAACACCGAAAATAATTTGGCGTCGCGAAGATGGCGAGGAAATTGCCGTCGAAAAGAAGAAGAAAGGTGAGTTTCATACGGCTGAAGCAACAATGTTTTGCAATATATGTATAAAAGCTTTATAAAAATAATTTTTACTCTACTCTTTTTATCACTCTTCACATTTTTTTAGTTTTGGTCTACGATGGCGAGGTGCTGCCACTGACAAAAGTTAGTCGCAATGAAATGGGCGCTTATTTATGCATAGCCACCAATGGTGTACCGCCCTCGGTGTCTAAAAGGATTATACTGGATGTTGAATGTTAGTATAAAATCTATTTATTATTGAATATAAATAAAATAAATTTATAAAACTGAATTATGTCTAGAGTATCCTATATATATACATGTGTATATATAATTAGACCTACCAGTTCTATTTAAAAATATTGCCAATTACTTATCAATTCATTAGCACTAATATAGTGTGTCCGTTATTTCCCAAGTTGACTAATTTTTGCCATAGAATCATTTCTAAAAAGTTATACACAGTTAAATTATACACCAAATTACCTGAGCATGCATACAACTGATTTGTGCTCTCTGTGTTGCTCATACGACGTGGTGTATCACATACATACAGTACTTTTCCTGTATAACTTTTAGAGGAACATTTTTATGAAACAAAAATATGCAGCCTGATTTTGGAGAGCAGAAAATTTTGTTTTAGAAAAGCACTTTTTAAAAGTTGTAGATTTTTTTGTTCTGGAAAAAATATATATTCTAAAAAATCAAAGGATACCATATAAATATATGGAAAAAGTAAGACGATATATGTAAGCACGATATAAATTTAGCATAAAGCACTTGCTTGCAAAAACTGTAATTTAAGGAGGCGCTTGCAAAAAACTCAACTTGGAAAATAACGGACACCTGGTGTACTTGTATAATATATGTGACCTGGTCTACGAAAAGGGAGCTAACGTGCGAAAACTAATTTTCTGGGAAAAGCTGTTAAAAATAAAAACTCGTTTCGTCAGTTTCTCGTTATCTCATTAATTTTTTGACACCTAAGCCCCCTTTTCGTAGACCAGGTCACATATATTAAAAAACATACTTAACCATTTATATATGAAAAACGCACTATTTTATCATGTTTTATTTGCTTCTCATTTCCATTCCCTTTTCTATTGAAGTTTCTCCAATGATTTGGGTACCAAATCAATTGGTTGGCGCGCCAGCTGGCACCGATGTTACAATTGACTGTCATACGGAGGCACATCCTAAGTGAGTTTATGAATTAAATAAATAATGAGCAGAACTTAGTAAGGAACTGAATATTGTCTAAATGATAATTAAATCTGTTATGGGTATATTAGCTGACAATATTTTATTGCTTAATATTACTTTATATATCATTATATTAATAGATGAGCTAGGAAAACTGTTGTAATTTAATAAGCAGCTTATGATTTATTAACAATATTTGTAAACATAACAAGATAAAAATACATATTTAGAATTATTTGTCAGTGATTGCAAAAAATTCGGTATAAATAATACAACTACAATAAAGCATATCGAAATCCTCTATAAAAGGCTGGTGAAGAAAATTGCTTACTTAATCATGTTAAGTCATTTACTAGGGTTTTTAAAAATCACCAATCGCTGTGATTCGTGTTTGAGAAATCAACAATATAATATTTTTTTTAGGAACGACATAACCATGTATGATGATTCCAAGACTCTCTTCTTCTCCATGTTTCAACCACTCCATAGTTTTACTTAAAATGACTTCAGTCATTTCAGCAGTTCGCTGCGTGTATTTTATCCCGGAAATCATTAAAGTAAACTACTTTGATTTTCTATTCCTGTTGTGGTGAAGGAACATACCTTTAAAATTCATAAAATATACTTTTAAACAAATACTTTAAATATTTTTTTTTTGCTATAGTCTTCTTAAATGGAGAAAATATTAAGATTTCCTCGGGTATAAAACAGTCTTTTTAAAAGCATTTTTTTCTCATATAAAAGATGAAACATTTTATTAGAGTTTTTTGTCGTTACAAACATAAATTATTAGCAAAGAAATTCTGAAATTTTTGGAAAATAATGTTTTAAACTGAAAATAATTAAAATAAACTTTTAAACAAATACTTTAAATATTTTTTGAGCTATAGCCTTCTAAAATGGAGAAAATATTAAGATGCATGGGTTTCGTCGGGTATAAAACAGTCTTAAAAAAAATTGTTTTCTCATATACAAGATGAAACATTTTATTAGAGTTTTTTGTCGTTACAAACATAAACTATTAGCAAAGAAATTCTGGAATTTTTGGAAAAAAAATGTTTTAAACTAGGCCATTGTGACGCGTTGGCGGGATAACTCCTTACAGGATCATCTAAAGCGAAAAAAATACGTGTTTTAGTTAAAAAATTATCTCTCAATTTGAACAAAGGAAAAAAACTAAAAATTAGATTTTTGGCAGACATCTTTACAAAAAAATTAAAATTTCGCGACAGTTTTTTTAAATAGTTGTAATCAAATCCTTTGTCCAAGTCTTTAAGAAAACCTGTGTAAAATTTCATGAAGATCGGTTGAGTAGTTCGCGAGAAATCTTGTCAACCGATTTCAAAAACACAATTTCTTGAAAAAAGTTTAAAGACGGCGCACTTAGCCTAGCTGGCCTCGAGCGGTCAAGTTCACAAGGCTGTATATCCGAAACTCCGAATTTAATATTCGGATCAATTTGAAAATTTAGGATAAAATTTTAGAGGTGTTGTAGAATTTAATAAGACTTACTGTCTTATTGAATTCAATAACTTCAATAACTCCTTAAGTTGTACTTAATTTACCACTGAAAAGTATATAGATTCTAGGTACATATAAAATACATATACATATATTATATACAAGTATTTTATGTTTCTTAACAGGGCAATAATTTATTGGGTATATAATTCAGTCATGGTGCTGCCAAGTAAAAAGTATAAAACGGACTACACGGAGAATTCCTACCGGTAAGTGCAGCGCCTTCAAATAATATTATAGAATATTTTTTTTCAGAAATTATTATTAGAAATTATAAAAACGGTCTTCGGTCAGTTTAACTTTCTTTGTTTTATATATAAATTTTATTTTGCGAGATAACTTCTTCTCTCAATAATGGCTTAGTTTGCGGAAGCTATCCCTGTCTACATATTTCTTTAAATTCTGTTTGAAGACTCATAACTTGTCATTAGGCATTGTACAATCATGAAATCATAAATTTTTACATTTGTTTTAAAAATTTGTGGTGAATTACACACAAAAAAAGTCTCACCGCTATATTTTCGGTTAGTTATAACTTATAACTTTTTGAGATTATATGAAACCTCTCCATACATGTTTATATTTTCGATTTGCAAAAATATTCTGCCTGTTTTAAATAAAGTCATATAGATTTGCCATTTTAAATATTTCAAATATTTATTTTAAGTATTCATGTTTCGTAAAAATGTTTTAAATTATTGCATATTGACATTTTAGTTAGTTACTTTGACTTCTTTTAGCTACATAGAATATTTTATACAAATTGTTTTTTTTTTCTATTATGCATTTTCATTTTTTCAACAATCTTTTCGTAAGTGAAATTTTTATTTTCCTTTGTAAACAATTCTCTTTACCACAACCATTCTTCTCCGCAACCCTAAACTATTTATTATTATTGCTTTATTCTGTTTACCGTTACGCTTACATACACTCCTGCAACATGCAACAAATGCGGGACAACATAACAATAACTGCAACACAGCGCTCACATGAAGCTGACAATAAGAAATTTACAATATGGTGACTTTGGCAACTATCGATGCATATCTAAGAACTCGCTCGGCGAAACGGAAGGATCCATACGTGTTTACGGTAAGTAAAATGAAATGAAACGAATGCACATTTATTTACATACAAAATGAGAAGTAACAGTTGCAAGTGCACAGTATCATAGAGGGAGACATAGCAATTCTTGGAAGTTTTATAAGAGAGCAATTCTGTTGTGCTTGTGTTGGTAGCAATAAAATTTTCTGTTTGAGATAGTAGAACATTTATACATATTGTAGAAAAATGGTAGTGATTGAAAACCTTTTGATATGGTACCAGAACGTGGTGGGGTTACGAGAGCTTGTTATTAATGTAATTTATAAGAAAGAAGATTTATAGCTCTCGAAATGATAGCCTTGGTAACGTGACATTAAGTTAATCTCCTGTTGGCTAACCTTGTTCGGTGATCTGCTAGCGTTATAAGACTGCCTTTGTAGAAAAAACTGATGCAAAATATGAATCAGTAGGTAGTTTTATTCTGTTCGGTTTGTATGTATGTGAACCAGTACTTATTTTACGAGATACCGATCTAAAATTTGGAACACATCATTTCCGCTACTAAAGAATATAGCTGTCATACAAATAGACCGCTCAAAATATAAAAGTTCTAAACTCTTGCACAGTAAGCTTTTTTATTTGGCAACATATCATTAAGAAATTTGTCATAAGCTATTGACCAAGGCAATGCTACAATCTCTGGGTCCCCTCGGAAAAAAGATCGCCCGCGTTGGCAGGATAACTCCTTACTGGATTATCTGAAGTGAAAAAATACGTGTTTTAGTTAAAACCTTAGCTTAGAATTTGGACCAAGGCAAAACAAGAGTAAAATTGGATTTTTGGCAGACAGCGTTACAAAAAATTTGAATATTTTAGTGTAAATTTCGCCACATTTTTTTCCTCAAATATTTGTGATGGAAAAAAATCTATTAAAAACTATTACTAGGATGAACTTGAGCTTTAGGACAACATTCTAGAGACAATAAAAACCCCGACTTTTTGAAATCCGTAACTGAAATACTCTAATATAGTATTAAAAATATAAATTTTCGAATACTATTAATTCACATTTCCTGTTAATTATTACAGAAATTCCACTGCCATCGACGCCCTCAAAGCAAGTCACACATACCACAATTGAAACGAGGGAAAGTGAGTATAACAGCATTAAATATTTTGTTTTAAATAAAAATATGAACATGCCTAATGAAAAAAAAAAAAACATTTTATTTTAGTCAAAAGTCGTACACAACAATATATTTTTTTGTAATTTATTATGTTATCAACGCTTTCAGACAACATCATACCCACACGCAATGACTCCATAAATGCTATACAAAAGGATATATCCTTGATGAAAGCGGATTTGCTGGGTAGTGGCGCATCCTCGGCTTCCTCCTCGCATTCCGCCACCGCATCTATTACGGGAGGAAATGGAAATAGTCTGTCGGCCCTGGGCGGCTCCGGCATAAATGCCGTCGATCGCAAGGGTACGTTGGCTATTGGCAAAAGTATGTACTATACGGAGCAGCCACCCAAGCAGTTAGATGGCTCAGCGGGTGAGTAGTTGACGAGAAAAATTTGTTTAAGTAAAATATTTTTCCTTTCAAAAGTTAAGAATATTTTGCTGTAAATAAAACAAAAAATCTATGAATCCTGATATACATTTTTTCAAAAAATAAAAAAAGTATGTAAAGAATTTAATTGATATTCTCACTGAAGTTTTGAATACTAATAAAAATTTATTACAAACATCTCATAAACACAATTTTATATTGCTTATAATTATTTTTATGTTTTCATAAAAACTAACTCTTTAACTAACTTGTTAAATTTTTTCGTATTTTCCATTTGTCTTTCGAACTTTCCAGCTGGCGCCTTACACAAATCACCAAGCATTTTCTATTTGTGTAGATTTGCGTTAATATTCTTATTATTAAGAAATCAATCATAAAATTTATGGTCTTATGGCCATTTAAATAATTAACAAAATATAACGAATGAAAATATGAAACCTTAGATATAAAGTAATTGTAAAATATGACACATTAAAGAATTGCTATTAATTTAGAAATTAAAAAAAGAATCAAGAGTTGGCTATGATATAATTTAATTAAACACGTTAAAATTATATAATTATATTTTTGTGACCACAGTTTGTGCTATTTGAGCAGAGTACAGAGAAAATTATATTGAGCTATTATGTAAAGAGTTGCATTTTCAATACTTTCCAAGACTCTGAAAATATACCTTTCTGTGTTTTTAATACGCTACATTACTTTGAATTCTCTTTTCGATGGTCCGAAAATGATTTATGGAATTAAAACTCAAAAATAGTATTCACTTCTATAAAAAAATGATACTTTCCATTCGCCCTGGGTATCTTGACCAATAACGCATAGTTTTCTTATTGACGAAGCTTTTCAGCCAGAAATGAGCCTCATCGCTGAAGATGATCTGTCGATGAAAATCCGGATCATTTTCAAGTTGTTGCTTAGCCCAATTCACAAACATACGGCGATTCATGGTGGTCATTCATTCATGGTGATCATGCGGTTTCAGTTCTTGCATCTATTTGATCTTGTAAGGATGTAGGTCAAGGTCCCAACGCTTGAGAACAACGTGCGAGAGATTTGGGTTTTCCTCAATTGATGCGCTATCGACAGCAATATTCTCGACACAACGGACATTTCTTTGCCTCACTGGCACAGGAACATTTTGTACTGTACCAGTTGATTCAAAATTTTTGCTCAGCTAACAGGACGATTATGACGACCATAAATTGGACGTAGCGCTCTTAAAGTTGAGGCGACTGACTCCGAATTTCGGAGAAACTACTAAAGAGAAATGTCAGAAGAAGATCGGTCTATTTTTGTAGCGTTGTTTTGAAAAATTCCGTTATTTTCTCTAAACTTTTCTATAAACTCAAGTATTTAAAGCGTGACAAAGTAAAGGATGATATATTAAATTTTCAAAGTGGAAGGTCATTGTTTCAAGTGCATTGGTAAAAAATATCCGAAGCTTCGTATGTAAAAGCTGAAAGTTGAAATATTTGAATAACGAAAGGATGACCAAGGTTATGAATGTTCTGACAATTGAAACTTAAAGAATTCTGGTTAAATTTTCGGGTAGTTTTGGGAAATTATAGTAAAGAAGTGAGAGAGCGTTTTCATCAGGAACTAAAAGTGATGGAAGAAAAGTATTAAGGTTGATGAGATCATTATACGATGCAAAAATATAGCTCATCTTTAAAATACACCTGAACCTTAAAAAGAGATTTTCAACACAATGAGGTAAAGATTTGAAAAAAGAGCGACAATTTTACAAAACGATTCACAGTTTCATGATTTGTACGCCCAAATTTGTGCATCCAGAATCGATGTTACATCTAGGGCAACTAAACCACTGTATAACCGTGTTATTTGTTCTACCAATTTTTTCTTCAATTTTACAATAATTCTATCCCATGCTGTCTTCTCACGAATTCACTTATCGCATAATGTGCAAACAGGACGAAGAACAGAAAAGAATTTGTCTTTAAAATTTCACTCAAAGGTAATTATAAAATTAAAGTATTTACCATTTTGTAAATATTTTTATTAATTAAGTCAAATACATGACCAATCTTAGTTTAAAAACTTGGCAAAAAATAATTTGAGCGCAGATTTCAAATACTAGATTAAAATATATGGGCCGCAAGAAAATGTATAACTTCACTGATAATATAATAATATTTTGGTAAAATCAGATATTAATAAATTCCCAAAAAAGTCTGACTAAACCGTTTCAAATGTTCATTAATATCGTTCAACGAGTTCTGCTCTCTGATGATTTTCGCTTTACTCAACTCACTCACAACAAATAGTCACAAGGCGTGGCAAAAACTAATTTGCTCAGTATTTGAAAATGTTAAGCGAAATTATAATCATAAGCCGCTTAATTTCATAAAGTTTTTTGGAATACATATATTTATCAAGTTAATAAGATATTCTGTATATAGACTTTGAAAAAGCATACATGTTACTAGCATATACCATATAGTAAATATAAGTATGTTTGTATGTAAGCAAAGCTTATCAGTTAAATTTATTGTATACGCCTAAGTATTTATAAATAAACTATATGTATGTATGGGTGTAATATATTATATAAGTTATAAAATATAGCGCATATACATTGATAAGCATATACTTTACATAAGCATTTATGAATACATACTTACATAAATGTTTGATTCCAACAGAAAAGTCAATAACGGAATCGCAAGCTTTGTTTTTGGCAGCGCGGGTACTTATATAAGTAAGACTGTTAGATATGTATATAGTTATATAAAATATATAAATTTTTTGTTGTTGTAAAATGCTTAAATGATTTTTATATATTTTATATAAAAAAGCGTGTTAAAAAATAATTTTTGTTTTATATTTTTGAATAAAGCGCTAAGGCTTTATCGCTTAATAATTAATTTTAATTTTGTTTACTCAAAAACAATTATGCAATAACAAAATATTATTGATTTTTTCACCATAGTGACACCTTCCCTATATAATATTCGGTAATGTTTAAGGGCAGTGCTAAAGAAATTATCGCAATTTTTTGATTGCGTATACATTCGAAAATACTCACTGAATGATATTTCGGATTTTTCAGTATTAAAAAAAATTTAAATCAATAAACAATTTAAATTTGTGGCAACTTCTCAAAACTTCCCCTTTCAATGCGGTCTCCTTTTTTTCAAATTCTTACTAATCGTTTGGCTTGTTGTTGTTGTCTGAAGCGACATCTTCTGCGAGTTTGTTTGAATGATTTGGATATTTTGTTTATGAAATGCGTGTTTGCTCGACTCTTCCCGATTTTTTCAAAATGTATACCGTAATTAGGTCTCTTTGGGCATGCTTGATCCTGTAAATTCCGATCCCACATTCATTGAGAGCATTATAACTGCCGATGAGACGTGGGTTTATGAGTATGACATGCAAACAAGTCAACAATCAACGGAATGATGGGAAAAACGTGCTGAAACCAACAAAATCACGCCAGAGCCGCTCGAGATGCGTGGTTTGGTGCATTACGAATTTGTTTCGCGGAGACAGGCGGTCAAGAAGGAGTTCTATTTGGCCGTACTGAGGCGTTTGCGTGAGCACATCCGGCCAAAACGGCTGTATTGTGAAAGAAAAATTCATGGATTTTACACGATGATAATGCACCATCGCATTGAGCTATGATTGTGAGCGAATTTAAAGCGAAAATAGCATTGAATACCTTCGATCAACCATCGTATTCATCAGATTTGGCTTTGTATAATTTTTACCTGTTCCTCAAAACTGAAATATCCTCTCCGTGGAACGTGTTTTCTGTCGAAATAAGAGATAAAACAAAATTGGCCCAAAAAGTGCTTATGAAAAGTGTGGAAGTGGAAAAAAATCTTTGGCATAAGTGTATTACGTCTGGTGGAGCGGCACTATAAATATTGATGAATAATTAAATATTTGTCAAAGTCAAAGTATGCGTGATTTTCTTTAAGTGGTTTTTTAATACTCGCTGTTTGAGGTTATATATAACACTTGCAGTTATTCGTATAACGATTTTTAATGCAAAACTTATTTAAAGTGAATTATTCAATTCGTGACAATGCCAAAAATCCTGCTCTGCATACAAGCATATTCTTAATTATTAATTAATTTCCTGACAAAACAAGTCATTGGATTATCATCAGGCTTATTACTGCCGCAACCCCTCTGAGAGCAGCTCTTAGTACCAATGATTGCTCTCACCGAACAGAAAATATGCTATCGAGAATGTGCTATCTTTCGGCTGCATTCCAGCTGTCTCCCTTTATTGCTAATTAATTCTAACAGCTCAGCTGCTTAAATTACGTTGTTATTTATTTTAATTTTAATCCAAAGCATACTTGACACCTTAAACCGATATGTAAATAGTTTTAGCTATAACGTATGTAAATAATTATAAGGCTAAGATAAATAAATTAAACTAAATTCGCAACGCTGCAATCATCAGTAATATACAATAAAGCATTTCTAGCAATTAGCAGGTGTACAATAAATTAAATGGTGCATTTCAAGAAGCAAAAAATGTAAAAAAAAAGTTTCGTGAATATATTAGCGAGGGAAAAACTAATAAATAAAATAATTGATAAAAGGAAAAATAACGGAAGATTAATTAAACAAATTGCGGATAATGAGTTATGTGTATGCAAATGTTATTTAAGCGATAAATCAGATATGCAATGTAGATAAAAGCACAAACATAAAAAACAATAGCAAAATGTGACATGCTTATAAATACATACAAGCAGAAAAACAAATATTAAAAATAATAAAATTAGCTGTTTAAATGTAAAAAAACGGCAGCATGAATACAGCAGCGCGTTTTTGTGCTGAAACCTGCTTCAATGGCGCGCAGTGGTTATTGGAACCTAATTATGTACTTACGTATGTATTATTACGGAAACACGCATGAGAGTTGTGTTTTATGCATTTAACAATAATAATTATTGATGTACCATAATCAGATTGAATTTTTGTTGATTTTTTACTTTGAGTTAATAGTAAAAAATAGTAAATTATTTAATATATTACTAATAATTTTTTTAGTTCTTTTACCAAATATTTATCCTAAATTGAATATATAAGCGCTTAACTAAAAGTTAGAAAAATTTAGACGAAATTCAGTTTATTTGCGTAAAAGTTGTATATAATTACTTTCCAAAAAAATATAATGCAGAGGTATATAGTAACGTACATACATATACATAATACAAAACAATGTATCATCAAAATTGAGTTTTTTATTGCTTACGATTCAACTAAATCATATTACATACATATATGTTATATAAAATTTTCAGCTTCGACCCAATATGTTCAGTTCAGCATCACTTTTACAGCATGTTAACTTCCAACTCTTTGCTGGCTTATTCGAAGTGGAAATCATACTGAGGCGTCATATTACATGACCCAAGTGCCAGCAAAGTGTTGAATGCAAAGACATTGAGACCAACGATATTAACGCAGCTGAATAACATTCTGGAATTCTTAGCCAGTAGCACTCACTAATTAACGAAACGGATTTTTATGCCCTGACAGGCTATACTGACACAAAATTTGTAACACCTAGTAGGAACCGTCGGGAATCCTTTGTAATAAAAAAATTATATAATCAATTTAGTCAAGTCCGTCTGTACACCAGTATATGAGCAAATGAGTTCTTCAGTTTTCGAGATATCGGCCTGAAATTTTGGAAACGTCTTCCTCTCGCCAAGAAATTGCTCCTTTGTCGAAAATTCCACTATCGTACTACTATAGTATGCATATATCTACATAAATAGCATACCAACTGACCCATCAAATTTAAGTCTTTGTTTGGAAAACTACAGCATACCCTTCAGTGCTATAACAAATGTACCTAGGAAGGGTATTATAAGCTCTATTCAGCCGGGGTTAACACTTTTTCATGTAACTGTAAACAATAAAACCTTTAAAGGCTCTGCTGAAATAAATAGGCTTGTAGATTTCCGACACGGAACACGAGTTTTGAAAGTAAGTATCAACGATTTTGAAGCCAGACGAAAAACTCCTGTAGTTAATTTCAACAATTTGCAAAATACACTGAATCTACCACAAATTTGCTTAAATGTTTTCTGATTTTTTCTGCTATTTATTAAATATATGAGATCGGAGGTATTTTCGCCTTGTTCTAGTAAATGTGTGACTTTCGAGGAGGAAGTGTTACGAGGATTCTATCACGTCTTCTTTCAAACAGCTGATGCTAATCCATTAGAACTCCTAGAACTATTGAAAGGTGGTCGTTGCGGCGTGGAAGAGTTCTGCTGGTCTGGGGCCCATCAGTTCACTGGTGAACTACAACGCTGTTCCTATTTCACAGTTCATCAGATTGAGCTATCTGTTCTAACAATCTCATCAGCCTTACACTTTACTGCAATACCGCTGTGACCAGACACCCAAGCCAATCTAATCATAAAATAAAAAGCATATCACCTAACTAACGCATATTAAAGTTATTGGGAGTATTTTTCAAGTAGGGCATTTTACTTTAAGCGCGTGAAATGTGAGTGCATAACTGCTTTGCGTGACTGTTATCTCATTCTTATTAACACGGTTTATTATTTAGTTACTCATTCTGAATTCTCAAATAATCTGCATGAATCTCGTACAGATTCTTAGAGTCATTAAACAGTTTTTGCGAAGCTATTTACCTCACGCTTGTTTTTCATAATTCTGGGAACCTTCAATTTTTCAGAAGACGTTTCAGTTCAACAGCGTTTCCTTTGCTCGTTTTATTCAATATGCATAGCATTTTTCGATGTGTCTGCAAAATCTAGTTTGTCGGAAAACACTTCATAAAGAGAATCTATGTCCCCAGTGAGTGCATTACCTCCACTCCAAAGAGTCTGAAAACAATTACTCGAACTTAAGGTCATAAAAGTAAAGTGTGATTTTTTTTATTCCTGAGCGCTCATGAGGCATTTCATTAAAATTTTTTTAGCTTCGATAGAAAATGTTGGTTTCTTTGGCACAGAGTTCGTGCAAATAAGTTCAAAGTAAACTTTGCATGAATGCTATTGACTGCAATTTTTTGGAAATCGTCAATTGTTTGCACTTAATGCGTTGTTAATAACTGCATTTTATTTATATTAAATAACAAAAATGTATTTATAAATAATGTGTGGCAATAAAAACCTACCAAGTTATGTAATTATACACGAACAAACTTTGAACAATAAAAAAATATTTATATTTGAGGTAATTGAAAAAAGTTTTCATTTGAATCTGTATTAAATTATTTAAATAATATTTCAGCACTGCATTCTTGAAAGAAAAAAATATATTTTATATCGTTAAAAATATATATTTATTTTTTTTTTGTGGAAAGTAACATAACGCAATATAAAAAGCGAATCTTTTTTGAAGGGTATATTTTTTTGTTAATATACAAAAAAAAATACCAATTACTGCGAGGTTTTCTTAAGTTCCTACGTTGCAACAATGGAATTGTTGGCAGTTAAATTCTGATACACAACATTCATCAGCCATAATTTTTTATTAATTCATTTATTTCTGTTTAAAATATACGAGTATCAGACGAGTTATAAAAAGCGAAAGCAAATGTAAAACCAGTAATTGTAAAAATCATCATAAACGAACTGAAAACTATGTAAACTGTTACAAAATCAAAGTATATCAAATAAGAATTATATTATAAGTATATGCATATGTTTATGTAACCAAACTATATTCGCGTGCTTCAGCCGAGCAGAGTTACTTAATTAAACTAGTGATTTATATGCGTACATACATGTATAGTATAATGAATATATTATAAATATGTAAACTGGATAATAAGATTGAAATAAAAATATACTTAAACTTAGATTAAATACGTTAAATTGAAGAGAAAAAAATTAATAAAATTAAACCACTGTAAATGAAGGCTAATAAAAATGATTAAGAAATGAAATGAAAAATGTTGATGTTTTTTACATATATATATATATATATATATATATTTTAATAACTTGCTGGTAAGTAACAGTTTGGTATTAGTAAAAGTCGATACTTAAATTATTTCTTTTGTGAGTTTATAAAACTGCAAGCCACGCACTCTTGCATTTTAGTCATTTAACAGGTGATCCAAATATATGTCCTTCTTCCGAAGCCTGTTGTTGATAGCTCACGAGTGAGGCGTGTCAAGCTGTTATGTTATTTTTTTTTTAGTACTGTATGCTATTTCATCATGGAAAGACTTACATCTGAACAACGTTTAAAAATCGTTCAACTTTATTGGGAGAATTCTGGTTTTGTATAGAATATGTTTCGCGCGCTTAGCTCAACTTATGGCCAACATAATCGGCCTACTAAGCGAACTATTCGCAACACTATCACCCCTCTTGAGATTAAGCATTCATTCTTTTTCTTTCTTATTAGTGTAGACATCACTTACGCGGTAATAGCCGAGTTTATAACAGAAAGCCAGTCTTTCAGAAAATAATTATTTGGCGCCAATTGGAGATTCCAAGCGAAGCCAGGTCCTTCTCCGCCTGGTCTTTCCAACGAAGTTGAGGTCTTCCTCTTCCTTTGCTTTCCCCGGCGGTTACTGCGTCGAATACTCTCAGAGCTGGAGTATTTTCTCCCGTCCAGAGGCATGAGCATAGTGTAACCACTGTCCCTTAATTTGCTGAATGTCAATGTCGTCGTATGACTCATCTAGCTCATAGTTCCATCGACTGCGGTGTTTGCCGTTACCAATGCGCAAAGGATCATAAATCTTCCGCGCTTCTGCACCATATAGCTGGATGGGGATGATGAGTGACTTATAGAGTTTGGTCTTTATTCATCGAGTTAGGACTTTACTTCTCAATTGCCTACTACCGAAGTAGCACCTTTTGGCAAGAGTTGTTCTGCATTGGGTTTCGAGGCTGACAATGTTGGTGGTGTTTACGCTGGTTCCAAGATAGACGAAATAATCTACGACTTTGAAGTTATAAGTGTCAACATTGACGCCGGAGACAAGTCGCAAGTACGACGACTATTTTTTTGATGATAGGAGATATTTCGTCCGCAGCTCCTTTTCGTGCAACTTCGTAAACAATGAAGAGAAGGTGTCATTCGCAGCAGCTCGGACTGACGTTATGAAGGGATGTCTAGATCTTAACTTGGAAACGTACAAAATATAGCTTGCATAAGAACTGTAGCCGCTCGTCCTTCCTAAGCGACATTGCTTCGCTCTATGCGCTTTTGAAAAGTTCCAAGAAGATTCGATGTTTTCGAGCCAAATTTTGTTCAGCGATGATGTCCATTTCTGGTATGTAGCACACAATTGCATAATTGCCCCAGTTCAGATCAAGACCACCCTAAAGGTTTTCAAGAGCAGTCATTTCATACAGAAAAAATAACGGTTTGGTGTGATTTGGAATCATCGGTCCATATTCATTAAAAAATGTTGGCGATGAGAACGTAACCGTTAATGGCGATCTACAATTTGATGCCTGAAATTGAAGCTCTAGATTTCGGCGACATTTTGTTTCAACAAGACGGCGCTACTTCCAACACATCGCATCATTCAATGGATCTATTGAGAGAACAATTCGTTGTGAAAATATTTTCACGATTTGTCCGGTCGATTGGCCACCAAGAACGTGTGATATCATACCGTTAGACATTTTCCTGTGGGGATATGTTGAATATAAAGTCCAAGTCGACAATGCCGCTTTTAGTTTCATTCTTATAATCTATAAAACCTATAACTCCGTCACTTGTAAAATTCTTCTGTGTTAATTATTTTAATTAAATAATACCTAAAGACGGTTTTTGAAGATGTATGTATAGAGTTTTTGTTTCGATTTCAACTCTTCTTTCTTTTTATAAATTTGAAATTACATGCGATCCAAATTTTTTAAAAAGTTGTTGCTTGGCTTTCTGAATATAGTGCACCTCTCATATTAAAATTAAAAATTAAATACGAAAAATTTCAAAATAAGAATCTGCAAATATTTCAACGGTTCAAATAGCAGAAGAAGACTTTTGAAGTGCTTTACTAAATTCGTGCATATGTACATATCTACCAAAATTATAAATAAATTCCGTACAATTTAAGTCCACATCTCAGCCGACTCTACGGCTATATAAATAACTTCAAGAAGTGCACTCAAAGTGAAATTTTCGTAAAGTGCAAGGCAATTGTAGGCAAAGGTGATGTAAAAATGAACAAATAAATGACCATTCAAGTACAAGGAAAAAGAGCAAAACAACGAAAAAAGTGTGAAGTAAACTAAAACCAATCAATTTGAACAGCGGCCTTTGGTGAGCGCATCTAAAAGGCTCTGCCACGTGCTGAATAAATATTTAAGCATATACACACATATACACTGTATTCATATTATATGCGCGAGAAGGTTTGGATATTTGGAGTACGAACGCGCAAACAAATATGGATATGCATGTGCATTAGAGCGGGTCGATTTACAGGGAGCCAAAAAAAAAAACGAAATAAACGCGCATGCGGGAAATTCTAAATGAAAATGATTCCACGGATTTTTCTGAACAACTTTGTCTAAGAGACTACGGGTCTAAAACTTGTTTCGAACCAACGATTTTGAAGGATAAGTTGTTCAGAATAGACCGCGGAACATTTCCCGCATATGCAATTTTATAGTAAAACCGCGACCCGATCTAATGTAAATATATGTGCACATGGCAGCCAGGTGAATGTTTGCAGAAATATGTGCATGTATGCGCGCGTGTGTGCGTTTGTTTGCAGTGAACTTCCGCTGGCACGAGTTTACATAAATTGTTGCATTTCACATGCATCCTGTGGCAATGAACTGAATATTTTATGAACCTAAACACTCCAATGTTGCAGCACAATATTTATTCAATCCACATTTTGCAGTTTTTTCTTTTGATGTTGGCACTTAAATTTTGGTTTGCCTTATTTAAAGTGGTGAAGAGGTGGTACAGTTCTTTTTATACCCTGAACAGGGTATATTAAGTTTGTCACGATGTTTGTAACACCCAGAACGAAGCGTCGGAGACCCTATAAAGTATATGTATATATAAATGATCAGTATGTTGAGCTGAGTCGATTTAACCATGTATATATACGAACTAGTCCCTCAGTTTTTAAGATATCCTTTTGAAATTTTGCACACGTCATTTTCTTTTGAAGAAGCTGCTCATTTGTCGGAACGGTCGATATTGGACCACTATAACATATAGCTGTCATATAAACTGAACGATCGGAATCAAGTTCTTGTATGGAAAACTTTTACATTTGACAATGTATCTTCACCAAATTTGGTATAGATTATTTTCTAAGGCAACAATGTAATCTCCGAAAAAATTGTTCAGATCGGATTACTATAGCATGTAGCTTCCATACAAACTGAACACATAGTTACTAAAAGAAATGCACCTGTGAAGGGTATTTTAGCTTCGGTGCAGCCGAAGTTAATGTTTTTTCTTGTTTTCAAAATGCTTTACAATAGTTACGTTTTGGATGCTTGTTTTTGGATAGCTTTCAGAGAGATTTGGAATTTTTCATATATTTTTAAATAAATTTAATATGTATGTATATAATTTTCATAAACTAGAAACTCCAAGATTCACAGAGTTGTAGGAGAAGGCTCGTTCCTTTGTGAACTCTGAAATATATTAAGAATACTGAAGGTTTGCCTTTTCGAAATTAATTTTAATCGGAATATTCTTAATAGACTGCCTGGTACTGGTTATTGTATCTGATAATATCGAGTGCTTTGAGAACAGTATAAAATATCTACAAACTCCACTTTGAGCAATCCTTATTATTGCATATTTATCACTGCTTAACTTTAGAGTTCTTTTAAGTACTTTTAAAACTCTTGAAATATTGGGAATAATAGTCTATTCTATTCAGCATCAAAATTTTCGAAAATCGTGCACTTTAAATGCTCTTGGTAATTGAGTTCGGAAAAACTTTTACATTCCCTTTTATTGAATAAATTGGTTTTTAGTTTATTTGTTTAGGAGAAATCAGTAGATCTATTAAAATTTTCGGTATAAGGTCAACCAGCAGGATAGAAATCGAAATATTGGGCGCATCGTCCTGGGCAAAAGTATAAGTCGCGAGCAATAAAATTTACTAGGATCGTCACCGTATAACTCGATGGTGAAAATAAAAATACTATGGGAATATATATACATATGTAATGATATAACTCATTTGCGATATCGGATTATTCAATTTTAATAAAAAGTTTTAATTTGATTTTATTGAGATATTTCACCATTCCATATGGTTGGTTTGTTGAAAAGGGAGACGCAAGAGTTGCTGCATTTTTGCCATAATTCTGCTACCGGATGGTAACCAAATTAACTCTTATTTACAATTTCATTGGATTTGGTGAAATACCTAATTTTTTCCACTTCACCAGTCCATTGTCTCTTAAGTTGGAATATTGGAAACCGTGGGACATATCCCGTCTCATACGGCCAAAGTCTGCACATAAGGAAAATAATGTACTACCGTCTGATCAGCCTCCACGCATTAGCTACACACCACCGAATTATATTTTTGAAGGTGTAATCTTAAGGCGATGTCTTGCGATGACCCTTAAAGTGTTACTAAGTTTCATTTATAGTTGTTTTACTTATTGGTCTGTCTACCATCAACACTAACCCAATGAAAATTTGAGGCATTCTCTATGTTGCTAGTGTACCAAGATCTGAGTGTTCTGCTAGGGTCCATTGCTTCGCAAAACCCTTGAAGAAGCTAAATGGTCTGGATTAGCTTAGGAGAATTGTATTCCCAGCTGCAGCGAGCGGACCAATTCGTCTGTCGTTTCGTTTCGTTTCCTTCTATTTCTATATGACTAGGTATATATATTAACCGAGTTACATACTGAGAGCGTACTTATTGCCTGCTTACAAAACCTAACGCGACTTAGTATTGGCGCTATAAAAAGTCTTAATTACCGCTTGGTTATTCACCAGAAGGTTTTAAAGTTGGTTTTTAGAGCGGAAGCATTATTAGCGTTATATATAGTTATGCTGTTTAAGTGTAGGTGGGACCAGAGCCACTATTCCACGATCACTTGCTTCTGGAACGCAAAGACTGTTTGGTTAGGCCTGTGTTAGAATGTGGCTCGTGGCTCGGTTGTATGGAATCCCTGTTACCAAAGCCATAAGTTATTTTAAAACAAAAAAGGTTATTACATTTAGCCTTAGTGTAATTTATACATCTTCAAAAGTTTCAGCGCTAGTCTTAATAGTAATTGTAGATCTTAGCTCTTGAATATTTTTTCAGCTGAGCAGGTTTATGTCTCGGCGTTTAAACATTTCTCTTGGTATTTATGACTTGGGTGATTCCGTGGGTATGCCAATGCGTTCCTCGAGTCGGCTGAGCGGGTGGAAATTAATAGGATTATTATTATTAATATCTGGCTGCCTAACTGAGTAAAAAAGTTAAAAGGCCTGACTGTGGTCTCATTTGCAATTAAGAGAGTCGAACGGACTGCCTTTCAAAAAATGAAAAATTTGCCAAGTATCAGATTGAAACATTTTCCTCAAAAACAAGCTTTTAAAAAGTGACAAGCTTCACGTGTTTGAGTAGCAGCTTATATTTTTTCACACACATTTTATTTTATTTTTTTTTTGAATACTATATAGTCTTTTGTGTACTCAAATAACATTGGCTGCATACTCTCCAAATAAGCGCAAAATATTACCACAATTTGGCATGAATGCAAACAAAGAAAACTTTTAAATGCAAAATATCTATTTTTTGCCGGCATGTTTCCATTTAAGCCATCAACTGTCGCGCGAATTGGTGCACAGCGGGCGAACTGCG
Organism: Bactrocera tryoni; assembly: GCF_016617805.1. NCBI lineage: Eukaryota > Metazoa > Arthropoda > Insecta > Diptera > Tephritidae > Bactrocera > Bactrocera tryoni. The sequence continues at coordinate 14,816,210 of NC_052503.1, read as the reverse complement.
GCAGAAAAATTTTTGTTTCAATTTAGCAGAGTTTTGAACTCCTGTCAGGCAGACAATCAGCAGTGTGAGTGTGTGTGGCTGTGTGTGTTCAAACGCAAAATATTTGCGGATTAAAAAAGCGATTAAAAATAAAAATGCATAAATAAATAAATAAATGTTAAGCACATTAAGCGAGCGTTTTAAATGCAAATATCACAGCGCTCAACTTGGAACACATGCATACAAAGCTACACACACACAAAAGCATGGTCACGTGTATAACCAAGTTGTGGCGGCTGGTGGTTCTCAATGCCTGATACCGCTATTTTGCTCTGTAATTTTTATCATCGTAGCAATTTTGTATTTGTTATGGTTTAAAATTGAATGTTTTTGTTGCGTATGTATGAGTTAGGCTTTTAAGTAAGCAAAGCAATCCGTGCGGCAAACTGAAAAAACACACAAACGTTTGTAATAAATAACATGAAAAAGCATCTCTCATGCGTTTTAATAAATTAATTTGCTGAAATCAACAGTTAAATATTTTATTTAAACAAAACATTAAATTTTATGCTTTAAATGCAAATATTAATTGCCTTTAGCTGACTGGTGCTGCTGAAGGCGTGGGAAGTGAAATTTAAGTAATAAATTTTACAATTATTCGCTGGCATTTTTTCCGTATGAGGGCACGTGACTTTTTTAACACACTATTGCGATAAAAATGGCAATCGATTCGGGAGAATATGCAGTAAGAGAATCTCTCTTGTTTTTCTACGCATATCTATAGCGACTGCTACATAAGTTTAAAAAAATACAAGCGTATGCTTTATATGTGCTTACATATGCCCAGCAACGAAACGTCGGACTTGCCAAAAAATATCCGCTCATAGTCAGCATTTCGTTAAATTAAACTATTGGATGGATGGAGCCGTGTGAGGAAAGTTCTCCGATTGCCACTCACTTGGGAGTGGCCTGAGAGTATTCTTTTACATATGGCTCAAACAGCTTAGAATTCCGGTCTTAAATTAAGTATCCTCTGAGTAGCCAAAAAAACATCCGTATAAAGGCAAGCTAAAGTGAGAAAGGGAAACATCCCCTCCGCAGAGTTGTGCGCTGGGTTTAAGACCCGACACGTAAATCGAGTGGAGAACAGCTAAACTTAAAAAAAAATGAAAGGTTGTCGCATCAAAATAGCATATTTATGTTTGTTAGATAGTCTTCCTTAAATAAAGTTAAGCGGGTTCTAAATAAATTGAAATTGAAAATGAGACTATTTTCGAAAAGGTAAATCAAAATAAACTGCAGTGCTGTAACTGTTTTAAACTTTAACAGATAGTTTGAAAATCTTTATATTAGGTATTTAGAGGCTATGTGAAGTATTGTCCAATTTTTTTATCTTTTTTATTTTTTTAATGAAAATGCAATTTTATTTTGAGGAAATGGTTACACATGAATGATTCGAAGTATTGTCCATCGCTAGGCTAGTCACAACTTTTGCCCATGTTTCTGGCACAGCTCGAATACCATTACGGTAAAACTGTTTATCTTGTGATGCTATCCCAGAATCAAGACATTTTTCAATGTCGTCTTGTGAGTGAAACTGCTGCAGAGCCAACCAAGCGTAATCGAAAGGAACATATAATAATTATTATAATCGTACGGTTTAACATCTGGGCAATATGGCGGGTGGGGTAGGACTTCTCTTTTAAGTGTTTCCAGGTAGATTGTTACGGGTTTGACAATGTGAGACCGTGCGTTCTCATGCAGCAGAATTGCGTTTTCGTGCCTCTTAACTTAGATAACAAGAAACCAAAGTTCCTGGTTTCTAAATCATTTCCAGCGCATATAGTTGCTTTTAAATGGCTTGGAGGGCAACTTGCAATGTTAAAATAAAATTCTTCTTTCCTTCGAAAGTTTTTCACCTTCCTTCATTCGGACGGTCTTTATCATGGAAATCTTCGTCTTCAAAGCTACGAAACTAAGCAAAGCACGTGGTTTCATTTGGAATAGGATGTCTGTAAGCTGTTTGGAGTTCCTGATGCGCTTCTGCCGCCGATTCCTTTGACTGAAAGAAAAAAATCAACACTTCCATCCAATGACGATAATTTGCCAAAAAATTTTTTGTATTCACACCACCAAAACTATATGACACATAAACAAAGCCACTAATGAGGAAACGAACTTTCTTTTTCACATGCCTAGGTTAAGTTTAGCACGTTTGAATCAGTCGATCACAACTAACTGTTGGAGCCATCTATTGACAAACAGCGGGAACTTCGTTGCGAACCTAATAGCATGAGTTTCTGCTTCTGCCTGAGTTTCACCAAGGTAACTGATTTATTGTCTCATTTTTATAGCGTAAAATAAACCGAAACTTTAGAAATCCTTTTATTAAGTATTCAGTGGCTATTTGAACCATTGTTTTGATTTTACGCATTTTTAGCATCAGAACATATTATTATATGGAAACGAGCTTCTCTAGCTTTCATTGTTGTATTTCGCAGATTGACCAAAAGTCAGCTTTAGCCACTTAAATCCATTTGTTATGTAACATACCTAGGGGCATGAAAAATTATGTTCAGACTTCGACAATTTTTAGACCTTGCTATCTCGCGTCTTTCTAAACATTATTTGTGACAAGTTTCAGTTGGAAATCTTCATTAGTGCTTAATTTATATTGTGCAAAATCAAATAAGCTGATGAAATTTGTTATAGTATTATTTGGGATGTAACCATGGTTGTAGTCCGATTTCACACACTTACACACTTTCTTAAATGTCAAGATAGTTTTATGAAGGGATTTTTATTGCAATTGGTAGATGTATTCCCGTGATATATGATAAATACAACTAGAGTCATCATCATTTATAATATTTTTAACCCAAATGTTGTTGTTGTTGTTGTTGTAGCGGCATAATTCTGCCGAGTTGACAGCCCTTGACCGAATAAAAATCCGGGTTCGTTCCGGTTACGTACACCCGACTGTCATGGGAACGGTATATATAACCTTATATCTTGTAGTTTTAGGTTTTACAAACAGCCCTTAGTTGAACAAACCTATTTTACTCTGTTGCATTATATTGTCAGAGCACAAAAATACTTTTTGCTTGCATTGCAAATAGACTAGTTATAAACTAACTACTTTAAATAACGCAAATGCGGGGTTTTTACATTTTTGTGCACATATAAAGTCGAAAAGATTTCCGATAATTACTTTTAATGTTCGACAAAAAATTGTGATCAAATACCAAACGAAAAAAAGCAAAAACAATTACATTAAAAAAGTGTTCACTATTCAAATTTATATTGAAACTGATATGAATAATCGCGTAGAGATATAAATATTCATTTAGTGTATTTAATTCGTATTTTTTTTAGAAAATGTAAGCATTTTTAATATCTATTTACGTTGTTATATTTACATAAGTATTATTATTAAACAAAACAATTTGCATTGAATTTAATTACTTAAATGGAAAAATTAAGCTTATTCACTTATCAATAAAGTCTTTACTAAAATAATAAAATATTTAAAAAATTTCAAAAGAGATACCAATACTTAACGCATATTTTTTTCTGAAGTTGCAGATTTTTGTTAATAAGTATTTACACTTTAAAAGTGTAATCAAAACCTGTTTCTCGGCTATCTTTTCTAAAAAAGCTTCGAGTCGTCATCGAGTTATTAGATTCATCAGAGTGTATGTTGAACCACTAATACTAAGTTTCCAGCTGTTATGTTAGCTATTTTCGGTTCATCATTTCCCTGCTCGATATATTTGTGCGCTGCTCTCTTGTTAGAAAAATTATTCGTAAAATCAACAACGAAGCTATAGATTTTAATTCGCAAAATGAATATGCGATTATCTGATTTATATAATAAAAATTTCCATTAAATATAAAACCGAAATCAATTGCGTCAGAAGAAATCTTAGCCCAGGGTTAGTATAGGTCAGCCTCCGCGCATTCGCTACACTCCACCAAATTATATTTTTGAAGGTGTAATCTTAAGGCGATGTCTTGCGATGACCCCTACAGTGTTACTAAATTCCATTTATAGTAACTTATTGGTTTGTCTTCGCAAAACCTTTGAAGAAGCTAAATGGTCTGGATTAGCTTAGGAGAATTGTGTTCCCAGCTGCTGCGTCTTACAAAACCTAACGCGACTTAGTATTGGCGCTATAAAAAGTCTTAATTACCGCTTGGTTATTCACCAGAAGGTTTTAAAGTTGGTTTTTAGAGCGGAAGCATTATTAGCGTTATATATAGTTATGCTGTTTAAGTGTAGGTGGGACCAGAGCCACTGTTCCACGATCACTTGCTTCTGGATCGCAAAGACTGTTTGGTTAGGCCTGTGTTAGAATGTGGCTCGTGGCTCGGTTGTATGGAATCCCTGTTACTAAAGCCGTTCTGACGAATTAGACAAGTTAAGTTATTTTAAAACAAAAAAGGTTATTACATTTAGCCTTAGTGTAATTTATACATCTTCAAAAGTTTCAGCGCTAGTCTTAATAGTAATTGTAGATCTTAGCTCTTGAATATTTTTTCAGCTGAGCAGGTTTATGTCTCGGCGTTTAAAAATTTCTCTTGGTATTTATGACTTGGGTGATTCCGTGGGTATGCCGATTGCATCCCTCCGTTCGCCGGTTGAGCGGGTGGAAATTAATAGGATTATTGTTATTAATATCTGGTTGCCTAACTGAGTAAAAAAGTTAAGAGGCCTGACTGTGGTCTCATTTGCAATTAAGAGAGTCGAACGGACTGCCTTTCAAAAAATGAAAAGTTTGCCAAGTATCAGATTGAAACATTTTCCTCAAAAACAAGCTTTTAAAAAGTGACAAGCTTCACGTGTTTGAGTAGCAGCTTATATTTTTTCACACACATTTTATTTTATTTTTTTTTTGAATACTATATAGTCTTTTGTGTACTCAAATAACATTGGCTGCATACTCTCCAAATAAGCGCAAAATATTACCACAATTTGGCATGAATGCAAACAAAGAAAACTTTTAAATGCAAAATATCTATTTTTTGCCGGCATGTTTCCATTTAAGCCATCAACTGTCGCGCGAATTGGTGCACAAATTTTTGTATCAATTTAGCAGAGTTTTGAACTCCTGTCAGCCACACAATCAGCAGTATGGGTGTGTGTAGCTGTGTGTGTTCAAACGCAAAATATTTGCGGATTAAAAAAGCGATTAAAAATAAAAATGCAGAAATAAAAAAATAAATGTTAAGCACATTAAGCGAGCGTTTTAAATGCAAATATCACAGCGCACAACTTGGAACACATGCATACACAGCTACACACACACACACACAAGCATGGTCACGTGTATAACCAAGTTGTGGCGGCTGATGATTCTCAATCAAAATCAATTGCGTCAGAAGAAATCTTAGCCCAGGGTTAGTAGAGGTTGTTCGATTCGCTTCTTGGCAACGCTAGGTGAATCGAAGACAATATTAAGAATTCAGTAACGTCGAGTGAAGAAGCTTGTATTGATATAATATTATTTGGAATATTTAAAAACCACTGTTATACAAAACGAGAGGCAATTTTTACTAAAGAGATGAACGCAAATATTCTTTTGTAACTTCAAAGAATTATGCTAAATTTTTGGCACTGAAGATGTGGTATGAACAGAGAAAACAAAAATATTATACAAAAACATTTGCTTAATTTTATTGACATATTCACACTCGGCGGACATACGCGTTTCTAAGCTAACTAGATGAACAGTATTTTTCAATTTGTTTGTGTGTATGTAAAATTGTAGAGCAATCGCGTCTTTTTGTAACACTAAAATACAGAAAAAATATAGTTGAAGCAAAAACATGGCTTGATGACGAGTTTACAGACATTGTTTCAGGAAAATCAATCATATAGGATTGGTATGCTATGTTTAGGCGTGTTGAAATGAATACCAAAGACGGTGAACGCAGTGGATCCTCAAAAGACGAAGAACACATCCAAAAAGTCCACAAAATAATTTTATGTGGCCGCTAAGTGAAGTTGTTCGACTGATCGTGTGATAAAGCTCTGTGTAAAGTGGGTGTCGCGTGTTGCTCGCTTTTAACCAAAAACAATGACAAGTCGAAAACTCCGTAATAAAACCAAGCTTTTGAGTCGGTAAGCCAGGAAGGATAAAACATGGCTCCATAAATCCGCTCCGAAATCCAATAGACTGTCATCCGAGTAAACTGCTTACGATGAAACCGCTCCAAAGCGTGGAAAAACGCCACGGTCTGCTGGCAAGGATATGGAGTCTGTATTTTGAGATGCGCATGGAATAACTTTTGTTGACTACCTTGAAAAAGGAAGGGCCATCAACATCCACTATTTCATAGCTTGATTGGACTGTTTGAAGGCCGAAAAATGGCCTTATTTGAAAAAAGAAAGTGTCGTTTCATCAAGACAACACACACCGTGTTTTAAGTCAGTGGCGATGGCAAAAATCATTGGATTGAGCTTCGAATTGCTACCGCATCCACTGGCGTCCAATGACTATTTTCTGTTTTCAGATCTCAAAAGAATGATCGCTGCGAAAGAAATTTTCGTCCAATGAAAAGGAGATCGCCTAAACTGGGGCTTTTTAAAGGGAAAGCACAAATTGTCCTACAAAGTCGTATGGAAAAGTAGAAGGGTAGCTATAATCAAGTAAGGAAGGGTTAAGTTAGGGTGCAACCAAATTGCAACTTGCACGAGTCAAATCCAGGGAAATACCATAAAGTACAAAACCGTCAACCAAATGATCGGAATCCAAGCAATTATATATTCAGTTGCACTTCCCTAATTCGAATCACAATTATCCACAAAAGAACTTCGAGTTATGGAAAGAAATCTGTGTTAAATTTGACTTCCGTAAGAGTTTGTTAGCAAATCGAAAACCATTATATATACCAAACATATATAGTATATGGGAGTTGGTTCAAATGTTCTCTGAGGTTCAGTAAAGAGCATCACCAATCATATGGAGTAAGTCCACCCGGATGTTTTACGAGAGGTAAGTCAAGTTTTCGTCCAATTTTATCTATTGTAGGCACAAAGACACACTGTTATCAGTAAAATAATCTGTCTTATTTTCACTAAGATAACTCAGTTGTTGGCAGAAAATCGTTGTGTTAAGTATATGTGAACTAAGGGAAGTACTGGCATGATTCAACCCATTTTCAAAACACAGAAATACCATTGTCAGGAAAATATTATCGTTAAATTTCAATTACATATATCACACATTGACTCACATTTTCGACCAGTTTGTAGGTACTGTGTTTTACATATTCGGTACCTACCTAGTTGCTTGAACAGCTTTTGTTGGATTTAAACAATTTATGGTCATAAGATGCCACACGCAAAAGTCATTATACCTTCAAGGTTTTATACCGTTATATTAACTGCTTTTTGATTTGTGCACTGAAAAAGAAAAAGTCAGAAGGAACTTAAAATTTTCTTATATGGGAAGTGGGCGTTGTTATCATACAGTTTCATCAATTTTCACAATTATACTCTGCAGCAACATGTGGCAAGAGTATAAAAAAAAGTAACTGAATGAAGGGCGTAGTTCAAATTTAAGTATATTTTGTTTTATTGATTGAATTCAGATATGCGTTAAAAAGCAATTGAACCGCACAAGCTGTAATCTTACTAATGAAATGTATATTTATTGTTTAATGCGAGCATTTTATAGTCTATCTGGATATTTATTCATGCTTGTGTTATTTTATTGTAATAAAAACAAAATAAAATTCGCTGATATTTATTTGTGGTCATTGCTAGGCCAGAATTTGGGTATTAAAACTGTATTTACAATTTGTTTCTGTGTGCATTAGAATTTGTATTGCAGAAACAACTTTTTCGGTAATTTTTTTTTAATAAAATGTTTTAATTCACACAAATTGTGCATGCAAACATTTTGGCTATTAATTTATTTATCTATTTTTAAGTCAAACAATTAAAAATTATTGTTTTCGGGGATCAAAACAGTGAACAGTGGCGAACAGCTAGGATATGTGATAGACCGAAGGACTGAAGTCTGGTGGAAAAAAATTTTAAATACATAAAATTGAGGGCTTAGTCACTGATTGATTGTTACACAAAAATATTATTTTTTATTTTTTATTTGCAAAAATATCTGCGCGCTGGTTTCTGAATATTTTATAACCGCTAGTTGGCGCTGTTAGTATTATATAATCAAGCAGTCAACTGATTGTGTGTTTCAAAGCCCTTATGTAATTTAAATTTTGTGTTAGAATAGTGAGTAGCTTTAAAATGATATTTTAAAGCTCTTATAGAACTTTTATTATGCTGAGAGAATTACGCCAACGTAGTAGTATGAAGGGAGAACGCCTCGAATGTATATAGTATCTTATGCTATCACAGACAGCTTATTAGGAAGGAAAACCAAAGTAACTTATGGAAAATGCGAAGCTTTGTACCTTAATATGATTTCAAGATGACCGCTGGAGTATAAGAGGGAAAAGTATGCCTTTTATACCCAGAAATACTATGGGTTGCTTAAAAAATTTTAGCTTCTTAACAAAACCAAAAACTATAAGGCCATTCATAGAAAATTTTGTTTTCCTTTCTCTGCCATAATAGCATAACTGGGATGTCTATAGTTCCTTTCTGTCAGCAAAAGCATCTGTAAGACTCAGTACAGAGCCAAAATAAGAATATAATTTCCAGGTGTTCGAAAAATCATTATTTTTCGCATTTTATAATTGAATCATTTCTTACTAGATCGATTTAGTCAAGGATGTTAAGAGTCAAGAAATTTGATTATGACTTGTACAAATTTTTGTAAGCTGTGGCGTATGAGTAACTTCTCAGTAGCAACTCATGGAACTCATTCTACTATATTTAGCCCTTCAAGCTAATCTTCCCTTGCATTGTGTGTCGACATAGACCTTAAAACAGCAAAATTGCAAATCCGGCTGGCAAGCGGAATAAAGTCTACCAAAGTAAATACGCACACATACGCATTCACCCAACTAGAAAGTATTGTGTTGATTTGAGAAAGCCAATTAAATTAAGATTCAAGCACTGCGCCCAGTGACTCAGCAGCAAAGCTATGTAAACTGAAATACGATAAGATCGGATCATCACTGCAATTTAGCAATCAACGAAATTACTCGCACACAGGCAAACATACGCACATACACACTCGTACACAGGCGCACGAGCAAGCAAACTTGACTGCCAGAATTTTTGTTTCGAAGAACTGACTTGATGCAATGAATTATTATGTAACTGCTGATGCATCGACACGAGCATGAAATACTCGTCCGCATATAGAGATGCATGCGTATGTATATGTGTCTGTAAGTAAAAGCGAAAATCCACTTTTCCTTCTGACAAATCGTTTTAAACGTCTGACTAATGCAAATAGTTTAAAAGCATTTTGCGAATGACTTCTACCCACTTAAGTGAATATGCTTACAAATCTACATTTGGCTGTGTGCGTGTGTAGCAGATTAGCTTTAGTGGAATTTGGTAGTTTAAAAAATACATAAGTTCATTTAAATTTCAACGTAATTGGCTGCATTAAAGCAATTTTAGCTGAAAGTGAACTCATTACAAAATATAATTTGTGAAAATACACTAATTCGACTTAAGCAATTTTTCCTTATCACACATGCATCTACGTATATATAGTCTTATGGGAGGTTTTACTTGTGAAACATAGCAAGAAAGTGATTGAAACGGAATGTGTGTGGGGGACCCCACTGGGTGGAGTTTTCTCTCCTCTTCCATAGATCCTGACCGTTAACTACCTGCTTAAAAAACTTGATCGTGGCTGTTGGATGATTGCCTATGTAGACGATGTAGCATTTATGGTCAAAGAAAAGTTCTTGAGTACCGAGAACGATGTGACGTAGTGGTATGTATGTCAGCGTCGTAACAAATGGGGCAGTCGGAAGTGGTCTCTTCATCAACTCAAGTGTCAAGAATGTCCGTTTATTTGAAATTATTATTGAATGAATATAAAGATGTTTTATTTGAAGATATTATCAAACGAATACAGATTAATTTAAAAATTATTTTCGAGCGAATCATAAAATATTCAAAAGACAATTAAATTTATTTCCAGCGCCTGCTAGCACTACCCCGTTTGCTTGCTTGTTAACGAATGCCTCTCACTTGTTAAAACTGTCTGTGACACAAGTAAAACCGTGATGGTTTTATTTACTAGAAGATACAAGATCGCGGTGGACGACATTTGCCTGCAACCGGCTGATACAGTGAAATGTCTACGGCTCATCATGAATTGGAAGCTGTCATGGAAGCCAAATTTAGAAGAGAGATCAAAAAAAGGAGGGGCAATCCTTGCCTGCTGTAAAAGAGCCAATGGCAGGAGGTGGGGTATCTCACCGAAAGTGGTGCCCTGGCTCTATGACGCCATAATCAAGTCCATTAGGTTCTATGATTAAGGAAAAGACCACACTTGCAAAGAAACTGGAGAGCGTTCAACGGGCCGGAAGGTATATGGTTGTGAAAGTGGCTATTAGACTGAGAGAATCTGGGTTCTTAAAATAATGCCTATCTGAACACTCGGATATCCTTACACACTTTGACTTTATACCGAATCACTTGTATAATGGAGTCGCCAAACCGAACGGCGAGGACGTTGTGGGTGTAAGAAGTGGTTGGAGGAGAAGAGCAGTGAGCTTCTTTGCGGATGAATCAAACCTTAGGGGAAATGTTGGTGGAGGGTTTTACTGTTTGGAGCTCTCTATCAACGCCACCTTCAAATTTCCTGACTATTGCAATGTCTTCCGAGCCGAAGTTGCAGCCATTAAGGTAGCAGTAAATTTACTTCACCCTAGTGTAGTCGTCTTCTGAGAAGTGACCATCCACTCATATAGCAGAGCGGCAATACTAACCTTGAACACATTTACGGTGCGTTCAGGGTTGGTCGGTGAGTGCCTAACCTCGCTATCAATAGCAGCGAGTGTCTTTGTGATAAGACTGGTATGGGTGTCGGACCATTGCGGAATCGCAAGAAATTGTAAAGCTGATGAGTTAGTAAGAAAGTACACCCTAGAACCGCTATCGGTAGAATGGAAGCGGGTCGGTGCTCCCGCACTCTGTTGTGTTCTATTTCAAGATAGCCGTGCTTCTCGGAGCGTTTTATGAGCGCTGGACCACCATCGGTAGTTGCGGTGTCGCAAAAGCCTTATGGCCCAATATTGATCGCCGACGATCTAGTGATCTCTTTGCTCTCCGTAAGGCTAGTCCCTCCCTAGTTGTGGCCTTTTAAAAGGCCATTGACCTATTAGCGTCCATGCTGCAAGGTTGGGATTCTTACCAGACGCCATTTGTAGAAGCTGTATGAAAGAAAGTTGAGATGAAAATAACTCAACCCCTCTCGCGTTTAGGAAGTCAAGACTTAAACACTTGGGAGCGCATACCTTCAGACATCCCACGGAAATGGCGGGAGTTGAAATTAAATGCTTATGCAAATGCAGTGTATTGTCTACTAAGCGTTTTGCCAATCTACATGTCCCAACACGGAGTTCTTCTATTCTATGACTTCACAAAGGACTGCATATACCAGTCTAAGTGCGATCTTCGATCAGTCATCAAACCTCACCTAACTTAAGGCGCATCTCAATGATCATTCATTAAGAAGAGGAGGATTTGAGTTTATTAGTATTTAATGGATACATTTAACCTTATATAATAAAGGACGTTTGCAGAAAATGTGAAGTTTATGGCTATGATTTCATCTTTCTTTTCATCTCTTATAGTTGTAACCCTTGAACTCTAGTTCTATAAACGATATAGAAGAAAATACCTGCATTTTGATCTTTAGATTTATTTTTCTAATAGTAAAACTACTTTTGATGGTTCAGCATATTTTAATCCGATTTGAAAATTTTGCTTAATAATTATTTATGAAAATTATAGACCTTAACTAAAATATCTTAACACATTTCTCACTTACCAAAAGTGCCATAATGCCAAAGCCACCAATTTATATATATTTTGGCATTACTGTCTTGTAGGCATTTGCGGACTGAAGCACTAATCCGAAATGCAAGCAAACACATTTTATTATTCATATGCATTTATGTATATATGTATATGTATATCTACTTGTTATATACATATCTACATATAAATAAGTATGTACAGATAATATCTTCATTGAGATCGCAACACAAATTGATTAACCACATATCAACTTCGTATATCAAGATATCAATTCAACCACAGTTTGGGTTGAAAATGAAGAGTAAGGAGTGAGTAGAATGGAGGTGGAAGCCAGAGCAAAGCTTCTTAATTAAGAGGTGAATATACAAGCGGTGTGCTCTGTAGTCGGCGCTTGATAATTTTAGGCCACAGATATACAAGTATTACACTGTTCTACAGTTACAAAATTCAGAAAACATGAAACAAAATAACTGAAATCTTTATGATGTCGGCTTTGTTTTGAAAAATAAGGTGGCATTGATGTAAACAGGGGGACAAATATCGAAATCATTTGTTATATTCCGTTAAAACGTCTTTTAAGAGCTTCTTTTAAAGCTTTTTCTTTTTTAAAGAACTAGCAGTAATATGCCATCAGGGACAATGCCATCAGCACTGACAACTTTTTGCCATCGCTTTTATGTCCAAGTTGAACAGCTCCAAAATTATCCGAAAATGTTTCCAGATTTTTACGGATATATTCAAACTTAGTACTGTAGATATGAGAAGCCTATCCTGATTTCTGTTAAGAAGAAAGGGATAGTTTTATTGAATAAAATAGCAAATTTCGCAACTATTAGTCTGGCTCTAGATAATTTGATTTGTAAAATGGCCTTAAGACTTTGGCATAGTTTTTCACGCAATTTCGAAAAGAAGCCAGGAAGTAAGGCCCACATGAAGTTTGCAAACTAGGAAAATGAGCGCAGACCCCTAATCATAACTGGAAATATAAATTTTTATTTCCACAACTACTATACTTATCAGAATATTTGTTGTTGATATCCAAAAATTAACGGCACATGCAATGTTTCCTTGAATAAGGTCGTAATCTGGACACCTAAAAGCATCAAAAATTGCAATATGTTGCTTCAGAGTATAATGATTTTGTTCAACTAACAGTTGTACGTCCGAGTATTCCCTAAAACTAAACGAGAGATATATAAAGTTATGTAAATGGTGATCCAAGTAGATATAAATTTTTTCATAGTCTTTTACTGAACTTTAGAACTGAAGCCGCTCGACCTTCCCAAGCGACATCGCTTCGCTCCAAATGCTCTTAAAATGTTCCAAGAAGATTTGACGTTCTCGAGTCAAATTTTGTTCTGCGAGCAGGCACATTTCTGGCCTAATGACTATATAAACAAACGGAATTGCCTGACTTGGAACGAACAGCAAACTGAAGAGATTCACGAACTGCCATATCATAAACAAATGTTTGTTGTGGTTTGTGGGCCGGTGGAATCATCGGTCAATATTTCTTCAAAAAATTATGTCGATGGGGTCGTAACTGTTAATGGCGGCTATTATCGCGCCACAATAACCGACTCTTTGATGCCTGAAAATGAAGCTCGTGATCTTGTCGACATCTAGTTTTAACAAGGCGGCGCCTCTTCTTACACATCGCACCAATCAATGAATTTATTGAGAGAACACTTCGATTGGCCACCAAGATCGTAATATCATACTGTTAGATTGAAAAGTCTAAAGTCTGTGCGGACAATCCCGCTTCGGCTTAGATCTTGGAGCAAAACATCACGTTTTTCATTGGCCAGCTACCAGACGAAATGGTCAAACGAGTCATTGAAAATTGGACTCCGCAGATGGATCCTGACACGCGGCAAACATTTGAAAGAGATAATCTTTAAAAACTAAATGCTAAAGAATGTTCTTTCGAGTGACAATAAAAATTCTTTATTACATTTGAATTGTCTATGTTTCCTAAACCACTAAAGCTACAATAACCAAATTAACCCGGTTCAATTATTGTAGGAACTTTTACCGGCGGTGTGAAAATGGATGAAAGCGGATGATAACCCTGCCTGATTCCCAATAACAGCGCTGTTAAAAACTTCTTAAAGCGCGGTAAAGCAATAACGAACTACGCCGGAGACATTAGATTTTACCAGCAAAATGGCTTTATTGAAACCAGGGTCAAAATCAGACGACGGGCGTGGCACCGCCTTCTATTAGGTGAAAACACATATCTCGAGATCCGCTCTATCGATTTCAACTAAATCTTATATCTGCCTGAATCGAAACCAAACTGCTCAATTTAACTTTTCACCGTAAATATCTATCAGCGTGTGAGGTATATAACTGAAATCTAGAGAGAATCCTTTCCTGATAATAGTATATTTGTGTTTTAAAAATGGGCTGCATCGGGTCAATACTTTCCTTAGTCCCCATATACCTAATATAAATATTTTTGACCTTTCGGGTGACTTTATACCTCAGATATCGGCCAATATGTGAGTTATCTTAATAAAATTGAGAGCGCCAGTTTTTTTTTTTATAACGGTGCCTATTCGTGCTTAGAATGAATAAAATCGCCCTAGACCCCATATGACTAACAGGCCTTATGTACCTGAAGGTACTTCCCCGACTTCAATCCTTGCAAGTTGCAAGAGTATGAAATGTTTGGTTAACTTAGCTCTTCCTTACTTGTTTGACAATAATTTCGATTTATCAAGGCATTCTGAAGTGTGAATTTCTTTCACAAACACCGCCTTCTTTTTGGAAGCCCGCGATTTTGGTTAAAACCAAAAGTTCTCTTGTCGTTCAAACATCATTTGTATTCATTTATTATAGTAATTTTGTTTTTTTATTCATTTATGTTTGGGGTTTGGGATAATTTAAAGCAGAAACATTTTCGATACATATCTTGCTTCGGAGGACCTTCCAGAAATCAGCTTCAGACCGAGGGAATTTAAAAATTTTCAAAATGAATCATCCGCTTCATATCAAATTTTTTTCTTTACCATATTAAATTTTGATACAAAAACACTTGCTTATATCTTATTGAAACATTTTCACTTCTGCTCTGTGTTTCTTATATATTTATTATGGACAAAAGTGTATCCTTAATATTTCCGTACAAGCCCTTTTAATTATTTGAGTGACTTTAGGCCGCACATGCACACGCACAAATAGACTTTATTTCAATTACGCACTCAATTATACAATTCATTATATAATAACACCGTAATCGAATGCATTTGCATTACTTGTAATTGTTTTCAAGGCCTTCACCTCAAACTATGGTCTTGCGTAAGTGCCCAAAGTCAGCACAAGCATATGTGGCAAGCACTCAAATTCATTACGAACGGCTTGGTCATGCAACTAAAGATATGCAAATGCATTATTAAGTGCAAAGAAATACCGAATAGCCCATTATATTGAATTAAATTTCACTTATTTGGCTCCGTTTGCCACTCCATCACATTCCGAGAACTCTACTTGTGCAAACCAACAACAAACGCTTCAAACGTGGTGGTCAATTGCAATTTCATTTAATTCCTTGTACAAATTTTAATCATCGGAAATAAATTATTATTGATTGGTGCACATACTATTGGTAAAAACTGTATATACGTGTGTGTGTGTGTGTGTGTGTGTGCAGAAGCATTCCTTTCAATTCAAGTAGCACCACATACCATAGTTCAACATCTTTACATACAAATACATGCACAAACATAAGCAAATAGTTTCTTCAGGGATGCTTTCTTCAGAGCACCTTATAAGTGTGTGAATATATAAGTATATAAATTTATATGTATTTATTTGTTTGACTGTATTTTCACACACTGTTACATTTTATTTTGCCTTCAGTCTTATTGGCCCTAGCAAAATAATTTTGATGTGGCTGACTGCATTTCGGAATTACTCCGGGTAAATATATGAGCAATTCCTTACATCGGTGCTTTTGTGCTGTTCGGTGAGTAGCAACCGCTCTGGTGTATTTATTAGTTACTAACTGCTACACACATACTGTAAAACAATTGAAATACCACAACTAAATACTCAATTGTCTTCGCAAATAATTTTGATTGTGCTCGTTAATTTTGTGGAATAATTTATTTACATACATATGTGTAACCCACAGAATCTTATAAGGCACTTCAGATTAGTTCTCGACAAAAATCAAAAAATAACAATATTATATCTCAATGACCTGTGAAAATAAGCCATATTCACAATTTTTGGACTAACTTGTGTGATATAATCAAGCACTAAGTTAGCGGGGATAAGAACCAGTTCAGCATTCTAGCGTATTATTTCAAACCAATAGAAATAGAGAAGCAAAGGTTGCAATTGTCAGCAATACTCACTTCTTTTTTCGTATCTCTTTAGTTTGTTGATACTCAGGAGAGTATAAAAACACTGTAAACAAAGGACTCCAAACAAAGAAGATGTATTTAGGGTATGAAAGCAGCAACAAAGTAGAATAGCCGCTAAATTATGCTAGGTATATAACTAATATAAGGATCTTGAAGAATTTCTATACGTATATTGGTGATATATAAGGAAACTATGTAAGTGAACAAATTTTTAAAATTATATTAATGGTTCAAAGCTGAGTATGACTGGAGTTGTTCAAGACCTTGGTTTAAGCCTCATATCCATAATAAAATGAATTGTGATCCTCGTGTTGACGTTTTCCATATCAATTCAATATATAGGGTAGTCGAAGAAGTATTTATAATCAAAACATTATTTTTTTTATATTTCTAATGCACTTTAATGAACCCAATATGTACTATTTTGGTGGACAACTTTTTGTCATTTTTCTCCTAGAGACATTATTCCATCAGGATACAAATTTTCTGGTTTCTCGGCGAAAAACTGCGACAAGTAATTTTCACTTGCTTCTCTTGAAGCCAACTTTACCTACCAAGGGAAATTTGCACTGACCGAAACAAATAGTAGTCCAATAGTGTAAGATCAGGGCTATATGGTGGATGTATCAAAATTTCCCAAGCCAAGCTCTCCCAGTTTTTGCAGATTCATCAAAAATGTGTATGGTCTAGCGTTGTTCTGATGGAAGACGAAGCCCTTTCTTTCAATTTCTTGCTTCAATCTCATCAGTTGTTGACAGTAAAATGTAGAATCAATCGTTCGACCAGGTTGGAACAGCTCATATTCGATGATTCTTTTTTAATCCCACCAAACACTCAGCATAACGTTTCGAGACGTCAATTCTGGATTTGCGGCCATTTCTTGAGCTTCACCACGCTTAGACCATCACCTTTTTCGCACATTATTTTTGTATTTGTTCCACTTTTCGTCTTCTGTTATCATTTGCTACAAAATGGTTCGATTTCATTTCGTTTTAGCGAAGAATTTCAGATGTTAATTTGGTCCATTCAATTTTTCACTGACAAATCATATGGTACCCAAACATCGAGCTTCTTTTTGTAGCCATTTGCCATTTTCAAATGGTTCAAATCCGTTTGATGATGAATTAAGTTCCTTAGCGATATCATGGCTGCTTAGGTGACGGTGAATATTTTCCATAATTTCATCGACTTTTTCAACGAAAGGTCGACCAATGCGAGGTACATCTTTCACATCGTAATATCCAGAATGGAATCGAGCGAACCATTGTTGTGCTACACGAACTGGTGCAGCAACGTCTCCGTAAACTTCACAAATTTCATTGGTCTTGTGTGGCATTCTTCCCTTTTTTATACCAAAATCTCAAAATATAGCAAAGTTCTTGATTTTTAAACAGCTGTAACTTTTTTTAAGCTTCCCCGAATTCAATTGTGTTTTTGGTTAAATGAAGCTTAAAATCTCACCTTTAGATGAGAGGTAGCACTGGAGATATATGACTCTAACGACAAATATTGACGAAATACGAAAAGACATTTCGACTACCCAATATTAAATTTAGCCTCTTAAGTTGGTGTAGGAAAGGTTTTTAGGTGATAGGTGATATGTACAGAAAAACTTTCACCTTTTGTATAATAATAATCCAAGTGGAGTTTATTGTATAATAATCGATTCAAAAGAAAGCGAAAAAAACTTCAGCACCGACGAAAAGTTTTCTCCTCACAACCCTTAATAAATACCACAAAAATGTATATCCATCTATTGATCGTGCGACAGGAGAGTAAATATGAAGGAATGAATATAAAAGCTTTTCGTTTTGGTTTAGTTTTAAGAAAAATTATTAAAATCTGAAAGTCCATATTTTTGTTTAAAGATTAAAACAAAATGAAGCCTCAAAATAGTATCTGATCTTAACTTTACACTTTATCTATTATCCCTACTAATTAAGACCAACCGAAAGTACTTTAGGTTAACCCAATTCCAAATACTACTCTCCACTGAGCAAATTAAAGCAGCTAGCAAACTTTCTTCTCAGATTATCACGCTGACTAAGCTTTGAGCATTTAAATTGCCTTTCATTGGTCGATTGTAAGTGAAATTCCCAAAAATGTGGCTTCCAGTATATTTCAGTGCTATGAAAGCGTGCATAAATTATTATGATTCGGCATTAAATGGATTGCACTGGAAGAATGCATAAACTGTGCTTGGCTTTGGTGGCGCTTTCTATTGCGACCAGCCAAACTGGGCAAACTGAATTACAGCAAATTCTCTAAAAATGTTGTTGTTGTTGTTATTGTTGCAGCTGCAATTTGGCTTTTATTTGTGCATTGTATGACTGCGGATATTTATAAAGATATTAATATATATTTATATGTAGAAGTGAGCATTTGTAGCAAGTGCTTGGCAAATGTGGCTTAATTGCAAATGTAATTGCCAACACAGGCACTGGCGATTATACGCAAATATGTATTGGAAATCGACAAATATATGCTTGTATATTCTTTTGTATACATATATATATGTATGTGTGTTTGTACAAATCTATATCCACATTTTTCCATTAACGTCGAAAGCAGCCGACTTGCAGTGAATTTGTAGTGAAATTGGTAATGCAAGCATTTATGCCTTAATTGCAGTTTTATCAATTATTATTTAATGGCGTGCTTAACGGAAAATAAATTTACCACACACCTACACATACTCATTGTTATAAGTATATACTATATGTATCTACAAATCGAATTTTCGACTCAAGTCGAGTGATTAGTCCATATAAAAGTTTTTGTTGCAACTTTTGAACAAAATGGAAGCTCACTGACTTCATTATACGAAAATATTTAGCCTTTGGTGTACTTACAACAACATATGTACTTAGTGGCAATTAGCTTAGGTATGAATTATTAAGAAATCCTCGAAGTTATTAACTGATTAAGCAAAGTTATGGAATGGATTAAGGATTCTTATGGATAAGAAGTTAAAGATGTGTGTTAATTATGCAGCAATAAGTGTTAGCTCTTAAGAATATAGCAAAAATATATAATTAAACAAGTTATCCGTGTATACAGAGAGTGTTTGTTATAAAATTTTGGAATTTCATATAAAATAAGAAAAAACGTTAACTTCGGCTTTACCGTAGCTAATATACCCTTCACAGGTGCATTTCTTTCAGTAACTACGTGTTCAGTTTGTAAGGAAGCTATATGCTATAGTAATCCGATCTGAACAATTTTTTCGGAGATTATATTATTGGCTTAAGCAGTAATCCGTGCCAACTTTTGCGAAGATATATTGACAAATGCGAAAGTTTTCCATACAAGCCCTTGATTCCGATATTTCAGTTTGTATGGCAGCTATATGTTCTAGTGGTCCGATATCGGCAGTTCCGACTAATAAGCAGCTTCGTGAAGAGAAAATGACGTTTGCAAAATTTCAAAGCAGTATCTTAAAAACTGAGGGACT
This sequence comes from Bactrocera tryoni, assembly GCF_016617805.1. Lineage (NCBI taxonomy): Eukaryota > Metazoa > Arthropoda > Insecta > Diptera > Tephritidae > Bactrocera > Bactrocera tryoni. The sequence goes on along the minus strand of NC_052503.1, from coordinate 14,796,472 downwards.
AGTTCGTATTTATACAGACAGACGGACAGACAGATGGACATGGCTAAATCGACTCAGCTCAACATACTGATCATTTCTTCTGGGTGTTACAAACTTCGTGGCGAACTTAATATACCCTGTTCAGGGTATAAATAATATGAAGAAGTGGAAATATCCAGGCGCTTTATCCGCATTGTCCAGTCTTTACAATGCTGAGGTTAAAACACCTCAGCAATCATACCTTCGGTGAACCAGGAGACATAACCGAATCTGATATTAGTCGTTTCAATAAAACTGCGAGGACTTGAAGCATTTTGTTGATTTATGAGGTCTGATTATACAATTATATGGTTATTTTACGTACCACAACGGATTTGCGTTCTAAACTGTCCAAGTGAAATACGTGTTGGGATGGACTTCTCAACCTAACCTAACTCGCTTGATGTACTTGGATAACGTTTAACTCTGTCACTGTAGCTGAGTTCCTGGAAATTAGAGATCATATGTAGATCCGAAAAAAATGTATATATATCAAATGGTGAATATGTAGCTATAACAAACACCACTTTTTCATTTCTAATTCTCATAAAAGCATTGTTAGCAAGGACTCTGCCAACTCTCTCATCCTTTCAGCATTTCTCATCATAAGCAGGGAACAAATTCGTTGCGCGCTTTGCGAAAAGTAAGCAATATTTCTTGAATTTTCAATAATATTCATATGTTGACAGAGATGACTACTATATATCCCTTTTTTAATTATATCGGCAATTCGTGAACTTATCACTGATGTCTTCAAGAGATCTTCAGTATTGCAATACTGGAAGGAAAAAAACTTCTTTGACCAAATTGTTTCAGCAAACATCGACACTATTCCTGCAGGGAGTGAACTGTTAGATTATTCACATTAGCACATAAGGTCACACAAAGAATTTTCAAGATTACATACAATGTACATATATAGACTATGTAAATTGCATGTATGTAAAACGTTTTTGGAATGGATTTTACATGATATCGATTGGCAATTACAATGCATTGAAGAGAGTCATAAATCCTTTTAGACATGCACTCCATCGTGTCATTTTCATGTAACAAGCGCATATTTTCGACACCAACACACACACACACACCCACAAACATCACGAATATACACATAAGCACAAACGTATGTATATATGGTACATACATAGTACATATACATATGTGACTTTGCTTTTGTAAGTTATCGCATATTCTTCCATACATTCCAACCAATTTATTCCGAGACAAAGCCAAATATACAGAAATAGCTTTGCACTCAGTCTCACATCGTTCGTGCTGTACGTGGCTTTTAATCACAATTCTAAATTGCTGGTATGCTGCTGAGTAATAGCTATACGAAAATAAAAGAAACAAGTATACAGAAATAATATTGATTTGAGAAAACTTGTATAAGCTGAAAATTGGTAAATTTTTGTAAGATTTCGGTAGAGATGATTGTCGAATACAACTCAACTTTTGATTCTATTGAATTTTTCTTGATATCATTAATTTCTGATTATTATTAGTTAAGTCGCTCGGCAGATCGAAATTGCTGGAGTGCTTGACCAACAACTTGGCTTAAATTCTTGATGATAAGTCTCTAAAATTATTTTATTTTTCTTAAAAGGAAACCTATCCGCAATCAGTGTCGAATATCTTAGTAAATTTGTAATGAAAAACAAAATCCAATACTTCAAGAGAGATATTGTACATTTTTTTATATGAGAAAGTAATATTTCTGCCAGAAATATATCATTGGAGCCCATAAAACTTTGGATTATTTGGATTGTTATTAGTGGTAATGAAAAAAAATTAAAGGAAATTAAAGGAAAAATAGTATGCCTTTTACGGGCTAACTCATCGTTCAATCAAAAAATTCTAGTTGATATCTATTGAAACAATAATTGTTACTTTTTTATGATAAGCAAATGTTTCTGTCCAAAACAAAAAATTACTCATACGACATGGTGCACTTTATGTATCTTTAATAACAACTGTTTGCTCTCTATCTCCACTACAACTTATAACTTTTTACAAAATTTCGCTTACTAGTAGAATAGCTAGAGGTTACAATTGACTTTATTTTCTATAAATCTGGCAAGCTTTCTCCAGACTCAGTGTACTGTACATGAAGACCTCCATTTATCCGGTTTAATTTCTACTGTATATGTCGATTAATATATGTCGGATATCTTCAGAGTCAGATTTTCTTAAGACTAAAGTCGTTTGTTACCAAAAATATGAGATCCAATCTTTGAGGTAAACTTGTAGTATCAATTAACAGATATGGGATACATATAAAAAAAGGCGAATCGATACATTTCGGTAGCGAAAGTAAGTCAGTACTAACAATCTCATCAAATTTGACATGGACTGGCTCATTTAAAATATGTGCTCAAACCAAATTGATCAAATAATGTCCATATATTGGTACAACCTTCCTAGCGAATTTTACAATCCAAAAAATTAAGAAAGAAATTTTGAACTTCAGTGGAATGACGATAAGAGAATCGTTGAAGGTAGGGCAGAAATGTGTTGGGGAGTTTTCTGTATTACAAGCATAGGTAAAGGGGGTTTCAATAGGAACGCTACAAAAGTAGACTGATAGGAACAGTAAAATCAATGTTTAGTGGACAAATTTGAATCCACAGGCATAGGACGGAAATGTTCCCGCCAGTGACACAAAGAAGAGCCCCCTGAGAATATTGCTGCCGCTGGCGCATTAATTGAGGGAGATCCAAATCAGTCTCTCACACGTCGTTCTCAAGCGTTGAACATCTCTGTGTCATAGTTGTGACAAATTTTGTAAAAAACATCTTGACCTACATCCTTACAAGATCAAATTATTGCAAGAACTGAAGCCACTTGACCACCAGAACCGTCGTATGCTCGTGAATTGGGCTGAGCAACAACTTGAAAATGACCCGATTTTCATCGAAAAACTTCTTCAGCGATGAGGCTCATTTTTGGCTGAATGGCTACCGCTCAATGATCACCAAATATTTTTGGACCGAATTGGATGATATGGACATGGAAAATATGTGGTTCAGCTTACGTGCCTGTGGTGGCCATGCAAAAGAAATCGAGTTCCATATATAATGGCATCGAATGTACTTTCACAGGAATAAATAATTTGATATCCCAAACTGTTTTTTGTTTAATTTAAAAAACTTTTAAAACTTTTTTAGCGCTTTAACGGAAAAACCCGTTGTTTATCATAAATACCACAAAATAATCAGGACGTTTGTGATGTCATGCGGGTCGCCAATACAGCTTTATTAATGACGATGACATCAAAAAAGTTTAAGAAACAGTGATGTTGAGTATCAGAGAGATAGCAAGGAATCTCAATATCGACTCAACGCATTTTGACAACGTGGCTGAGGAGCCTGCCTTCATCAAACGCATCATCACCATTGCTACAAAACTTGATATACAAATAAAGAATACTATTATACTTGGATACTTTGAGGCTTCTATATCGCCGTCACATCCTAGCCTGATTGTGACTAATATTTTGGTCAAACATAAAACTAGAGTCATTGCTTAACCACCGTATTTGCCATATTTGTCTCGTTGTGAATTTTTTCTGTTTTTGTTACTGTAAAAACCGCCTTGAGGAACGTGCCTTGGGTTCACTTAAGTCAGTCCAGGACATTTTTCAACGAATATACAAATTTCTTATAAACATACTGATTCAAAACTATATATTTAAATTATTAGAATTCGCAAACAAATTATTTATTCTTATACCTATAAAAAATCTCTCTTTACAATAAGTCATCAAAGCACTAACATCAGATATGAAAATGTAAACAGATATTGCTAGAAAAAAGGGAAAATACAATTTCAGTCAAAAATGCAGGCAATTTTCATGACAAGAAATCACCAAAACACTATAAAAATCTTTTCCTGACATTTCATAATTTGATTGCTATGCAAAGTAGCATTCTGCAGCCACTCGGCTATATTTTCTGAGAAATATTCAACATCGTAAGCTCCAGCTACCTAGTATCAATTGCATTTGATGACTTGCCTCCTTTGCAATTTTATAAATTCTGCAAACTAAATTCTGCTACAAATTGTCAGCTGTCTGTCAAAAGCTTCACCAGCTGATAATAGATAAATTGTCACACTCACCGCCAGCTTAAGGAAAATGATATTTTTACCGTAAGTATCAAATATAAATGAATATCTGCAGCTGATGCCTTTACTTACACATACATACAAACACACGGTTGAGCATTCTTTTGCTTGTCACCTCGTGCGTGTCACTCGACTGATTGAATGATTGGCCAGTTGGAAGATGGCTTACAAGCCTGCGTTGCCAGTTGCATTGTTGGGCGAGCGGCATGCAGCAGTCAGTGTGACATATGCGGTCTGCAACATATTATACATTTCAATTCGTTGTGGTTTCTATTTCTCCGGCTATTTGTTGTTGTATTATGCATGCATGCCGACAGACAGGCATGCAACTATGACACTGTGATGACTCTATATACATTTGTGGATGTACATATGTATGCGGTTGGTCATTAATGTGTGTGTGTATGTATGTGTGCAAGTATGTGTAATGCCATTAAAGCGCAGTTGGTAATTGCACTGCAAACCGTTATGTAAATGGTTAAATGCTATTTCTACAACAACTATGTAGGTGTGCATCTACATATATATACACATTCATCCACAGTGGTGAGTATAAATAACTATGGTCGAAACGTGATGAGGTCGGTGTGGTTTGCTACAATGGTGGTAATTGCAGTATTGCTGTGGGTCAAAATAGATATGTTGCATACCTCAGAAGACCACGTGGTTGCTGAAATTAATATTTGCAAATTTTAAGGCTAAATATTCCAGAGCTGAGATGCATAAATAATAATGGTAAATAGATACTCAGAAAGTTTTTTTTCGAATTGGAATAACGGTGTTATATTCAATTTCATGAAGAAGTTTATGAAAATATAGTGTTACCATATACGAAAAGATCTTGAAAGACTAGCTAAAATTCCATACACTAATTTTTTCACAGAAATATTATACATTTTGTTGCAATTTCGAAGAAATCTCAGTACATTTTCAGAACGATGTTGCTGTCTGGTAAGCAAAACTAGTATTTTGATCAACTTTTTCATTCAAATAATGTCTAACGTAGACCGTCTGGTGAGCAGATTCAGAGTTAAAAACCCGGTAAAATCTTTTCCTACAAATAATCTTTTATATACTACACATATACATGTATAGTATACATACTTGTATATATAGGCAATAAATAGAAGAAGAAGTACTTCTTCTGCAGAACCGGTTTGAAGCATGGTTTGTTTCAGTCTTACTTAGCATAAAAAAACTCCCAAAAAATATAAAACAGACAGGTGGCGCTGGTGCTTAAAAAGTCTAAAATCTATACCAGTTGAATAAACTCATATCAAAACTTATCTGACATTGATTTTAACATTTATAATAGCATGAAAAGATCTTTGGCCTCATTGTGATCAGCCAATTGATAAGGCGGCTACAAGCTATAGTGATCCGACATGAAAAATATATTCAGAAATTGTAGGGTTATCTTCCATAATAATCTGTACTAAATTTTGTGAAGATATCTTGTCGTCTTAAAAAGTTTTCTATACATAAATCTGATTTTGATCGACCAGTTTATATAGCAGCTATATGCAATAGTGGTCTGATGTGAACAATTTTCTCAGAGTTTGTAGAGCTGTCCCCGATATTAAGTTATGTAAAATTTCGTGTGGATATTTTGTCAACTTAAAAATTTTTAATTACAAGAACTTGATTTTGATCGATCAGTTTATATGCCAGCTATATGCTATAGTGATCCGATATGCATAATACCTTCTAAAATTGTAACGCAGCCTTAGGCAAAGCTCTGTAGCGAATTCGGTGTAGAAAACTTGTCAAAGAAAAAAGTTCTTCATACAAAGCTTTAACTTCGATCGATCAGTTTATATGCCAGCTATATGCTATAGTGGTCCGACATCGATGTCTCACTGATCATAGTTCATAATTTTTTTGAATAAAATTTATTTTATATATAAAAGAAATAACTAAAATTTCAGTTATATAAAATTCGGAATGAAAATATTGGTATAGTAAAGGGGTTTTCAATAGCGCATTGCTAAAGGAGACCGATAGGGACAGCAAGCGACGCCATATATTTCCCGCTCTTTTCACATTTCTCTTCAGTAAGGTTTGCCATTTCATCATGGAAAGATATACGATCCAACAGCAAGTCGAAATTACTAAAATTTACTACCAAGTCAGTGGGCTCAACTCTGAGATATACTAAAGGATAATTTTCTTTTTATTCGATATACTCGACTTTCGAAACACCAACCCACTTTCAAAAGCTCTGTGTCACAGATAATAGTGATAGAAAGATTAAAAAGCAGTCAAAATTGAAATCACTAACCTGCCATAATTTTTGACTGGATTAAACAAAAATGCTTCCGCACATACATACATACATAGATAAATGCGAACTAAGCTATTTATATACTAGCCGACAAGTTGACTTATCAACCGCAGCGCTTTCGAGCATATTGTCATTTATGTTGATGGAAGCCACAAAGAAAAAAGGAAAAAGAAAAAAAATCGAATAAATAAAACTTGCAACGGCGAACGAACAGCATGCGTGCAACTGCAATAGCGCAACTGCATTTGACAACCTCAACACGTTGCCACATTAACTTCATTATTCGCCAACTAACCAAGTATGAGTTGCTTAAGTTGTCATTTGTATGCAACGCGAAGAAGCTTACTAATCGCAACGCCAGCAGCACGGCCAAAGCGCACACAAACACAGACGTACACACATACTATATACATACATATCCATACATATGCATGAGCACCACAAACAGAAATATGCGCGTACAAAGGCAAGTAGCTGTGTGTTGTGGGTACAAATGTAAGGTTGTATGTTAATACATACCTACATATATGTATATGTGTGTGTGATACTCCATCTGCACGACAGGAAGTATCCCTCAGCCAACTGTCTGCTATACTAGAGATAAACGCACGCGCTCGCCAAGTTTGCCATGCTGCTGACATTGCACGCTTCACTTTGTTGCATGCAACAGCAGGCAATTGCTAGCTGCCACATACCACTTAACTTGCCTCAGAGTGCGCTTATCATTAGTGGAGTGGCGGTGGTGTGTGTGTGTGTGCGGCTGGCTGCACTCACTTGCTGGCTTTGGCAGTGTCAATGATGCAAATAACAAAAATCACAACAACAACAAGTACGTTCGCAAGCACATTACTCGGTTTAGCTGCGTTCCGCCTGCTGATGATCTGCTGTCGCTGCCGCTGCCATGGCTGCTGTGTAATTTTTCAAAGCCACAGTCGCACGGGTATTCACTCACGAACGTCGAACGGCTGGCAACATCGTCTCCACAAACCAGCACACATACACACATTATGGAGTGGCTGCATTTTGCGCCTGCTGACGGTGTCAGTTTAGTCAGCGCTTTAGCCAGAGCTGTGACATTGCTGCTGGCGTTTGCTGGCAACCAATTGCCTGTCAATGTGTTGGTGTATACGTGTGTGTGTGTGTGTACTAAGCTGCAGCTTAGCAGTATTAATGTTTGATTTGTCAATATTTATTTTTAATTTGATCGAGTGCAAATTTATTCGGGTACTACTATTTTATATCCTTGTCTACTTTTGATTTCATTGTTGTTGCTGTGTGCTTTTTACTCGTCCGTTTGTATTCATCATCGCTGTAACTGGCAACGGTAATTACTGTCATGCATGTGTTTTCATACCCTACTTTTATAGTTTGACACATTTACACAGTTTCTCCTGGCATATAATGAAAACGTGGACGGAAGCGATCAGTAATGTGCTTTCCAAAAAGTTTGTTCTGATTGCAAAAGTCGGAGTAAGCCAAAAATTCGATGTTGTCGAGTCTAACTTAGTTTCGGGGATATTTAGCGGAGTACACCATTCATGCTTTCTATATAGGGTTTTCATAAAAGTACTTGATTTTTATTGATAATTGCTTGTCTGACTAGTGTCTGTGTGTCTTCGACGTTTCTTCCTGACTATTAAGAACTATTAGCGAGATTAATATATCCTGTTCAGGGTGTAAAAATGAGTTTATATAGATCATTAGAGAACAAGTTGAAACATTGGGTCTGAATTACCAGTAACCACATCACTAGAATGCACCTTACTGCAACGGCCACGTCTCAGATAATAAATAATAATAACTAAAGTTGCCATTACAAATTCGCATTTTACGATATATTTTAAGGGTCTAAGATCTAAGAATCTCTGGCTTCAAACAAAATCGTTGTTTTAACATTTTTGTGTTGTATTTACGTTTGTGAGTGCTCTAAAACCTCTTTGGTACTGAAAAAGCACCAACTAAATATTAGCGATTACTTACCCTTTTCAGAGAATCAAAATTACTGTCTTAGATGAAATTTTCAGCTGAATAGCTGAATAGTTTCAGAGATATGACCGTAAATGTAAAGTTCAAAAGAATCGGTTTCTTGATACATACAAATTTCGATATTTTGTTATGACGGTTATAATAGAATTTAAGAGGTTAACCCTGTCTAGGTTTCTCGGGAAATTGATTTAGTGGCTTTAAGTACACTTCAAGATACCAAAAACATTATTCAAGCAGCAGAACAGAGAAAATTTAAGATTCCTGTTTAATCCGTTGCTATGTCGATGCGTTAGGGCCCGTTAAATTCAACATGGAAAACTATAAACGCGTTATTTTGAAACTGCATTTTTCGAAACGGATGACGAATTTCTTCGTAAATAGTAATAGCATACAATTTTTTGTTGTTATTACAATTTATTTATTTATTTATTTCCGGCTCCTGTTTCGAGCTGAAATCAATTTGAAGGAGGTGAGGTGGAGTTGCTACAGCCAGAGCATCGGAATCCAAGCAATTTTATATATACATATCCTTTATATACCTCAGACCGACATATTCTGTTTAAGTTTTATTAGAAAACTGAAAGTCGTTATGTGTAGCATACGCGAGTTTGGGTAGTATTGACCCGTTCTTATCTATTATTTATTATCATACCACATATTAAAAAAATGTTCCTGGGTTTTATTAAGGTATCTCACATAAAATCACCAATCCTGTGGAGCAATGTCAGGATGTTCGAAAATCATGGTTATAGTTATATGAAGGTTTGATCAAGCTTTCGCCCAATTTTATCTCTTTTAAACACAAAGCAGTATATCTTTATGAGTAACAAACACTCAAGTTTTCATTGAGATAACTCAAATAGCGGCCGATATATCCAGTATAAAGTCATCTGAAAGTTCGAAAATCTTTTATTGCTATATGGGGACTCAGGGAAGTATTGACTCGTTTCATTCCATTTTTAATACACAAGAATACTATTATGAGGAAAGTTTTCTGTCTGAATTTCTATTACATATCTTACACACTGAACGATATTTTCGGTCAAAAGTCAACTATAGATACTGGGGGCCACATATTCGGTACTTAGGGGCCTGAACAATTTTCAATGAATTTAGACAATTTTTGGTCATAAAGTGGCATACTTTAAAAGAATTATTGGTGCAAAACTTTATTTCGTTATATAAATTACTTCTTGATTTGTGTACTGGAAAGTGAAAGAATCAAATGTAATTTAAAATTGCAATATTTGAGAAGTAGGCATAGTTGTAGTCCAATTTCATTCATTTTGACACTGTATAGTAAATGTATCAATAGAATGTCATATAATAATTGAAAGCGGTTGGTCGGATCTCGTGATATGGCGTTTCACCAAAAAGTGGACGCCCTTCATCCAATTTTGACCCCGACTCCATGAAAGCCCTGTCATACCTTCTCGGAGATCTGCATGTCTCCGGCAAATTTAGTTCTTGAATTATTGCGCTTTAAGTAGTTTTTAACAGTACCGTTATATGGGGAGTGAGTGGTGTTATCTTCCAATTTCACACTGTCGGTAGAAGTTCTTATAAGATTTTTACTCAGCAAATTTGGTTTTTGTAGCTTAAGTGGCTTGGAAGATATGCACATTAAACGTATTAGAGGCCGCAGTCATGGCCACTTTTTAAATTTTTTTTTCATAGGTGTTCCTTGTTTCTGTGACCCTCTGTGCCAAACTGGAGTTTTATATCTTAATTTAATGTTTAGTAAAGGCATTCTGTAGTATTTTGGTTGAGGACTTTTTGTAGTTGTGGCAGTGATCCGATTACGCTCATCTATGAACTTGTTTTGTTTTACTAAGGAATGCACATACCAAGTTTCATCAAGATATCTCAATTTTTTTCCTCAAGTTATAGCTTGCACTGACGGAAGGACGGATGAACGGACAGACAGGCAGTCACCCAGATTTCAACTCGTATCGTTATACTGATCAATTAAAACCATATAACATAGCCCTATATCAGTATCAATTAGTTTTAGGTTAGGTAAACAAAACTATTCGTAGCAATATGTTGCAAGAGTAAAAAAAAATCGTATTCGAGCCATACTCAAATCTCTTCCGAAAATTAATTCATATTTCATGTGTCAAAAACTGGAAAAGTCATAGGCTCGACGAGTCTTTAGTAGAGTATTGAGATTGCAATGCCACCAAAGACACGATTTATTTTTATTTATTGTGGTTGTTGTTGCTTCTCTTTATTGTTGTTTCGCAAATCCACTTTATGCTTTGATTTTGACTATCTCACTCAGCACACAGCGCAGCGCACATTGCTTTGGCTTTGGCTTATTTAGCAAAATTCGCCATATTGTGAAGCACCCACTGATTGCATTCATTTATGCATGTCTGCGCTGGCAAGTATCATACATACCATACACATGTGTGTACGAGTGGGTATGTGAGTATTTTAGAATTTGCCATAATCAACGTCATTGTCATTCTCCTCGATGTTGCTGATGCGTCGTTAAGTGGTGCCATTATGTGATAAACTCAGGCCAAACATTGCACATTCCAATAAAGCAGAAACGCACACACACATATATATTTAGTATAGTATGTAGTGCCACTTTCGCAAGTTCAGCTCGAAGGCAGCCTTCAGCTTGTGGTCTTGACTCACTACTCTGCATTTGAGGCGTCGTTGTCGAACTGCACCCATCACGTCACCAACAACACTACCACCGCTAGCAACAACAACACTCTCTACGCCACATTCATTTAATCCATTGGCATACAAACATTGCAATTACTGAAAAATCGAAGCAGCACACACCTACACACATACACTAGCGATATTTGTTGTGTGTGTGTATGCATGTGAGAATATGTGATTTTGTCTTGCTTGCATATCGTTAATGTCATTCAAGTGACTTTGAATCACTGTGTGTGTATGTGTGTGTGTTGATGTATAAAAAGCTAGCATTAGTGCATATATGCGCCTTTCTATATGTGTGCGTGAGCAGACGCGCATATGCTTGTTCTGGCTTCTGTTATACGGAAACATATACACACATTTAACAAAAACGCAGCAGCATTTAAAGTTATGCATGGAAATTTAATGCCAGCTATACACACACATACATACATACACATCAATGGTTGCACTTTCACTCTGCCAATCAACAGTTCGTAACAAGATTTATTTAATGTTTGAAAAAGAAAATATTAAACTGAAATTGAACCCTCTGACTTTTCAGCACACTCAAGCGCGTATACACAAATTTGAATACACGTTCGTATGCATGTATGTATGTGTGCGCACTTTTATTACTCCTTTCGTAGTAATTACTGGCTGGCGCTCTAGCACTGCAAACAAAATTAGGTTAAACAAGCGAAAGTGTGGCCGAACGAAAAATGAAATGAGAGTGAAAACTGTTTGCTCATCAAAGTTGAATATTAAATTAGAACTAAGTATATGCTCAACACATATGGAAAATGCATGTATGTATTAGTTGTGGCTTGTGTAAATATTGCAAAAATTTATTTGTTTTCAATTAATTATTTTTAATCCTTATGAAATATTTATGTATAATATTATAATAGAAATCAACACATCACATATAAAATATATTCGAATATGGCATTACGAAGAAACCTTTGGTAATATTTCAAGAGAACTTGCCAAAAATTAATATTTTCTCAGACCAGTGACCATAGTTTTCACGTGTATAAACTCCTATATAATCAAAAACAAAAAACAAACAAAGAAACAATTATTTTCAGGTTCGTTTAGAACAAGCTTTGTTCAAATTAATTTTCTACATCATATATGAATTTATTTAAATAAACTAGGTCTATTACTTTTATTTATCATATTTAGAATAATCAAATATAGGTATTCAAAGGTAATTTCTAATTATTGCTTTTATATAACCATAAAAAATTGTCTCCTTGGGTAAAAAATAAGGATTTTCGGGATTCACAAACAAAACATAGGCGAAACCATTCACTATAGACACAAGTAGGTAGTAATTACTCTAAAGTAGAACCAACGAAACTAGTATAGCATCTAGCGAGTCACTATCCATGTATGTGGCCTGATGAAACATTTATTCTCTTTTATTGCATTCTGGGAAGTTGCTTACTTCAAACGATTAAATTGTTCAGAGTGGCGGTCCCAAATAATAGTTTAAGGAATGTTCATGACGACCCATCTTGACAAATTTCCTTATTTTACCGATATTTTGGACAATGGGCCTTCCAGAGAAATTAAGGACCATAAGTGCTATCCATAACACATTCACATTTTTAGCCGTCTGTGGGGAATTTTCTCATTGCTAATGTCCAACTTTAGCGCGTGGTCCAACAATACTAAGTCAAGCAAAGCTAACGTAGTAACTCGGGTAACGCTAAATGACTTGTGGTCTTCATGGCCTTTTGACTCCTACGAGTTATTGACCTTGGCTTGAACTATTAGATGGATTAGTTTGAACCCATGGCTAGTGGGCGTGGCTTTCTGTCATGTCGCTGTTAATGCCAAGGCTATCCTGTCCCATTAAAACCCTGGCAGGCCTCGGAGTATGTTTCTCTCCCATCTTCATTATATTGGTGTGCTAGGTGTAAGTTGAGATGACTCCTTCTTTGCTCTGGTCCGCTCTGAACCCTCGCCTTGGCCTCGTAACAGAGAAATCCTTGGGACCATATAAGGCTACTACCTTTCCATGAGATGAATAGCGGTTCTGAGTGGGGACCCGTATGACCACGAATAAAGACAACATCAAACATGTAAATAAGGACTAAGATGAGAAAAGTTCGAAACCGTACAGTATCTCAGGAGAGACACCGTCACCTAGGGAGACGAGACGCCCGTGATGGCGATATCGGATGAGCATGGTATGGGGATTCAGTAAAAATCTGCCTCCAGAAAGTAAAGGTTGGGTAGAAAAACATCTGATAGGTTTATGGGCGAGCACGGAATAACCTAATCTAACCTAACCTACGCCATATAGCGTAACCTAACGACGTACCATATAGTTTACTAAGAAATTTCTTAATGAAAAATAATGAATTTACTTAGACCTTAGGTGTATATGCGTTTGTATTACTGAGATGTACGACTTATTTCGGTTGCAGTGACATCTGCCGAATAAAATTTTGTTTTTAAAACTAAAAAAGTTATTAGTTTGACTGGAAAGAAATGTCGTAAATATAGAAATATAGTTTTATATAAGGCATAAGCTTTAAGGTTAGAACATAATTAAGTTACATGTTGCCTTAGAAGATGTAGAGACCATTACCTTGAGGTAATGGTGGAATATAATATATGTAGTAACAAATTTATTTCAGGACTGTTCCATCAGACAAATCTTATTTATTTAATTGTACACATTATACATAGCAATAATCTATTTTTTTGTTATTATCTGTTACGAACGCGAACCCAACTTCTCCCTTCGTCTTTCATCGCCGTCCCATCACCTACAAGCTACTAGTTTTAGCAAAAAAAGGCAACAAATGGCTTGGCGTATGAACGCATTCCAACTGAAGAACAAAGCATAAAAACAGAATGGCTTTGGGTGACCATTGAGTCGTGCGGAATATAAGCAATTTGTGAAGTCTATGAAGTTTAAGAGTTTCTTTAGAATTCCCACGAGGAAATGTTCACTATACTAACTATATAGTGAAAGGAGAGAAAATCTTTTAAACCGACATTTCGAATAAATATATTTTAAAGCAAAACGTTTTGAAAAAAATTCATTGAAAATTTGGTACGTCTTGTTCACGATTTTTCTATAGAATTTCCTAGAGGGATAGTTGTTAAACCAGTTGTCAAAGTGAACACATATGTTTGACAAAGTGTTATTACTTCTTATTACTTTTACAAAACTTATAGAGCACTTCATGCGCATCAGCTATACACGAATATATTCGGAGTACAAACCATCTAAAAAAAAGCTATAAATACTTGGTAGTCGAAAAAGTCTTTTCGTATTTATAATCAAACTTTAACTTATTTTTTTGAAATATATGCCAATAAATAAATAAACAAATATTTTATCGCTAGAGACATTATTCTATCAGCGTAAAACTTTCACCAGTGTAAATCGAAATTTCGAAATTTCCAGAATGGAAGCGAGCGAACCATTGTCGTGCTCCACGAACTGAAACAGTATCATATCTGTAAACTTCACAAATTTTATTGGTGGCTTGCGTGGCATGCGTCCCTTTTTTATATAAAAATTTCAAAATATAGCGAATTTCTTCATTATTTTCACTCATTTTTAAACAGCTGTAACTTTTTTTCAACTTCCCCGAATTTAATTTTTTTTTATTTTTGGTTAAATCAGGCTTGAAATCTCACCTTTCTAACACCATATGGTGTGACATAATGTGATTGGTAGCACTGGAGATATACGACTGCAACGACATCTATTGACAAAATACGAAAAGACTTTTTCGACTACTCCATATTATATAGGGGATATTCTTAAGCCATAAAATTTCTGGATTGCATTTCATTTACTTTTCATAGAAGAAAGAATAAATAAATTCTAATAAGTTAATCTGCTTAAAGTTACCGCTTAAAGCCCAGCTTTCATGCGACACTAAGTCTGCTGAGTCGCCAGTTATTTGGCTTAAATAAGATTTCATGCATTCATACTTTGATTTGGTCTCACCATTTCCGCGATTCTTGAAAAAAGCAAGGAAAATGTAAATAAAAATATTTTCGTGACCGCCGTTACAACTCAATTAGTGCAGAGCACGACGGAGGTATGCACGAAGTGCCACAAGAAATGTAGCAACTTCACTTGAGGAACGCCCAAACCTGGTAACCGATTCCCCACAATTGTGGGGCGTAACACACCGAGGAAGTTGCCAAAAAAGCAACACCAACAACTTTCGTCTATGCAAATGCAGAGCAGCGCTCGGTACCAACGCTTGGACGCGAGCACCGTTTTAACTGTAGTCGCACGATGTTCGGGCTCTTCTTTTGGCATTGTTCGTGTTTTTTTCGGGGCACATTCAAGTCAATATTTGGCAATGTGACGACAAGAGTGCAAACAAAAAACAAAAGCAAAAACTAAATTGCACACAAAGAAAACAACAATTACGCGTGCGACAAATTGCACACATACATACATATGTAAGTGAGTGTGCGTGTTGGCCTTACAGCTGGTACTATAAACCTACAAAGTACGCACCATAGTTGCAAGTTCTCTTACTTGTCGCCGTTTTGCGCACATATACCGTTGGCATTACGCTGTTGTGGTGTTGTGTTGCAACAGTCACCGGATCAACAGTGTCATTTACATGCAAATGATGCAAGCAAACCGGTGACGCTCCACGGAATATAACAAACTTTGTAGTCTCAAGCCCGATGTTGTGCCCCGACTACCACTAAAATTGCCCAGCACACAAAAAAGAAACAGCATAACAACAACAACACTTAGCACTACTACAACAAGTCAGCAACACCCCATCAACATGCGCAACAACATGAAATAGTCAACCACAATTGCCGGTCGTCGGGTTGGGTTGCAGTGTTGTGCAGAAAAAGTGAGGTGTCAACGCGTAAAGCACATAAAAGAAAGGATCTCAAAGGATGTTCCTGCAACGTTTGTGTCTGATCCCTCTGCAAGCAATTTTGTTTGTAGAAATACGCTGGCGGCGGTACAAGTTTATTACAGGGGGTTTAAAGGCACCCCAAAGTGCTCATCAAAGATATGTGTGTAACGTTCTGTTGATTAGTTGTGGATGTTTTTTTCGATTGCTTGCTTCAAACTCATCGGTTGTTGACAATAAAATGTAGAATCAATCGTTCGACCAGGCTGGCGCAGTTCATGAATGATTCCTTTCCAATCTCACCAAACACTCACCATAACCAGGATTGACGCCTCGGTTTTGCGACCATTTGTTGAGCTTCATCACGCTTCACGACCATAATCTTTTTTACACATTATTGTCGTATTTGATCTTCTGTTACCATTCGATTTAGAAATGGTTCGATTTCATTTCGTTTCAGCAAAGAATCGCAGATGTTAATTCGGTCCATTAAATTTTTACAGACAATTCATATGGTACCCAAACATCGAACTTTTTTTGAAGTCAGCCTTTTTTAAATGGTTCCAAACGGTTTGATGATGAATGTTAAGTTCTAAAGCGAGGACCGTCAGGTCCTGGTCAATCTTTTCCACAATTTCATCGACTTTTTCAATGATAGCTCGACCAGAGCGAGATGCATCTTTCACATCGAAATTTCCAGAACGGTTGAGAGCGAATCATTGTTGTGCTACACACACTGATACAGCATCATCTCCGAAAACTTTACATATTTCATTGGTGGCTTGCGTGGCAAAGAATTTTTCTATAAACATTTCAAAATATAGTGAATTTCTTCATTATTTTCACTCATTTTTGAGCAGCTGTAACTTTTTCAAATTCCCCGAATTTTTTTTTTTTTTGGTTAAATGAAGTTTGAATTCTCACTTTTCCAACGCTATATAATGAGATGCAATGTGTTTGGTAGCACTGGAGATATACGACTGCAATGACATCGTTAAAAGCCAGTCAGGGAGTGTCCGGCCTCATTAGAAGTACTTAGAACGCTACTTCGTGATCAGACTTGTGTTGGTGGCAACTGCAAAGCCGACGTGCGTGCTCATATCAAACTCTGGTCATCGTTTTATGTTTTAAGTAATACAATGAACCAGTCATAAGCTGTTCAAGCGAGATCCTTGTAAGGATAGACCTCATAACCTAACATAACTTGAAAGTGACACATTTTTCCAAGCCACATAATAATATGTAAACTAAGGAACTTTAAAAATTTTAAAGGTTAGGAACTGAGTATGCTTTCAAACAGAGGGTCGGTCCAACAATTGAATCTAACCTGCAAATCTATCCGTAGAGAATCCTGAATATGTATATTAAAAGGCGACTTGAATTCGTGGACGAAATTGTAAGAGACATTTAACCTCTTCTTCTTGGCGTACCGCTACTGAGTCATAATACAAATAAATATATACTTATGTAAACACATACTGACATATATATACATATGTACGTATATAGATCCCTGCGTATTTGCTCTAGCTGCGGCAATTACGTGCAGCAGATGAAGTTTCTTGTGTTAATGGCATAAGTGCTGGACGCAAAACGAAATTATGCTGTCGTCCAGCGTGCTGTGCTATGCCAAAGTGACAAAACAAGCGACAGAAAGGATTCCAGCGCACACACACTCCTGATGTAATATATACAATATGCATATGTATGTATGTATATGCTTGGTATACAAATAAGCACAAAGGATAAACAACATTTGCATATTGCAGAAGATAAGACGCATATGTATGTACGAGTATAAAAATATAACTGTATTATACATAACAGCGCAGAAAAAAGCCAAAAACGCAGCAACAACAAACGGAGCGCAGCAGTAGCCTTGCTTTGGTAGTAATGAGTAGCACTTCACAAAGTAATTATCACAGTTTTTGCTTTTATATGCTTAATCAAAAGTAATGGTGTATTCACTTTGTGGCCTGGTAATGCTTGTAGAACATGGCGGAGAGTATAAAAATGTTTTTGTTTCGAACATTATACGTAAACATAAATATAATGGAAGTTTGTGGAGCTAAAGTAGCAACTCAGTTTCAAGATTTCTGACGCAGCTTGAAATTTACAAATAACTTTTACGCTTAAATAACGAATAGTCTGAATGGCCAAGATATGAGAAAACGATATAACTCTTTCTAAAGATTTGAATATAATAATTTATTTACTTAGACCTTACAACTTTCATACCGAACTCCCTTGAATTTCGTGTTCAGTTAGAGATCCCATAACCGAGAAGATTATAACATAAAATAAATAGTTGGAGCGTTTATGTTTTTTTTTCAGTTACAAATAATTGAGGTTGAATTGGGTTCAAGATACGATTCGTAGCGCTGAATATAAGAAAGCTGCTGACGACGAATCGAGGATTTCATAAACAAGGCAGAATACAAAGCATGCGCTAATAGGTAATGAGATATTAAAGCGCTTTCTCTGCCAATATCCAGCTGTAACATGGTTGAGATCGCTATAATATAATTATATAATGGTAATAACATTCGCGGTTCCTGAAATACCCATCTTAAAGAAGGAAAAGAAGACTAAATTTCTTTATCGAATCTGGTGAGTTGTTCAACCGCGTTAAGTTGGAAAAACTTATGGAGACAACTGATCAGTGTGAAAAGTGGAGTCTATTAGCCCTTTTCTCCGCAAGAAGTTGCTCATCTGTTTCAACCGCCGATATTGGATCTCTATAGCATATAGCTGTCAAACAAACTAGCCAATCTAACTCAAAACCTTCTAAGGAATACTTGTTATTTTACAAAGTATGTTCCCGACATTTTCCATATTGTATTACTCAAGGCATTGGAACAGAAAAAAACCGTAAAGCTGTCATTCAAGTTTTTTGATCAAAATCAGGATATATAGCTTCGGCGCAGCAAACTCTTGTTTTAGTTTTTTTCACCAAAATAAAAACAATTACTTGGTTGTATTATTGGGCTACCCGCATCTCGTGCGGCTTAGGGAAATACCCACTCTTGATTCAGAGTTTGTCCGAGTTCTATGACTCTTTAAAAATGAATATGTCAAAAGGACACTTCTGTGTTGCAAATAAAGACAAAATTTTACAAAAGATTGTCAAAGTATGATCCTAAAATCAAGGTCATGCGATAGGATTATGACTGCTGAAGCTAGCACTAGCAGCAGGTAAATGAACCTCATTTTAACACAATGCCGGCAAGGTCAATTCAACCGGATTGACTTTTAAAAAGACACGAAAAGTTTATTGTTATTTATCCTACAAGCTATCCCAGGTATGAAATAAAGTATAGCTTCAAGAACAATAGAAGTTGAAGACCAAAATTTGGCCACAGCAATATACTTCTTTTGAGACCTTAAATCAATCCTTTGTCTGCGGTTCTGCGACTTCTATCACGTATCATTGTGTATAGCCGCAGTCTGTACTGCAGATAGTGAGAACAGGTATAAAGTTGTTGGCTAAAATCCATTTTTGGTGGTTTAGAATATAGCTTTGACCTTGATTTTTTTTTATTAAAGGCTTTTTCTGGGAACAGGTAGCAAGATTTAAAGTAAATGTACTAAAATCTATTACTATTAGTTAAAGAAAACTTAAATCTAAATTCTTAAAAATATTAAGCAAATTGTGTAAGCATGAAGATGATTATTGACTGTCGTTTTTTTTTGAATGTTGCTCCAAGCAGTTAACTTTTGATATTATTTCGAAGTTGAAGTATCAAAATGTTTGAACAACACTCTAAAACGATTCGAACATTTATTGTCATAGGAACTGGCTCTAATAGACAAGCTGAATAAACTTAGAAATTCTAGAGAGTAGGCTCGAACTGTAAATTTGTTTTCCACAATGCTTTTGCCTAAAGTTTTTTGGTACATCACGTTAGGTGAAATGGAAATTGTTTTCTAGTTTTTCTGGCGATATTTACATTAAGGGGTTATATGGGTTTACGGGCTTAAATAAACCAATTTATTTATTGTGTTAATAAATTTTAAAACAGCTCTATAATATTGCCCTCAATTTTCAAGTTGATCCGGCTAAGAGTTTCAGAGATACAGCCTTGAAAACTTATGCGCTCGAGGCTAGTTAGGCTAAGTGCGTCGTCTTTAAACGCGTTTTGATCGAAACTGTGTTTTTGAAGTCGAGAACTACTCAACCGATCTTTATAAAAGAATTTTGAAAAGATTTTTAAGAAAGGATTTTTTTCGATTGCAACTATTTGAAAAAAATGTTGCCAAATTTTAATTTTTTTGTAAAAAAATTCTGCCAAAATTCTAATTTTCAGTTTTTTTCCTTCGTCCAATTTCTAAACTAAGGATTTAACTAAAACGCGTACTTTTACCTTTAGATGATCCTGTAAACGCGGGCGCATTTTTTTCCAATGGGTAACCGAAAATTGCGTCGGAAGTTTAAAATATTTTTTTCGAACAATTTCAGAACTTCTTTCCTAATAGGGTATATTTGTCACGATCAATAAAATATTTAATTTTTTATATGAGTAAAAATTTTTGAAAAAGTAACCCTTTAAAGAATCTAAAAAGGAACAAGAAGTTTGCTTGGAATTTTGTGTTGCCAGCAAAATTTTAGGGAGTCTACTTTGTCACGGACATAAGAACCTATTTGAGTGGCGCAAGGCATTCATTGAAGGTCGTGCAGCCATCAAAAACTTGACTTATGCGAGTCGGCGATCACCTCTTTCAATGACGATAATATCGAAAAAGTCAATTATACTGCTTCCGAAAATCATCGTAGTGGAATTACAGAGATGGCGGATTTTTGGTTAATGTTTGGGGTAACTCGTCGCAAAAGCGATGCTTAACAAAATAGTTGAGGAGTCTAAATTAATCAAAAGCATCATCTATACCAACCAGAGCATATGACAAGTCTATGTAAATTGAATTAGATGAAATTGAATTGAATCTTATTTTGAAGGTGATACCAAAGAACTATATTAAAATACGTGAAAACTGTCTTAATCGAGGTAAATATTTATCATGTGGTAACTTAGCTACAATAAAGTTAGTTCAGATTTCTAATTTTGTGCAGAAAAATTGAAAAGTATAAGAGCGATAGTTTTTTAAGGTTCTTGGTATTAAAAAAACTTTACGATTTCTATGTTCATATGTCCAACGCAAATATAAATCGACGCTTATTCTAGCCCTTCCCGACAGTAACGCATTCTGTAAAGGCCTCAATATCATTGACAACAAAAGCAAATGGTGAACTATGTAATATGGTCTTAGAGCCATCCTAGTATACTATAAGTGCTCCTCAGGCAATATGCAAAATAAACGTTGACGATATTTTAACTGGATTGTAGATCAAAATCAAGTTAATAAATACTACAGTTTTCTAATTATAACGAAGGCAATAAAAATACAAATGTTTATTAGAGAAACATGAAAAGCTATATTTTGAACTACTTTTACAAGTTCGTTAAAGGTATGGAAACTGAACTCACGACAATAAGAGTATCCAGTCTGATAAACCCTCAAAATATATAGGTATGTAACTTATGTAATACCCATGTATGTTTCCCCTATCTCAATATTCTCATATAAGTTATACGAGTGTTTTAATAAACCACTTAAGAACCGTTGCTTAAAAGAAGAGCGGAAAAATCTTTGTCTCCATACATATACACATACACTCTAATTTGCTCACCTTCCATAATTTTCATTTGGATGAATTTTTCCCACCTTTTCCAGCCAGGCATTCTCTATGTAGTATCTACATATGTATGTATATGGATCAAAACACACATGCTCGCACATAGTCGGAATTGTTGGCGGCAAATATTTGTTCCAACGAAAATGGAGCGTAAGTAAAAATCTCTAATTTAGTACGGAAATTATGTTTATTGTAGCGAAGACGCTTACAGCCGCCAACAACAACACACGACCAACACGCAAATGACTGGCAGAAAGAGCAAAGAGTGGGGGGCAGCAGAGTTGAAGTGAAATTTGTACGAGTACGAAGCCGAAAGGGATATGCGAAATTAATTAATGCAGAACGCGTGCGATGCTCGCTGTTTTTGTTGCCTTTGTAATTTTGATGGAGCGGCGATGTACTTGAGTTGCATTTCGACGAGCTGGCAAACGCACGGCGATAAACAACAAGCAAAGAAACACACTAGATACAAAGACAGATAAAATAAAAAACATAAACGATGCGACGGCTGAAGTTAAGTTGGCTGCGGGTGAGCGCAGGAATATTAAATGAGGGCGCAAAGCTTAAATTAAGATATTTGAGATATTGAAAGGGTGCGCCAGGCAAAGTAGATGAGTGAAGGTGTCAATTTAAATAATATGAGAAGGCTTTAAGAATTTTTTATGCAATAGTTTCTTGAGAAAAGATATTTGTTTAAGAGAGCTAAGCTTACTTTTATGCCTTAAAATTTATTTAAGTCTAAAAAATCAGCATTTCTAAATTTTGAACACCTCCAAAGAAACAGAAATTAGTAATTATTTTAATTTTAATTTTCTATACCGAAAAGTCTATATTTAACTTGTCTGAACTCAGCTGTCTCCTTCAGTGCCCAAAATACGAAGAATTAACAGTAGTATTTAAAAATCTGGAACAGAGAGTACGATATAACGAGAGGGAAAGTCTTTCACCTTAATATTAGGATATGATCAAATCTGACCAGGATTCGAAAAAATTGAAAAATCTTTATTATAGACTTCAAGAGGCATATGAAACCCTCGTCGTAGAATATAGAAATGCTAAGCATTTCTTTTACGATCTTTGCTCGACGTCATTTTCGCAAAATATTCACGTCTTTTGGCACGAGTCCAACTTTAACATGCTTCATATTGAAAACATTACCATGAATATATTGGCGATCCGTAAGAGATGTAAAGATTCTTAGTTATCTCTTTAACGACAACTCGACGATTTTTAAGCCCGGTTTCTTATCGTCATTGACAGCACAGAAAAGATAATTTTTTCATTTATTACCTTAACCTGATTTTTGAGAACTCAATGAAAAAGAAATTAATACATAATAGCCAACCTAGGACTGTTTTAAGTATGAAAAAAATAATTTCACAGAATGTGGATCTGTCAGATTGGCGCTAAGATGATGAAGCTTATGAAGAAGGCTGCACAAGAATACGAATTCAAGTTTGTTTGTTATAAATGTTTAAATCTGAATTTATTTTTGTTTTACATCATTTAGATTGCATCGAACAAAGATGGTATTAAGAAACCTGATGAGAGTTTGGGAGTATGGAACGGATTTGACCTTACCGAAGGATTTTCAAGATGTTAGACCCACAATTTATTTAGTACACGATAAAGCTACATAGATTAGATTTATACTACTGTCATGATATTCTGCTCAGACAATTTCGTGAAAGTTATTTTTCGTTGGATTTGCTTAGATCAATAGCGAGATCCAAAAACCTCGACTTACGCTATAATGAATAATGTTTATAAGAAAACTCTTCCTCATAATTCTTAAAGCTTCTGTCTTAACTCGCGAGTCTTCTACTCAAACGTACACAAGCGCGGACAACGCTGTTTCGGCAGCGCAATATCGCGCAATTCGCACACGTAGAAAATGCCTCCGGCACGTTGCAGTCTTCAGCTGCCAACAGCAGTAATATTCTAAGTAGCATTAACCTTATATGATATACATACACATATTCATATATGTACATATGTTCGTATTTATGATGGATGTCTTGCAGCGTGCTTCTACACACACATATGCATATGTGTTGGCTTAGTAACACGTAGTTTCGCTGCGTTAAAAAGGAAGTGATTCAAATGCTCGCGAGCTCGCTCTACCGTGCACACATTCACATATGGATATGATATGTATGCACATATACATATATACATATAAGTATATAAAAATATATGCAGTTTTGATATGCTTATCTGCAGCGTGCGTTTTAGCAAGTCTCGTGGAAAAATTATTTTGCACGTGAATCGTTTATTAATCTCAGATTGGAGTTGGTGTGGAAATTTCCACAGGCGGCAGGCAACTTGTTTTACGAGGCAACATTTTTACTAAGAGAATATGAAATATGAGGAAATTTTTTCGCATCATGGAATTGTATGGTTTTAAGATGAACTCGATTTTTTAAATTTTCTTTGTGTGAAGATAATGGAGGAAAACAATAGAAATACCAAGCAGAAAATATTTTGAGTTGAATAAAGTTACCAACTATTTAAAAAAATATATTTGCCAACTGAATCAGTTTATATTTATTTATTTGAAAAGAGTTGCCACCTATCTGAAAACATCACACAATATACAAAAGTTTCCACACAATTTGTTTATAAAACTCTTAATAATATTTTTGGTAATATATTGATGTTAAACTTTACTTATAAAGGGTGTTTTTTTATTCTCTTCCAAAGCGGCAATCATCAAGGGCTTATCTGCGGTAACAACCTAATTCAAATATCCCGAGAAAAAACGGTTAAGTAGTGTTAAATTACGCGATATTGGAGATCAAAACCCAGTCCCATGACGGAAAATTATGCGCACACCAAAAATTTCCTTAAAAAAATTTATTGTTTCATTGGCTGGATGGCATGTTGCGCCGTATTGTTGGATCCCAAGATCAACATCCTCCAATTCAGGCATGAAATGGCTATTAGTAATGGATCTATAGCATTCTCCATTGATTGTAACATAATGGACCAAATGATTCCCTTTGTCCATGCATCATTCCAAACAGTGACTTTTAGAGGAGATAAAGTGGTTTTGTTGTTGAAAACTTGTTTTTTCGACGGAGTCTACCCCTCTTTCGATGGTAGGGTGAAAATAGGTGATGAGAGTCATGCGGAGACTTTCTTATTTGGTATGTCGAGGTCTATTCTGATTTAATTTGATACAAAGGTCAGAAGGAAGGGTTAATCTATACTTTTAGGACAACTTGAGCTCTTTCTCTGCAAGGGGTTGCGGTTAGACTCCAAGTACGTTACTCAGAGGGAGAGACTCTAAAGCTTTTTGCTACCGAACAAAGAACTTCTTCAAGCAAACAGTTACAGGGATGCTTTCTGCCAAAACATCGCAGCGGAAACTGCTTGGAGAGGAGTTCGTTATGTTTCTTGACCGGATGCTTGCGGACCTCGCTATGCAAATATTCAATCGGATTCATCAAGCGGCATCGTGTAATTATTCAGGGTGCAGTATTTTAACGCGTCTAAAGCTGCTTTGCGTTTCACTATATCCAGAAAAGTTGTGCCAACAATGCCTTTTGGATTATCATTTTGTTCATTAACACACCCATTCAACCAAAAGTGACTCTCATCGCCGATCGAAATTTTCTAAAGAAATCAGGTTCGAAGTTCCTCTCGTTTTGGGCTCATTTACCAAATGTGCGTCGCGTTTGGTGGTCGTTTATCATCGGCTCAATACAGAGTTTTTGAAAGTCCGCAAGCCAAGATCCAGTCACAAAATCTTCCATAAAGTGTATGGGGCTCAGCTGAAATTGTTGCGCACTACAGCGGATGGACTCATTCGGGTCTTCTTCGAAACTCAGTTTCACAGCAGTAATAGCGTCTTCGGTACGGACTGTGCGGCGTCTCATGAAGACGCGCATTATTCACTAGAGAAAGCGTGGTTCGAAATTGAACCATGGATGCTCGAATTACCTGTTTCTTTACCCTTAAAACCCTATTGCTAAAGTTTGGAAAATTGATTTACATAGTTTATACCTTTAAAAATGAAATACTAAAGTTTCAAATCGGTATCTCTAAGAATTTCTAGTTCAGCTCAATCCAGTTCACTAGTCCATTTTTAAGCGCGTTTTTCTCCCAGCAACAATTTTTGAATTGGCTGCAGTGGTAACTCGAAGACCATCACCGTGAAGTTTAATCTGTCTGTTCATAA
Organism: Bactrocera tryoni; assembly: GCF_016617805.1. Taxonomy (NCBI): domain Eukaryota; kingdom Metazoa; phylum Arthropoda; class Insecta; order Diptera; family Tephritidae; genus Bactrocera; species Bactrocera tryoni. The sequence continues at coordinate 14,770,649 of NC_052503.1, read as the reverse complement.
TTCTGCATACAGCTTGGATTTTAGATCTGATAAAAAAATTAAATTTGGAGGCCAAAAACGTCCAATATATTATATTGGGTAATATCCAACATTTTATTAAATGTCTCCATTTGGTCAATTTTTATTTTGTTTTTGAATCGTGTTTGGGTTGCACGGAGAATATCTTCTAGTAGTTATAAGAAGTATTTTTAATTTTTTACAACAGTGGAAGACCTATTTTTAGCACCGCCGGAAACCTCGTATAACTCAAAAATAATTTCTTTTCCAAAACCTTCACTTTGTATTATTGAAACATATATAAATGTACCGGGGAAATCTTAAAGCAATCGATACAGTAGTAAAAAAATCCCAAAAAATGACGTTTATAAGGCTGTGACAATAAATGTGCCCCTCTATGTACACAGTGAAAAATTATTTTTGTGACCGGATTACATCCAAAATACCAAGTCGAGTTAAAGCTCGCATTAAAAAATATTTCGACTTTAGTCCATTTTGGTTCCAACTTGAAACCATTATTTGTTATACAACGGAAGCTTGAGCACTTATTAAGAAGTAGCAATTGGTTAATATATTTAAAAAATTATTGGTATGGTCAGAAACATAACTTATAGGTATAAGCCTAACTCAAGCCGACGCGGCCGCATACTAATTTAAGTTGTTTTTCTGACCATTCTGATTATCACTTGTTTTTAAGAGGAATGCAATTTTGGCAATTCTGTAAAGAAAAATGTCAGCGAAAAGACGTGAGTCTTAAAAAGATCGAATCGACGGGCACGGTAGGATTGCTTTTGAATTATGCCAAATATGAGCGTGATCTGTCAACCAGTTTTTATACAGCAGCTGCATAAATCGGTACACCACAGTAGTGCTTAGGGATTTTTACAATAGATAAAAATATCGAACAGAGAATTTGCTCAAGAAGGCTTCAAAGATAGTCGAGAGATCGTTGACGACCATTTGGACGAATTTCGACCTCTTCAACTTATGAAAATATTAAAAAAATTAAGGATATGGTGATTGAAAATCGTCAGTCAAGTGTTAGGGAGATGGCAAGAGGTCTCAACTTCTCCCGCGAGTCCGTTTTAACGACTTTGTTGGTTATTTTGGGTATGAAACGCATTTTTGCTCGACTCGTCCCGATAAAGCTGAATTTTTTTCCATAAAAGTACCGTAAACATGTCTCTTTGGGCATGTTTGGGCGTGCGAGTTCCGATCCCATATTCATGGGCTTATGAGTTTGACATGCAAACAAATCAGCAATCGTGGAAATGGAGGGAATAAACCAAAAACACGCAAAAACCGCTCAAAATGGAGGTAATGCTGATTGTGTTTTTTGATATTCGAGGCTTGGTGCATCATGAATTTGTTCTGGAGGGACATTTGGTTAATAAGGAGTTTTATTTAGCCTTATTCAGGTATTTGTGGGAGAACATCCGTCGTAAACGGCCGGAAGTGTGGAAGGACAATTCATGGATTTTACGCGATGATAATGCACCATCGCATCGAGCCACAATTGAGATCGAATTTAAAGCCAAAAACGCAATGAATACCATCTATCAACCGCCGTGTTCACCAGATGTGGCCTTGTGTGATTTTTTCTTGTTCCCCACACTGAAAATGCCGCCCCATGGAGCCCGTTTTCAGCAGAATGAAGAGATAACGAACGAAATAAAATCTCGAGTTTCGAATTCTTAAAGCAGCAACCCAGCTTCCAGTTAAACCTAAGCTTTTCTTCTTTTCCCTAACAAAAATCTTAAATTTTCACACGCTGACGCTTGCAGTACAAACGGCATTTAAATATTGAAAACAAAGCAATAAAAAAATAATAAAAAAGTTGCTGGAAATGTAAAAGGAGCACACTAAAGGAAACCTGAATACAGCTACAACAAATTTATAGCCATTTAACATTGTGTCAATAGACTTAAAAGTGAGTGTCACCGTGTGCGCCATGTGTGTGTACGGCATGTAATACAATCACAAAAACAAAAGCAAACAACAACACATACGAGCGCAAATAAATGCGTGGGCGAGTACAAAGCGGCAAAGCAGAGCCGCTGTTTGTTGTAAGTTGAGCCAAGTCAAGGAAATGCCACGAACGCGAACACAAACACGCACACACACATAAACACATATATGCACAGCAGCACAAATACAAAGAAAAGGAGAGCAAAGAAAACAAACCGACTGGCGGCTGAAAAATGGAGCGGCGCGCATATTAAAATGGCAGTTGTCATGCAAAAGCGGCAAAAAAGGGCAACGCAGCGCGGCAAGACAACGCACGGCGGCGGGTAAGAACGAGAGCAAAGCGTTCGCATATAAAAATGGCACATTACCGGGAAAACAAACACTAGTAAACTTATTCATTTATGCATGCACACTTGGAAGTGGAAAGACTTCCGCGTGGAAGCATACATTCAGGCGCACGACAACGCACTCCACATTCCGGGGAGTGTGTGGCAGCGCAGAATGCGGTTAACGGTGAATGCTGAGCGGCGACAACGGCAAGCATATGGCTGGGAAATAAAAACTACTACGAAAATACTCGCTCGCGTTTACATGCACACACACACACACGCGCGCGCATGCATGCAAATGAATGCGTGTTTTGCGGTCACAGCGAAAACGAATGCAGCAACAAATGTGGCAGAAAAGCGTGCGAGCGAGCGACGAAACAGCAAAACCGTTGAAGGCGAAGGTTGGCTTAACTCGAAGAGGATTTTGTGGCAACGGCATTCACGCACACTTGTGTGTATGTGTTGGCTTGTTCGTGGATATGTGAGTGGTGCGAGTTAAATGCATTTGTAGGTTGTGGAGGGGAGCATGCTGTAATGTAATTGGAGTTTTTTCTGAAAAGAATGCAACAAGCTGCAAAGTAAATAAAAGAGATGCTTCATAATTAGCGCAATTTATGCTTTAATATATCTTTCTGACCTTTGTATATACAATATATCATATATTTTGCAGGTTGTGCGCACGCTTATAAATGGAATGGAATTGCGAAACTTTTTCACACAGAAAATTCAAAGTTGTTGTACATTTATACAGTTTTATTAATTAGGTATTCATTTCTTACTAAACTGCAAAAAAAATGCGAAAATTTTATTTATGAATTATTTAAAGAAATTATAAAAAATAACTTACGTTGACCTCGGCTGCACTGACGACGCTTCACAGATTCATTCCTTACAGCGTAACAAGGTGTAAAAGGTATGATTTGATCTGAGTTATATGTTTGGACATTCTTGCGCTGCATTATTAGAACAAAGTTCCATTTAAAATTTCGCAAACATAGTTTGCCAAATCAAAAAGTTATGAATACAAGAACTTGATTTTTATTTATTAGTTTGTATGGTAGTTATGGTAATGAATAACGGTGATTCCCTCAAATAACTTCAAATAATAACCTTTTTGGGGAGAAACATAGGGTGCGTAATTGGACATTTGTCTCTGAAATACTCGTTTCCGTATATGAAAATAGATGAACAGACGAACATGACTTAATCGACTCTGCTGACCACTATGATCATTTATAAATTTTTCTGAGGGGCTCGGGCGCTTTCTAAATGCATTTGACAATTCAAGTTCCGATATGCTGTTCGTAAACGAAAGTTCTATCGTCAACAGCAACTGGATTTTGGGCACCCATTAACCCACTTCTGAACTAAGACTCTAAGGCAATAGCTGCCATGACTGTCATTCGTACATTCGTTAGACCAGATTGTATCATTCGCTGAAATGGATACATCAGATGGCGGCTGTGTCAAAATTTGGGCCACCGTGTATAGCACAGCTATGTAAAGATATTAAAATATATGAAGTAAATGTAGGACTCCAAAGATATTCTGCGCGGTAGCCAAAGTTAGTTGACAGATCTACTAAGAAAAGGTATTTGCAGGAAGTTTTCAATAAAATCAAGGTCACTGTAAGGATAAAGGCAGTTCCCAAAATTTATATCATCAAGGTTACAATATTCATAGATGCGACTTTTCGGTTGCTTTAAAAACCCGAAGTGTCTTTTGTTTAAAGCCCGCAAACCACCACAAGTGTGTGTAAAGAATAGGTAAAAAACAAAAGAGTTCCAAAGACACAGAAAGTGTACATAGAATATATCATGGCTTCTCCGACAGGTAGACGATTGATGCTACCAAAAATTAGTTCCGCTAAGATAAGCATTAAAATAACTTTGTCTTCAAACTCCTTTTGTCCTCTATCGAACGACACCAAAGTCATTGCAGCGCCATTTTAACAAAAAAAAAATCAACTGAACAGGCAAAAACTAATTTGATTTGAGAGCCAACGACACAGAGGACTTTCTAGCGTTATTAAAAATTTAACCCACTAAATGAAGTAAAATTTGTCATTCAGAATTATGCAACTAGCATATACCTCAAATTAATTTGTCTTTAGAATGAAAATTTTAAAACATCAACTAGTACTTTTCAAATATCTATTTTCAACCAATATAAGCTCTCAGGTGTAGGCTTAGTCCTCGAAGTATTCATTTTATGATTATATTATTTTAAACTATTGAACTACTATTGAAAAGAACCTAGGTTGACCCCTAATACATGCCCAAATGCTTCTGACTATCCACTACGGAAATCTAAGCATAACTCGCCTACCTGCTTGTTATTCACAGCGACCAAAGAAAATATTGTTAGCACTCAGATATATATTTTTGAACAGCATTTACCTGCTATGTCCTTTTAAACTTTTCTATAGTTATTATTTGTAAGGTATATGTTAGAACTTATATTTGCTATTGCTTTCAGCATCCATTGTTCTGGCGACACTAAACTTGTAAGACGTAAGGCTTTTTGACTTTCTTTTATGTCGGTTATAATCTCCCACCTCTGATCTCACCGCACTTGGCATTGGAACACTAAAATCAAACCACGGAGAACTAAGCTAAATATGATTAAATTTCCGTGTTACATATTTAATTTTTATAGAAAAAATGATTTATTTTATAAAATAGATAACATTATATATACAATATTTACACAAGTATAACTACTTTGTACACTACACGTATTTCTGTTAAATAAGATATATGAAAACAATATACAATATCACAAAATCTTGCGTAACAAAGGTCGATGGCACATATGTATACCACTTAAGCTGATATTTGCTTAGCCGCTAAAAAAGCAATTTGTTGTTGGTGGAAAATAAACTTTTGATAGACTTCCTCGTACTGTTGAATCTGTTGTTGCTGCAGGTTAATCAGTTGCTGTTCTAGAAGTTGCGATTGTTGCAGGTGATATTGATACCAGGCATGCTGTTCCTGTACCGCCTGAGCCAACATGGCTTTATGGGCTCCCTGCACCTCGTGCGGTGTGGGGAAGTACACCGCTTTAGGAACCTGAGGATGCGGTACACCATTCGCCATCGCCCCAAGCACTGCCTTACTGCCAACAACCGGCTGCTGGGCTTGAATTGCATCCACTTGTGGACTAAGAGCCCAATAATTTCCACGCCCAGGATCATTCATAGCTCGTGGAATTTTGCAAAAGCATGAGTTCAAGCTCAGTGTCTGTCTTATCTAATTTTGCCTGCCCTGCTCATTTTGACGGTAGTACGGGAAGTTTTCACTTATCCAGTTCTGTATAGCACTCAAAGTAAGTTTGGCCTCAGGACTGCTGCGAATCGCCATGGTCACCAAAGCACTATAGGTATAGTGGGGCCGACTTCCACAGTTCTCTTCGTTAGACGACATCGAATTGTTCGGTGACATGGATTTATCAGATGGTGGTGGTGTCAGCGCTGGATTGGTACCATCATTGTTTGCTAACAAATTACGAATCGAGAAGCTGGATGCAAAAGCCATTGTGTATAACGGTGTTGAGAGCTCAGAGTATACCAGATAAATTAAATTTGCTTGTGATGTTCTGTGTGGAAGCCACAAAATGACTGATAACTTTTGCTTTGACATTTTTGGTTTTTATACTCTAAAGCATTTCTCTGTTGAAAAGAGTTTGACTTGGTCAAACTCAAGTGCGGTGAGGAAATCAAGGTCAGGAGAAGGGATTATAACCGACTTAAAAGAAAGTCAAAAAGCCTTACGTCTTAAAGTTTAGTGTCGCCAGAACAATGGATGCTGAATACAATGAGTGATTCCGGGCCAAAATATATATCATCGTACCTAACCTTTACCTTGACGTAAATGAGAAACAGGTAGGCGAATGACACTTAGATTTCCGTTGTGGTTGGTCAGCGGCATTTGAGCTTATCGGATAAGTTGAAGGTAACTGATTTAAGCGGTTATCCAGTAATGCATAGTACTTAATGCTACGTTGTTGGCTAAATCAGTTCAATAGTTTAAAACCGACGTGATAAAAATAATATTTCAAAGACTAAGCTAACAGTTAGGAGGAAGTCCTCTGAACAGTCGGCTTCCAAATTAAGTTAGGTTTTGTCTGTTCTCGTTGTTGTATTTTTTGAGATTATCGCTTTAATGACCTTGGCTGTTGGTCGATAGAACACAAAAGAAGTTTGAAAGCATAGTTTATATAACGCATATCTTGGTAGCACTAATTTCAAACAGAATCGATTGTATACCTGTCGCAGAAATCCCGGTTCTTTATATTCTTTTTGTTTCCACACAGCCACCATCTGATCAGTATCAACGAATGATTCAATCTGGTCTAATGAATGGTTCTATGCAAATCGCACCAGTTATTCGTTTAACGCATCCTGGACGTGGTACGTCATCGCGTGTTCTCGATCCCGTTTGAATATATTTTACCAATCAAAAACACTTGCTCGCGGCAAACAATTATCCCCAAAGACCATTTGAATATTCTGCACATTTCAATCTTCGGCACCAGAAATTTGTTTCCGATTGCAAAATTTAGGGGAACTCCTTTGTTGAATGTTGTGTTTCCTGCCCCCTTTAGTACATCAAAATACTACCAACTGCATAATTTAGAATCGAGCACATTGTGTATTCAGTTGTGCCCAACCACAAGTGAAAGGGCGTGATGAAATTCTCGGCTCTAAAATTGAAAAGGTTTCTGCTAGGAGAATATGCCAGATGTAAAAGAATTAAGTAATCACGACAGATCTGCTATGAAAATGTATGATAGATGCTAGCTGATTTATTCCTTTGCTAACACACGAGATATCAAATTTAAAGAGTAAACTTCCTTTCCATTCAGATACGAAATAATACAAATTGTTTATTGCATATTTTTTGTACAACTATTTAAACAAAAGACACACTATACTACTTTTAAACAGTGTTAACTGATAGTTCTCGAATTTCTGATATTAGACTTTGGATGTTTCTGAATATATTAATTGCGGGGCTAAACCACCTTCTAATGAATATATGCGGCACAGCCCAGAGTATTATTAAGAGCTGTGATTATAACACTTCCACGAAATAAAGATTATTCTTAACTCTTCCCCAGCTCTCACCCCTGTCATTTTATCTCCAGCTTCAGCCTTGAAAAATTTAATAAGTATTGGATTTTGCAATGAGTTGGTATGGTTTCTATACGGAAAGGCAACGTTTTCAAGTCACTAACTATAATTATCAAAATAATCATTCTCAAATGGCAACTTTTCGTGTGAATTCGCTATTGTTTGGTCGTCCGCCTGTGCTTGCTATTCGTCGAGTTGTTGAAAATTTCGAGTGTACATTTCGTTTACATAATGATCCAGTTCCAGTAAAGCACAAAACTGCACGAAGTAGGAATAAATTCCTACCGTTCAGGCAAGTGTTGCTGAAGTCCGCAATTTGTCGATCAGCTCTCAACCATAACCTGGCGGATGAAAAAGGGTTTGGGCTTGCATCCGTATAAAAATGTTCTCACCCAAAAACTGAAACCATTGGACCATCTTAAACGGTGTGAATCTGCCGAATTTGTCTTGGAACAACTTGAAACCGATAATGATATTTTTTAGGAAAATCGTCTTCTCACTTTCATCGGAATGGTGCTTTAAATAAACAAAATTGTAGATTCTGGTGCAAAGAAGCCCCAAATTATTGATGAACAACCAATATATTCACCTAAATTGACAGTTTGGTGTGGTTTTTGGTCTGGCGGAATCCGTAATTCTTTCGAAATGAAGCTGATGACACCGCTACTGTCAATGGACAGCGCTATAGATCAATGATAACCAACTTTTTATGGCCACAGTTGGAAGACGTTGATCTTGATAGTATCGAGTTAGAACAAGATAACCGAATTATTGCGAGAAAAGTTTGGTGACTCGATTATTTCAAGAAATTGTGACATTGTGAATGGCCATTAAGAAGTTGTGATTTAACACCATTAGACTATTTCTTTTGAGGTCATTTGAAGTCATTTTTCTTTACAAATAAACTGATCCTCAAGCTTTAGAAGTCAATATTGAACGCTCTTTTCTCGATGTACTAGGATCTCTTCAAATTTTAGGACTTGATTTAGTAGAAAACGTACTCGAAAATTGGGTTCATTGAACTCGTTCATGCAGTAGAGTTTGTGGAGGCCATTTGCATGATTTTATATAAAAACTTTATTGTATCAATTGTACTTCACATGTAAAAACATTTGAGTTTCCTTTACAATTAATTTCTTGTTTTGCAAAAAGAAATCATGCAGCTTTTATTGGAAAATCCTGAACTTAGCTGGTAATTAGAAAAAACAAAATTTCACAATTTAATTCGACTATAAATGTAATTTAAATACTTATTAAACAAAAGGACTTACATCAGAATCTGCATATATATATTAGATAACAAAAACCATTCAGAATACTCTTATAAAATCAAACTTAAAGTTTTAAATCCCAGACAGTAATTCACCGCTGGTACACCACGTGGTATGAGCAGCGTTTAATGATTTCCGGATTTACAAGTATATGAAGTTCGACACTTTGGCTTAAGCTTTGTAAAGAACAACTTAAATTCTAGTTAAAGTACAGAAAAAACAGCATTTATTTGCGAATGGCTTTCTTAATGTAACAACAAGAAAAGTGCATCTGTGCATAACTTACTCTTTACAAAACTTAATTAAGTTGCAAAAGTTGGTTTTATTAAACATAAAATGATCGGCTATTGTGCTTAGAGGTGGTCGGTAGCATCAACATACAGTTGCAGGACAGTTATGTCTAAAATCGTGCAGAAGAGATCGATAAAATTTCGCAAGTCCAATATATTCCACAAATAATTAACTTCTTTTGGCTTATCTGCTCACCCCATAAATTCTAATGACCAAAGACTATGCAGACACGTGGTAGAAATTTAAAAATAACTTCATTACTTTCCTTTAAAATTTGCTACAATCTAGTTTTTACATTTATTATAAAATTTTTAAAAGAATCAGAGAGACAACTTGAGTGAAAACAAAAACAGAAGGCGAAATATAACAAAAGGACTTTCCACACTTTCTGAAATCTTCCGCTAAAAATATTATAATATATACCATTGCAAATGAAATACGTACTTAATTTTTACAAGCTATGATTTATTTTATAAAATAATGAACAATAATTACACTATTTACAATCATAATTACATCTAACCCTTTTTTAAGCTATATACTATATATCAAAATAACAAAATATATACAACACTTTGCGAATGCTAAAAACTCGACTCAAACCGGTACTTGCTGAGCACTTAGAAAAGCGATTTGTTGTTGGTGGAAAATAAACTTTTGGTAGACTTCCTCGTACTGTTGAATCTGTTGTTGCTGCAGGTTTATCAGTTGCTGCTCTAGAAATTGCGATTGTTGCAGGTGATATTGGTACAAGGCATGCTGTTCCTGTACCGCCTGAGCCAACATGGCTTGATGGGCTCCCTGCACCTCGTGCGGTGTGGGGAAGTACACCGCATTAGGAACCTGAGGATGCGGTACACCATTCACCATCGCCCCAAGCACTGCCTTACTGCCAACAACCGGCTGCTGGGCATGAATTGCATCCACTTGTGGACTAAGAGCCCAATAATTTCCACGTCCAGGATCATTTATAGCTCGAGGAATTTTGCAAAAACATGAGTTCATGCTCAGTGTCTGTCTTATCTGATTCTGCCAGCCCTGCTCATCTTTACGGTAGTACGGGAAGTTTTCACTTATCCAATTCTGTATAGCACTCAAAGTAAGTTTGCCCTCAGGACTGCTGCGAATCGCCATGGTCACCAAAGCACTATAAGTATAGTTGGGCCGACTTCCACAGTTCTCTTCGTTAGACGACATCGAATTGTTCGGTGACATGGATTTATCAGATCGTGGTGGTGTCAACGCTGGATTGGTAACGTCATTGTTCGCTAACAAATTACGAATCGAGAAGCTTGATTCTAAATGAGCCATTATGTATAACAGTTTAGAGTGCTGAGTGTATACGAGATAGTTTAAGTTATCGAGTGATACTCTGTGTGGAAGCCAAAAGATGACTGATGACTTTTGCTTTGAAATGTTTCGTTTTTATACTCTAAAGCCTTTCTGTGTTGGAAAGAGTTTGACTTGGTCACTCTGATGCCAAAGTGCGGTGAGAAAATCAAGATCGGAAAAAGGGATTATAACCGACTTAAAAAAATGTCAAAAAGTCTTTAAGTTTAATATCGGCAAATCAATGGATGTGGAAAACAATAGAAAATACAAGTTCTAACATAGACCTTACAAATAATAACTATATAAAAGTTCAAAAAGGTCATCACAGGTAAATGGGCGACACTAGAATAGATATCAGAGTACTTACTAACCTTTCCTTTGTTGGCTGTGGATGACAAACAGGTAGGCCAATGACGCTTAGATTTCCGTAGTGGATGGGTAACTAAAATTAACCGTTAGCCTATAATGTATAGTTTTTGGCTAAATATATTTAATAATTTAAAACAGACATGATAAAATTAATATTTGCAGGATTAAGTTTAAGTTTTAGGAGCTTATATATAAAAGCCAACGGATGGTTTTTTTAGTCTTTATATGTATTTCGGACTCTTTTGTTTTTTACCAAGTCTTCACCCACACTTGTGGCGGAGAACAAAAGGCACAATGTCACTTATATGTTATGACTTTGGTGACATAATGCTTTGGAAAACATTTATCCTTTCTGACTAGCATACTTTTGCAACCAAATATATTTGATATTTTAATTTATTAAACTTTTTGCTACACAAAAGCACAAAAACATTCAGATTGTGAATACGAAAAGCTTCAAAGAAATCATGGTCCTGTTTTCGGCTTTGTCTGTGAATATCATTGGAGATTTTGACATACCTTTGTATCATGGCTTCGCTTTTTTTTAGCGAACAAATGTGCTATCAACCCAGCTCCAACACTACAACTATGTGTTAGATCAGTGAACGATTCAATACGAACAGATTTGTGGAAACTTTAAGTGTAGTAAAGCGTGTCCACGGCAATTTTTAGCAGTCTTGAGGGCAAAGAGTGCCCTTAGTATGAACGGATATTTTCTCAAGATACCATGACCTCTGGAGACCCCGCACGTCGAAACTACTGAAAGTTTAGTCCAGAAAGGAAAGCAAATGAAGCTCAAAATCCATTGATCCCAGTAATAATACTATGCGCTTAGTGATTTGCTAAATGTGATTTACTTTAACACACCTGAAAAAGCAGGGAAGTGTCCAGGACGCAATATCAGTGCAGGCACTACAAGAGCAATAATTTCATCTTTTACAGCAGCCAGTCCAGCGGCAAAAGCTGCCACAATAATACCAGAGAATCCACAAAAGGTTCATCCATTCCAACAATTTAACTATGGTGACTGTTGTCATCCAAAGTGTTGTGTTGGAGGAAGATCACTTTTTTGTTGCTTAATAGAACCATTTTTCAATTAGTAAGTTAGTTATAGTAAAACTCTGTTATAATTCTGCTCTTTTCTTGGCCTCTGATAATAGTAGATCCGTATTTTGTCGATGACCACGAAATGATACAGAAACTTTTTCCGATGTCGCGTCGATAGCGTCGCGTCAAAAAAGAAACTGCAATACATCGTGTCAAAACATATTAATTACATGTAGGTAAATCATATTTCTTGTAGTAGGAAGCATGTTAGTGGCATAATAATAAAAAAGCGCAATTATTTTTTTACTCTTTTAGCTCTTTCTGCATATTTCGCTCGCATTGATTGGAAAAGTTTTCGATAAAGCAACAAAGGCATATGCATTTTGAGCTGTTTGTAAGCAGATACCTTGCGGTGAATGACCATATGAAAGTGCGGACTACTAAACTTTGCGAGTAGTCAATGATTTTCCAAATACACTCACACAATCACACACATACATAAAAAGACATACACACATATACAAAGGCGTGTAAACATTTAACTACAGCAAACTCCGGCAATATTCAATCGAAGCGCAGGCGAGTGAAGTTTTGAATAAAACGCCGACAATGTTGCACACCACATTTGCTCCCCCTACAGCACTCGAATAAGTGCATTTTTTTATTGCAGGCAGTTGCACAATGATCGAATTGTGTGCAACGCGATATTGCTTGCGAGTTGTTGGCAATGCTTTACTCGTATGTATGTGTGTGTATTTATTGTGTGTTTTTATACCCTGAACAGGACATATTTAGTTTACCACGATGTTTGTCACACACAAAATATCTGATTTAGCCATGTCTATATATCAACGAGTATATACTATACATATATCGTATGAGATGTCGGTATGAAATTTTGAACACGTTCTTTTCTCACTAAGAAGCTGCTTATTTGTTGAAAACGCCAATATCGGAGAGCTAAAACTTATAGCTGCCATACAAATTGACCGATCAAACTCTAGTCCTTGTAGGGAAAATTTTTTGAGTTAACGAGGTTTCTTCAAGAAATTTGGCACAGATTATTATCCACGGCAACGCAATAATCTTCGAAAAAAATATTCTTATTGGACCACTGACTGCTCATAATCAAGATAAATATTTTTTATAGCCTTCTATGACTTAAAAAATGCACTTTTGCAGGGTATTATAGCTTCACTGCAACCGAAGTTAACACTTTTTCATGTTTTATTTGTTGGTGTGTGTGTGTATGTACTAGTGCGCTTGGAACTTTCATATGCATACCCATTGTAAGCGCATTGAAACAACAGCTGTTGGTGCCGCCGCTGCTGTTGCTGCCATTATTGCTGCTCTTGTTGTTGCTGTTGGTGTTGTTGTTGCAGTTGCTGTCTGTTGCATATAAACTATTCCACTCGCCTTTGTTGCTCAACAGTGCCTTCAAGTGTCCGACTGCTGAGCTATTTGCAGAAACTGCGCAAATTTGCATAGCTGAGTTGGCTGTCGGCAACTGTTGCTTGTTGTTTGTTTTCGATTCCCTTTTACGCCCCCCTTTTTTCTGTCTTCCATTATTGCTACACTTTTATGCATTACGCTGCTCTGGAAGTTATTAATTTCAAGTAGACTGCTCATAGAATAAACTTGCACACGTATAAGCGCCGGTAAATATACAATTTAAAAAGTCCGGCGCTTAGTGGAGCCACTTCCCAGCTAAATTCTGCAATCTTCTACTGGCGCAAGTAGATCGGCGAGTGTATTTGCTGAGAAAATATGAAAGTGGAAACTAACTTAGCAAGAATATGCTTCGAGATATGCATAAATTGGAGCAAATGCAAATGCTGTGTAGACTGCCTTAGTGGTGTCTTGGTGGTGCTGGTGTTAGTTAATATCAGGAATTAAAGCACTTCCTTTACAACAACGATAATACAAATTTAGGGAATTTAAAAGAAAAGTAGCCCAAGACAGGAAAGCGTTTAAAACCGTAGCCAATATAACATTAGCCCAAATAACATTAAAAAACCTTCGAAAGAAACAAAAGTGAAATGGAATCGATACTGCAAAAAACTTTCTGCACGTTTCCAACAGAAGCTCTCCACAAAATATTTAGATTTGCATGTCAAAAAATTATGCAGATTGCATCGATTACTATTGACCACATCAGAGCGCGACATCACATGTAAACAAATCTTATCGATGGAAAACTTTTGGCTCTGCCTCCTCTTAGCAGAGGCAACCGGTCCGCAATAGAGAGAATACCTAGCAAAGTATTTTAATCGAAGACATGCCTCCTCAAAGAGAAGACATCATGTTCATTTTCCTGCTCACTGTTATAATTATGCTTCACGTGGAAATTGTCCCACAATTTAGCGAATTGCGCTCCAAACATGGATTCTGCTGAAAAATCCAAATTCGTTTTGGATCAATAAACTTACTATAAAATTTTCTCAGAAAAAACTCTGGAATATTCGTTTTTTCGGAATTGTATCTGTATATATAGGGCGGCCCTCCTGGCACTGTCTGCACCCATGGCAAATTCCAGTAAAGTTCACAACTGCAAGAGAGCACTAAGTTCAATAAAAGACAAGCTCCAACTAAACTTGATCTGGGTTCCCGGCCATAGGAGCATTTTCGGTAACGAAAATGCAGACGAGTTGGTAAAGGCAGGAGCTTTCCTCAATGAATCCGAGGCGGAACTAATACCAAGGCCGCTAGGGTCGATCAAAGGAGAGATCAATAGACAATTTCAACAAATTGAAAACAACAGGTGGAAAAACATTACAAAATACGTCATAACTAAACAATTATGGCCAACATATGACAGGACAAGAACCAACGACTTATTAAATAGGTCAAGAAAAAGTATTTACAGAATAACAGCTACCACAACAGGGCACTGGCCATTTGGGGAACATGCGTCCAAAATGGGTATGCCCTACAACGAAATCTGCCGTGGCTGCGGAGTAGCAGGGAACAAGGAAACAATCCACTTTCTCTGCGAATACCCAGCTCTATCACAGATAAGAGTGTACAGCTGCTGGCGTATGCCGATGATATTGATATCATCGGCCTCAACACCCGCGCCGTTAGTTCTGCTTTCTGCAGGCTGGACAAGGAAGCCCAGAAAATAGGTCTGGCAGTGAACGAGGGCAAAACGAAATATCTTCTGTCATCAAACAAACAGTCGTCGCACTCGCGACTTGGCTCTCACGTCACTGTTGACAGTCATAACTTTGAAGATGTAGATAATTTCGTCTATTTAGGAACCAGCATTAGCACCACCAACAATGTCAGCCCGGAAATCCAACGCAGGATTGCTCTTGCCAACAGGTGCTACTTCGGACGAGGAACAAAAGCTAAACTCTATAAGTCGCTCATAATTCCCGTCCTGCTATATGGTGCAGAGGCTTGGGCGATGACAACAACCGATGAGTCGACGTTACGAGTTTTCGAGAGAAAAATTCTGCGAAAGATTTATGGTCCTTTGCGTATTGGCCACGGCGAATATCGCATTCGATGGAACGATGAGCCGTACGAGATATACAACGACATTGACATAGTTCAGCGAATTAAAAGACAGTGGCTACGCTGGCTAGGTCATGTTGTCCGGATGGATGAAAACACTGCAGCTCTGAAAGTATTCGACGTAGTACCCGCGGGGGAAGCAAAGGAAGAGGAAGACCTCCACTCCGTTGGAAGGACCAAGTGGAGAAGGACCTGGCTTCGCTTGGAATATCCAAGTAATAATCCACGTAGCGAAAAGGAGAAACGACTGGCGCGCTGTTGTTAACTCGGTTATAATCGCGTAAGCGATGTCTACGCCAATTAAAAAGAAGAAGAAACATTGCAAAGTTACTAAAATCACATATGAATATTGGGCTTACCAATTCTAACTTTAAAGGTGTTATTAAATAAATATCGGACGCACTCGTTTGTATTATTTTAATTTCGTTCGGTCAGTATTACATTCTTTCGGGCTGATTTCTGTTAAATAGTATTTTAAACCTTTCGAAATTTTCTGAAAGTTTTTACTTTAAATAGTATTATATAGATATTAGAAAATGTCCTATTATATCTCTTACCAGTAAAATTTCTACAACAAAATTTGTGGTTAGCACTGCATACATATACCATATTAAGTAAGTGATTACAAGAGAAAAATATAATTCTTTACTTTTTTCGTTTTGTTCTTTTGCATATTATTAATGATCTTATTACTCTTCTACCAGACTCTTTATCACTTCATCAAATATACGTTTAAAACTTCAAGTCAGAGGCATATATTTAAACTTAGCATATCCGCCAAACACTTTTTTCTTAGCTCCAAAAAATAACGTACCCCAAGATTCTACCCAGATACCTATCGACACTTACTTTGATTCACCCCATTTCACTTAGCAAGTATTTTATACCTGATCATGCAGGTTCAAAAAAATGTGGCTTACAAAGGTTTACCTGTACTCAAACTCCATTATTCATTCGACTACACTAATTATTCGCTTGCCGCGGATAATACTCTAACTAACAATAGCTGCTTTACGTCACTTAGGTCAAGAATGTTTTGACCTTGATGTCATTGTGCTTCAGCGCGGTTTTCACGCTACTGTAATTGCGGGTTGCATCAATAATACTTTTTGATGTCCTTGACTACATGGCCATACTTTTCACATAAATTTGAGGTAGTTTTATACAACTTCGGGAACAATAAAATCAATGCCACTTTAGATCGTATGAAAAAATTGTTCAATATGTGCGATCTCTGGTGCAAAACCGGAAATATTGTAATCCAAAAATATTTTGTGTTTTATTGTTTTTTTTTTTTAATCATCAGTCATAAATCATACAATATACTTCTTTATAAGTAATATATCTTGGGCACTTGCAATGACTCACTGAAAACTACCCAATAAAATAATAATGCAGGGAAATATACTGCATAGTGTTACACCGCCAGTCCATGACCAAAGCTCAGTTCTTTCACCGATACCACCCGCTGCTAGCCTTGGGTTCATGGAATAATATTTCCCACGCCTGGAAGGTATGAAGGTTGTTACACACCCAAGGTCAAAATGTGGAATACCACTGCGGCTTTAAAAACTGGAAGTGTCATTTGTTCTGAGGTCGCCATACTTCATAAGTAGAGGATAAAAAATATTTTAGAACAAACATTCAGCAAAGAAAAGCTAGCTTATTACAGGTATAAGATCAATGCAACTCTCCATGACTTCTGCAGAAAAATGTTCTATATTGTCTGAGCTTTGAACTCTTTTTCCTAACTCAGTACCTTTTAAATAGCATAGTCTCTTTTACACATTAGAACTTCATCGGTCAACTGCGTAGCCTTGAAAAGTATATATTACTAAAAAACCGCTAAGTTCGGTTACCTTGAACATTCACCACATCGAAAAACTACCGAACAACCACTAGTTAGACACAAGCGCCATTCGTATACCTGTCCGTTTTTCAGAACACTAAAAGGAAAGGTGAACTTAATATTCTAATAACTGAGTCGGCGTCGCAGTTTTACCTGAGATATTTTCAAACTCTTTTATACATATTTTTTCGAAAGTCTGTATTCTATTGTGTTTAAATTACATTGTTCTTGCGTTAGTACACTTTACAACGTCAGACTTTTGACTTCGGTTTTATTGTGTCAGCTTAGATCTCTTTTGGTGACCTTGATTTTCTTCCCGCATTTTGGCCATAAGTCGGAGTTAACCCAACTTTTTGGAATTCAGAAATGCTTTAGGGTACAAAAAGAAAATTTGTAAAGCAAAAGTCATCAGTCATCTTTTGACTTCCGCACAGAATATCACTTAAGATTTTATTTAGCTCATAACCACTCAGCTCTCCAAACAGTTATCCACAATGCCCCAATATTTAGAATCAAGCTTCTCGATTCGTAATTTGTTAGCGAACGATGACGGCACCAACCCAGCGGTAACACCACCACCATCTGACGTATCCATGTCATCGAACGAATCGATGTCGTCTAACGAAGGAAAGTGCGGAAATCGTCCCAACTATACATATAGCGATTTGGTGACAATGGCGATTCGCAGCAGTCCTGACGGTAAACTGACATTGAGTGCTATACAGACTTGGATTAGTCAAAACTTCCCTTACTACCGAAAAGATGAGCAGGGCTGGCAGAATCAGATAAGACAGACACTGAGCACGAACTCACATTTCTTGAAGGTACCACGACCTTTGGGCGACCCCGGACGTGGCAACTATTGGACCGTGAGTTCGGAATTGGCCGCTGGTAGTATTGCTGGCAATATAACTGCATTTGGGCCCTTACTTTCGGGCGTACCTCATCCCGAGTTGCCGAACGCAGTCTATTTCCCCACGCCACAAGAAATAGATGCAACTCAGCGGACAATGCATGGGCAGCAGATATGGCAGTTCCATCAACAACAAGCGCATATTTTGCAACAACAACTACTGCAACTGCAACAGCAACCACTTCAGAAGCTTTACGACGAAACATATCTAAGGCTGATCTTCCACCAGCAGCAATTTGCTTTCTTAACCATTCAGCAAAGTCCTATTTAATTTAGGTGCTCTCCTTTAGTAGTGTGTAATATTATTTGAAGTATTATAATATAATTTTTGGTAATACATAGCTTAAGTTAATAAAATGTGATACAATTTAAAAAATAGCGGTTTTCGCTTTTAGGTTTATGAAGTGTTACATAATTTATTGGTGTGTTAGGTAGCTTCGGAATAGTATTTTTTTTAATTGCATAAAAAATTCATTTTGCAAAAACTTGTTTGAAGCAAGTTAGAAACTGCTCGGGTGCGGGTGTAACCGAACATTTTATACCTTGCAACTTGCAAGAATCAAAGACAGGGAAATACTTCAAGTTTTAGAACGAAATAAAAACAATTTTGTATAGACGTATATATGCTACATCCTATACTCACGGACACATAAGGTTTGTTAGAAAAACGGAGACCATTATACTTAGTATATGGAAGTTGAGGCAGTATCGACCAGCTTTTATCTATTTACCACTACCACATACTATAAGCATGGCACATACTAAAGAAGTCACGCTCTCTCATTTTTATTTAGTTAACTCACATATTGGCCATTATATGCAGTACAAAGTCACCAGGAAATTCGAAAGTCTTAATATTTGGTATGTGAAGGGTTGGAACAGTATAAGCCCGATTCAATTCGTTTTTATCATACAGACACACCATTATCAGAGAAAGAATAATCCTTAAATTGCAATCTCATACTTTGACCGTTAGCCGAACGATTTTCTTGCCTATAACCGCATGAGCGGTATCTCCGACAATAAAGAAGAATATTTAGTCTATTAATAAAATTTGAAAATTAGTCCAATGGAGCTAAGAATAGGCATTTCGTGCGTGAAATCGTTGCGAATGTTGGAAAGAGTTAAGGTACGAAAACCCTTCAAAGACAGTCGAGAGTTCGCTGAAGACATACCTCGTTCTGGATCCATAACCAAGTCTCTTTGGACATGGTTGATCGTGCGAACTCCGATCCCTCAGTCATAGAGAACATTATAACTGAAGACAGGACAAGGGTGTATCAGTTTGACATACGAACAAGTCAACAATCATCGGAATGGAAGCACGTTTTCAGTCGATCAAAGCTGAAGACCATACCAAGAAGTGTTTCAAAGACTGGAAAATCGTTGGCATAAGTGTACTGCATCTGACAACAAAAAATATTGATGAATAATTAAATATTTTCTGTTTAAATTACAATTTCCGGGCACTTTCTCGGCACAAAAAAGACAAAAAATAGAATAGAAAGTGACTGGATATTTCTACCGCAGCTACTTTCATATAACTGTGCTACAAAATAAACTTTACTAAAAGCAAATAGTACAGTTGATATTTTAAATTCTAAAATATGTCGAGAAGATCCTTTTGCCTCACAGAGGAAAATTTCTTGCGAGCTCCAGAAGTCCAACGCTAAAACGAAAGAAGAAAATATAGTACCTAATCCGACGTAATCGACAAAAGAATCCAGAATAGTGACGAGTTCATAATTAATGCCTGATTTAGTCTAAGACGTGCCCCAATTCCGTAGTGATAACATAGTTGTTATTGTTCTCTCTTGATTACTTTGAGACGGCAACCTGATGATACCATACCAACAAAATACCTCCCAATTTATAAACTTCAAAACGAAAAGCAGCCATTTTCTAAGTTATATCACATTTTATTAACTTAAAATATTACTAAAACTTATATTATAATACTTCAAATTATATTACACGCTCTTTAATAGAGCACCTAAATTAAATAGGAACCTGCTGGCCTCTCAAGAAAGCCATTTGCTGCTGGTGGAAGATCAGCCTTAGATATGTTTCGTCGTAAATCTTCTGAAGTGGTTGCTGTTGCAGTTGCAGTAGTTGTTGTTGCAAAATATGCGCTTGTTGTTGATGGAACTGCCATATCTGCTGCCCATGCATTGTCCGCTGAGTTGCATCTATTTCTTGTGGCGTGGGGAAATAGACTGCGTTCGGCAACTCGGGATGAGGTACGCCCGTAAGTAAGGGCCCAAATGCAGTTATATTGCCAGTAATACTACCAGCGGCCAATTCCGGACTCACGGTCCAATAGTTACCACGTCCGGGGTCGCCCAAAGCTCGTGGCACCTTCAGGAAATGTGAGTTCGTGCTCAGTGTCTGTCTTATCAGATTCTGCCAGCCTTGCTCGTCTTTTCGGTAGCAAGGGAAGTTTTGACTTATCCAGTTCTGTATGGCACTCAATGTCAGTTTACCGTCAGGACTGCTGCGAATCGCCATTGTCACCAAATCGCTATATGTATAGTTGGGACGATTTCCGCACTTTCCTTCGTTAGACGACATCGATTCGTTCGATGACATGGATACGTCAGATGGTGGTGGTGTTAGCGCTGGGTTGGTTCCGTCATCGTTCGCTAACAAATTACGAATCGAGAAGCTTGATTCTAAATGTTGGGCCATTGTGGATAACTGTTTGGAGAGCTGAGTGGTTATGAGCTAAATAAAATCTTAAGTGATATTCTGTGCGGAAGTCAAAAGATGACTGATGACTTTTGCTTTACAAAATTTCCTTTTTATACTCCAAAGCACTTCTTTGTTGCAAATAATTGGGTTAAGTCAGACTTATGGCCAAAGTGCGGGAAGAAAATCAAGGTCACCAAAAGAGATCTAAACTGACACAATAAAACCGAAGTCAAAAGTCTGACGTTGTAAAGTGTACTAACGGAAGAACAATGTAATTTAAACACAATAGAATACAGACTTTCGAAAAAATATGAACAAAAGAATTTGAAAATATCTCAGGTAAAACAGCGACGCCGACTCAGTTATTAGAATATTAAGTTCACCTTTCCTTTTAATGTTCTGAAAAACGGCCAGGTATACGAATGGCGCTTATGTCTAAGTAGTGGTTGTTCGGTAGTTTTTCGGTGTGGTTAATGTTCAAGGTAACCGAACTTAGCGGTTATCCAGTAATATTTACTTTTCAAGGTTAAGCAGTTGACCGATGAAGTTCTAGTGTGTAAAATAGACTACGCTATTTAAAGGGTACTGGGTTAGAGACCTTGGCTGTTGAGCAAAAAGGAGTTCAAAGCTCAGACAGTATAGAAAATTTTTCTACAGAAGTCGTTTAGAGCAGCATAATTTAACGGACTAACCTCCATACCTGCCGCGGGCGGGAAATATTTTTTCCATTAACCCAGAACTAGCAGCAGGTGGTACTTGTAATGCTGGTAATAGAACTGAGCTTGGGACATGGAAAATGGGGTATCAGAATGCATATTCCCCAGTGATAGTATGGGATGGGGTTGTTTTCAGTGAGCCATTGCAGAGTGCCAGAAATATATTTGTTATATAGTAGATGTAAATAGTACGATATATGACTGATGACTGAAAAATGATTTTGATTTACCATGTTTCCATTTGTGTACCAGAGATCGCACATATTGAGAATTTTTCAGGCAATCTAAAAGAAAATTTTTTGAATTATTCACGGAATTGTATAAAACTACGTTAAATTTATATGAAAAGTATGGCCATATTGTCAAGGTCATCAAAAAGAGCTATAGCTTATGCAACCCGCAACTACTGTTGCGTGAAAACCGCACTAAAGCACAATGGGATCAAGGTCAAAACATCACTGACCTAAGTGACTTAAAGCAGCTATTGTTCATTAAGGTATTATCCGCGGCAACGGTATAATTATTGTAGCAGAATGAACAAAGGAGTTGGAGGATCTATATAAGACTTAATTTTTGAAAGTAAAAAATAGTCGCTTGGTGAAATTTAGTGATTGAAAACAACTTTCAGCCTTTCGTTTCTGAACCCCACGAGGATTTGACTCACCATTAAGCTGGGTATGAGCATTGTCTGAGAAGATGATAGAGCTTGGATAATTTATAAAAATTAATCAAAAAAGAAAGTAACCGGACCGTTAGAAGTAATTAGATTACCAACACGAAAGAGTCCGATCTTTCTTTATTAAAACTATTAATGATCGAACAGGAAAGTTCGAAGTTAATAGTTATAGAATTTGGACGAGTACTTATAGTCAAAGCTATGGTCGAAGCTTCCAGTGTTTTGTGTACGAGTAAATATATCTTAAGGGTGTGCGCTTCTTTGTATATAAGTTTTATTTGAACCGAGATGATTCCTATTAAATTATATGCAACTCATAAAAAACAGCATTTGAGGAATCATAACCTTTTACTTTCATAATACTTCATAATTAAAGCAATATTCTTTCCTTTTCCTCGAGTTCGCCCATTTTAAATACGGTATTTATTTGTGAGCAAATTGCAAGGTAAATGGACTTAAAGTTGCTGCCGCAACGCTTTGTGGCACTGCAGCAAGTGTTGCGCATTTATATACGGTTTCCGTTCATTTTTCATTTGCATCATTTATTTCACAATATCATACAGAATTCATATGAAGCGTTATGTGTAACTTAATCTGTGTGCTACGGCAGAGACAAAAGCAAGTGCAAGCAAATAAATATAAAACAAAATAATTTTTTGTTTTATAACAATGATGTTTTGCAAAGTGTGTTCCACGCAAGCGGATTTGGGCCAAGCTTTTCATACAATTTTAGGGCGCTTTTAGATTGTGTGTGGGTTTCAACTGCCTTCATATTTCTACGAGAAGCTTTGCTTGAGCAGACCAAGCAAGTTGTTAAGACAGATATATTTTTCTGTGTGCTTTGTAATGTTACGATTTGACTTGGAAATGAACTCAAGACATTTGGCACGTCGTCCGAACGCATACACACTGTATGAAGCCATATGGCAACTTACTTTTCGCACCAACACCCTTACAAATGGATGTGAACGCCAGCAATACAATCCAATTTGAATTTAACCTTTTTTATGATTTCTTACGCGAAATAAGGTGGCGGAAGTGATGTCGTCCGCTGGTAACTGCTGTGAGCCACACAGCATGTGTGCATATTTGCACGTGTCTGTATGTGTTTGGCAGGCATTGGAGCAGGAATGATTCAATTCTCCGCGGAATGCTGATGCAAGTGGTATGAGCGCAAAAACGCTGAAGCGTGGCTGAGCAAAAGGGAACAGTGAGCAAGAAATTATTCCATGCAATATAACTTAGCAGTGGGAATTGGGAGGCGGCAAGAGCCGCGAATATCGCAAACATTCATCACAGTAATCATTCGCGGCACAACCTGAATGCAAGACGAATTTCATTCTGAGTCTGTAAATATATGCACGCTTTGGTGGCAGCCTGCGTCAAACAAATAACGTACAGCAGCTTAACTTTTGTACCTTTTGCTCCCTGGAACCCTGGAATATTGCAACGTGTTGCAAAGTGTAAGGCGAATAAAATAAATGAAGTAAAGTAGTTTTAAGAACAAGCAACACCAAACTTTAATGGTGGATGCAGACATGGGGAGAATAATTGTTGTTTAATAACGTAAAATATCTCTGTAGTGTGACCCCTGTTGAAATATTGAACAGAATCGGATAAAGAAGAGAAATGCAAAAGTCAATATTGGACTAAAACAAGCATGTCTGAAAAGTCTGAAATATAACTGTATTGCAAATGTTAACATAATTTCAATTTATTTTAACAGCCTAATATCCCAATAGCTTCAACTATTTTGGCTATGTGGTTAACAGTTAATGGTCATAAAAAAACAACCACCTTAAACATAAAGCATTTCAATCAAAGTTTTTACAGTTAAATGTATATATGTATGTTAAAAACACCACTATCACCCTGGGCGTGGAAATTATTGGGCGATCAGTCCGGAAAAGAGAGCACTTCAGACCCAGCAGCCGGCAGTTGGCGGTGAGGCAGTGTTTGGAGTGATGCTGAATGGTGTACTACATCCTCAGGCTCCAAATGCGGTGTAGTTTCCCACACCACAAGAAGTACAGGGAGCCCATCAGCAACATGCTTGGTACCAATATCACCAGCAAAAATCGCAACTTCTGGAACAGCAGCTGATAATCCAGTATGAGGAGCTGTATAAAAAATTTGTTTTCCACCAACAAAAATCAGCTGAAGTAATATTTTATCTTTTCTGTCGAGAGAGGCTTCAACAATGGTTGCTTGCCACCAACAAAAAATAGATGGATGGAGTATACCAAAAAAATCCTATTTATTTACTCTATTAGTTTGTGATATTAGTTTAAGAATTATTGAACATATAACATTATAAGTTAATAAAATCTAAAAAACAAAGTACGAAAAACTTTACTTTTATTATAAATATTTGTAGGGTTTGTTGTAGTCAGGTTCACCCACTTTGTTGGATGTACTTTTCATTTCTTTTCAGTATTATATTCTTCGATGATAGTTTGAACTGACAGATAAATTGATAAGTAAAGTCAACATGAGGAGTGAATTTTATTTGGTCGTGCAGTAATTCCGTTATTCAAGTTACGAAAAAGTTATGGGGTCGGTTTCATAAGTACTCGAAGTTTTTGTGTGCCATTTACAGCAGTCTTTAAGCTACCAACATAGTATGTTAATTAGACTAACATAATAGTTTGAAGGTCGTTTCTTTGATTTCTTTGATGATGGTGGTTTTAAGTTCTTTCATAGAAAATTCGTAGTGAGCTCTTGCTTTTGTGTTTAGAGACTTAGCAGATTTTCTCCCAAGTTCTTAAAAAAAAAATTAAATAAAGGAAAATAAAACAAAGGAATGTGGACAACATTGTAAATGTATAAAGATAGCAAGGCACATTGCAAACAGTGAAATTAACAACAAAACAAAGAGAGCTTAAAAATGCATTACTCCTCCCGTCCTCGATGTTCGTTTGTAAAGTGAAGTAAACCGCTGTCAATTTTACCGCCACCTGCAATTTTTCGTTTTTGCGCCAATTTCGATTTTCTTTTGCGGTTTAAATCGTTATGCGGTGTTACGCGTTCGACTGTTGCTCTTGTATAACGGTGGTCGACTTCTCTGTGTTGCAGCACAATGATCAGCCATTAAAATGGGGTATGCATTAGTGTGACTTGCGATGAAATTGAAAATATGCAGACATGGAGAAATTCGCCGAGGTTACTCATACGCCATGGCTAGCAATGATGTAAACTACATATATTATGTTTGTATGTGTAGATGTGTGATTTGAAAATGGCATGACCATTCGTAATATAAATTAAATGCTTATTTTTGATTTATTTACAGTTATTTGCACTGTGGCAAAGTGTGATGACATTCATGCCCTACAATGAAGAGACGCGTATATATTCTTATAGAGCACACCTCTGTAAATATAAAAAAGTATGGTATAGACAGGCAATAGTCGCATAGATAACCAAGGAAGTTAAAGGAAAAACAGCTTTAAAGCGATGATACTGGTATTGAAGAAAATATTTTCAAACCTTCGAAAATCTGGAAAATTGAAAGCAGTATCAAATACAGTCACTCTTCAAGCTAATAATGGTACGAGCATTCCGAGCTACTGTAACAATAATCATGGATGAGCTGTTTAAGCATTGAAATTATTTATAGAATTTATTTTTTCTGATAACTCTGAACATTAACTAAGACTGTTTTGTCTTCTGACAGGCATCTAATAATTTCTTAGAGACAGTTTTGAGATATCGATATGAAATTTTGCACAACTCTATTCCTCCTTAAATAGATGTTCATATGTCCCAACGGCCGAAATCGGCCAAGTCCTTCTATGGAAAACATTTTAATTTGAAAAGCTAATTCCACGACTTTTGGCAGAGATTTTAACCCCAGGCATTGCTGTAAGATCAGAAGAAATTATTCAGATCGGATAACTATAGTTTGTAGCTGTCGTATGAACCGAACGATCAAACTGAAGATCTTGTACGGAAAACTTTTTATTTGACCAGGTATCCTCAACATTTGGCACAGATTATTGCCTAAGACAACAACACAATATACACACAATAACCCGTAAATATTGTTCGGATAACTATAGCATGTAGTTGACGTAGAAACTGAGCGATCAAAAAAGAAAAAGATTTATTTGTCCATTTTTATGTTAAAAGAAATAAACCTGTGAAAGGTAATAAATATATTTTGATATCTTATATACAGCTTTCTGTGGGAGTTCATTTCAAATTTGTTTTCTTGTTCTTTGCAATATACAGATAATTATCGATTTTTGGATTACAATCGAAATCCCTCAAAATTATAAACAATACTCAATTTCAAATTCACCTTTATAAATAAAATTTCTTTAAAGCTGCTACTTTAACCGGATTGAGTAAGTAAAGGAAGACTATATGCTATATGTATATACATACATATATGTGTCTACATTTACATACCATTACTTTTTCTCTACGCTGTCAACCCATTTCAATTTAGCGACAGTCCTCTTCACTCTACAACTATCAGAGCTACAATGCAATTTTCAATATTATTTAATTTTGAGGCAGACATAAGAGTGCAATATTTAAATAAACCTGATATACCTAAACTAATATTTATAATATATAACTGTATATTAATAACGGTAGTACTCATACACGTGCAGTGGTTTCATTTATCAACCAGACTAGTCAAAATAATAAACACTTTCAGATGAAACTCTAACTCGATATGCATGTGTGTGACAACCCTTGCGCTGTCTACTCTCAAGTGCTTCAAGCCACCAGCTGCAGCAGTTGCTGTTGTACGTGGTGTGGTTGTGTGTGTGTACTTTTGCCGCCTAAATGGGCTTGACACTTCATAATTGAAACGTTTGCACAATCAGTAGTATGGGCCAAATATTTTAGTGTTTTCTGCTGTTCATATTCAAACATAAGCTCACACAATGTTAGAGCACACATTTGCATACTAAAATAACAGACATGCATAAATGTAAATTGTGTGTATGCGTGTGTGTGTGCGTGCATGTTTTTGTATGCGCATAAAATAATAAACATTCAACAACTGAAACACGCCACATATTGCCGTTGAACCCTTTTTATGCAGAGCCAACCCGAAAAGCTCATAATCCGCTTTACTACACACACACACACATACACACACGGGCACTGCTGTGTATGTGTGTATACAAATGCCGAGGCATTTAGATGTGGTCGAGTAAATATTCATGTTAGGAGCAAAGACGATTTGACAAAACTTTTTGGGTTTCGCCAACAAAAAATGGTTGCCTGCTTGTCCAACACTGCTTGGGTAAATAGTGTTGGTGTTGAGGCAAATACGGCGTGGCTCTATGCAATTTCCTGCAGACAGCCATATCCTTCACACTTACTTATAAAATTGTTACACAACTTGCTGTGGCTCTATTTTTATTAAAACACACACTTTGCTTTACTTACATTTTTTGTTAAGATTGAACTTTTTAATTAAACATTATCTTAGGCTCGTCGCCTAGTGTACTTAAGGCTTAAGGAATAATGAAATAAATGTTCACATTCATACTATGTACATATGTATATGTTTGTGAAACGTGAAAGGGGATTAATTTTGAGTGTTTAGAATATCTATTTATACTTTCATAGAATATTCAAGATTAAGTCAGACAGATGTGCATATATTTAAGCATATTATATTTATAAAATTTTGGTACTTAACAGTTTTATATTTATAAGACATATGATAACAATATACTAATCCAATATTACTATTTCAAATGACAAATTCCGGTATCCCGAAAGTTTATAGACCCATACGGTTGTATAACATTCTTTCAGCGTATGAAAATATCGATTTTTGATTTAATTGATTTCGGGATAACAAAAATTTTTGGGGGAAATAAGGTTGCATAACATTACTTTCGTGTACCATTATAATTTCTTACAAACATTGCTTTCAGGATCCTGAAAAATTTCGGGACCCATAAAATTGCAAAACATGATTTTAATGTACCATGCTATTTTTTTGCAATTATTGATTTCGGGATCCCGAAAATTTTCGGGGCTCATAAAACTAAATAACAAGATTTTAATATATCATGAGATTTTTTTTGCAATTATTGATTTCGGGATATCGAAAATTTTCGGGACCCATAAAACTGAATAACATAATTTTTGCGTATCATGATATTTTGTAATTAGTGGCTAATATTATTGTATATTATGATTTCAAATTACCATAATAAATTTCATTTTTTTAATTATTTATTTGGAGATTGCGGAACTTGTTAATAATATTCCCTTGTCCTGAAACATGCACGTTTATCGTCTAAAAGCATATTAGATCCACTAAGAGATCAACCATTCTTTCACTATCTTCTATGCAGAAGAGAATTTATTGATTTCAAAGACTTTTATCTATTTGTATATAACCAATTGTTGCAAACTGGCAACTAACAGCTTTATCGTAAAGTTTTATATTTTTGAAGTTATACATACAGTATGTTCTTTACAGTAACTTGAAATATTCATCTCTGCTTAATAATGGAATTAAATCATAAACATTTTGGCGCGATAATTCTCGCAGCTTTCTACGTGGATTGTCTCACCATTTCGTGAAAGTTGTCTAAAATTAGTTATTGCTGCGCAAACTGATATTGCAAAACCATCATATGAAATTTTATATCTATAGAATATATCTATCTACAAACATCAGTGGGAACAGCACAAAACTTCTCCTCCTCCTTCTGTTCAGTTCATCATATCTGAATATATAATATTCGCTAATTAGAATCTCAAGGTCAAAATTGTGAGATTTAAACTATCTTTCTTTCCTCTAAAGACTTTTAGAATTTTAGATTTTACCACGTCAAAGATTTAAGTAAAATGTCTATAAAACGTTTTGTTACCAAATCTAAGAGAACAAAATCGCATTCGGCGAAAATCATCACCGAATATAATACCAAAAGCATGAATAAGAGGTTAAGTGTGCCCGACTTCTACCAACACGGGTAACTTTAATAAGATTAAGTAAAGTTTATAATATTTTTGTTTTTCAAATTTTATTAACTTCGAATATTATTGTATCTACTATAATTCTTAAACTAATATCAATAAATATTTCGATAACAAAAATGGATAGAGATTTGTTTTGGCATACTTTATCACCGTTCTGAAGATATTGCTGCTGCACTTGCCACTGTAATAAAAACGCTTGTTGTTGGTGGTACGATAATCATCTCTTAACTTTCTTCCGATACCATAGGTAAAATACTACTTACGCTGATATTGGCTGATTCATTAAAAAGGCAATTTGCCGTTTGTGATATTCGAGCTGTTGATGAATCTGCTGTAGCTGCAGGGCTAGCAGCATCTGCTCTATGAGTAGGGCTTGTTCCAGGTGGTGTTGGTACCAGGTTTCTTGCTCGTGTAGCGACTGAGCCAACATGGTCTGATGAGCTGCTCCCAGCATTTCTTGTGGTGTGGGAAAGTACACCGCATTTGGAGCCTGAGGATCCGATACACCTTTCACCATTGCTGCAATGACCGTCTCACCGTCAACAATCGGCTGTTGGGCCTGAAGGGCTCCCTCTTCTGGACTAATCGTCCAATAACATCCACGCCCAGGGTCATTTATAGCTCGACGAATTTTGCAAAAACAAGAGCTTGTACTCAGAGTTTGCTTTATCCTATTCTGCCAGCCCTGCTCTTCTTTGCGGTAGTAAGGGAAGTTTTCACTAATCCAGTTCTGTATAGCATTCGAAGTAAGTTTGCCTTCAGGACTGCTACGTATTGCCATGGTTACCAACTCACTGTACGAATAGTTTGGCCGACTACCACAGTTGTCTTCGTCAGACGACATCGACTCGTTCGGTGATATGGATCTATTAGATGCTGGTGGTGACAGCGCTGGGTTGGTGCCGTCTGCGTTCGCTAACAAATTACGAATTGAAAAGCTTGATTCAAAATGTTGGTACATTGTGGATAACTGCTTAAAGAGATGAGTGTATATGAGATAAGCTAAGTTCTCGAGTGATATTCTGTGTGAAAACCAGAAGATGACTGATGATTTTCCTTAGAAATTTTTCTCTTTTATACCCTAATTTATTTATTTCAGTGTTGCAAGGAGTTTGTCTTACTCAAGGTTGCAAAATTGCGGTCTTAAAATTGAGGTCAAGAAAAAGGATTAAAATTAACGTAATTGCTATAAAGGGCCTTAAAAAATCTGATGTCCTAAAGTGTAATATCTTAAGAACAATGGAGTTTTTATAAAAACAATAGAAAATAGAAGCTCTTACATGGAATATCTTTAGAATATTTAAAAAAAAAATCCATAACAGGTAAAAAAGAGACGCTGGTGATCATATTCAGGTGTACTAAAGTAACCTGTTTTTAATTGCTGTGAATAAAAAGCAGCTGTGGAATATGTTCAAGGTGACTCAATTTATCCGGTAATTTACTTTTCAAGGCTACGTCGTTAATCCATTAAGATCAAACTTATAAAAGCATCTTAGGATAAAATTAATATTTCGAGGATTAACCTCAAATCTTGATGTTTGTATTGGTTTGAATTGATTTGAGAGAAAACATTGATCCTATGTGTTAGTAATTATATTTGAAATATGTCTTCGTTTTTATCATTATTTATAATTTTTTTATCAATTAATGCGTTATCGTTTTATGAAAGGTTTGTGAAACCTCAGTACAGTCTTTGTTCAAATTACGCCTCTGTGAATTTTATACCTGCTTCATATGTAATCTCTTTCTAAACACCCTGCATTAATGACCTCGTCCGTTGTTTGGTAGAACATAAACGAAGTTTGAAAGCACAGACAATATAGACCCATTTTCCAAGAAAATAATTTGACTTGACATTGATCGTGTACCTGATAGAGGACCGGCGTGAAATGCTCCAGACCATTTATTTGGTTTTAAACTCTATTGTTTTATGTTCTAGTTTTGTGGTAGGTGTTAGACAAAGAACAAAAGATGTTTCGGGTGTTTTTTGTGGCCGAAAAGTAGCGGCCATATTATGACCTTGGGTTTAATAACTAGTTATGTCCTTGGTTTATAAACACATTTATAACAGTAGTTTGATTTAATCAAGCTCTTTGTATCACATAAATGGAGTGAGTTTTGGCTTTAGCAAAGAATAATGCAGGAGAACTTAATTTATTTACTTCTGTGAAAACCACAATGACTTATCGTTTGAACTCATAATTTTCTATTCATAACTTGTGAGCGAACAAAGATTGTACCAATTCAGCACAGAAACCGCCACCATCTAATGAATTTATATTAACGATTGAATAGATGTAATCTAATAAAGAGAACTGTAGAATTCTGGCCAACTATACATTCATATAGTGCGTTGGTTCTGAGCCAGAAAATTTAACTAAATCGTGCGCACTTTCAAGCGATTATTTATCATAGCTTTTGACATAGATTATCTCCGCAATAATGCATCGATGAGCTTAATTTTTGGCAATTAAACTTCAACAAAGGCCACTTTAACGATGGTATGATGGATTCAATCGAAGCCGCAGTACACTCCATAACGAATTTCGTGAAAGTCGTCTAAACTCAGTGTTGTTCCGAAAACAATTGACGCCTTAAGCAAGCTAATATTGCCTACCATGTGACCTATCGAATTTAAGTTTAGTTCTATAGCTTTACAAAAATACGCAGTTTTGATTAGAAATGACAACTTACTAAGTATCTTTTAATGCAGCTTATTACAAGCGAGTTACAGGGAGAATTCCCTATTCAGAGCTGACTTCATTATCAGTTGTGTGCAGAACAAGTCTGTTGACAGTAAATGTAGAATAAAGTTATGTGCCTGATTTGGATTTGTTTTAAGAACTATAAATGGCTACCATATCAATGTGCATTAGTCCCTTGTACCCCACCTTTCTTTTACAGGTGTAAAATGCTGTAACTGGTTTCTTTATTCTATTTATCAATCTTCGATTGATTGATAAGTTGGGTTTCCATGAAAACTTCCTGTCTAAAATCAGTCTTAAAATTGCTTGGAATATTTGTAATTAGTTCAATTGCGGCCTTCGAAATATGTAGGACTCATTGAGTTTTCACTCGAAATTTCTTCAAATGGAGAGGTAGATTTCATTTAATATTAATGACTGGAAAGTAATTACTAAGTATAGAGGCTTATTCTGAGATTTTTTTCAGCATGTTTATAAATATCTGGTCGAAGAGATATCACAACTTTTACTCAGTTGAAGTAACTTCTGTTCACAGATCTCACATAAAATAGCAGAGCATTCAGAAGGAAGTTTAATACTCCTATTTTACTTAAAAACAACATGGAAGTATATTGTGGCATAGCAACTTATCTCTTCAAGCCTGCCGTGAGCTGTTAGAAAATCGCTGCGTGACTTTGCCAGTTAGAAGCATGTGTAAACTAGGAAGGCGGTGAACTCGTGCCATCCACAGTCAATAGCGCTGGAACACGCAAACTAAATAAACAAATATATATGAAAAGTACAACAACAACAACAAGTTATAAGTCTAGCAAAAGAATTGTGACTTTAAGTCTAAGCACAACAAGCTGCGGTTTATCAGCCGCTAAAAGTCAAATTGCCATCACCATTCGCCAAAGCATTACTTTGTTGAGCCTATGGTGGTGAGTTGGTGGAGTGGGAGCGCGGGTAATTAGGGTGCTGCTTAAGCGACACACTAACTTAATATGTGTTACAACATGCGAGTTAAACGTACGCACATTTGTTGCATTTACTAAATGCTAACTGTTTACTCTATTCTCAGTATGCCTGCGCACATTTTTATTGCCTGCCTTAGAGCCGCATTAGTTACATAAGTTGAGCGGCTGGTTGTGCTTTCATTGTTATGTATTTATTATTATTTTACCACTTAAAGTTTACTACAGGGATTTGTTGGTTGTGGCCACAGCGAAGCACGAGCAAATAGCCAACTAAGCGAGTAAGCGTTAAATGTTTTGTTAGAAAAGTAATTGTTATGCGTTTATTTGTTGTTGTTGTTGCTACTCTTATAGTATTATTGTTGCATGAATTATGTTGGCAGTCGTTGAATGTAACAGATGTCCATGAGTAGTTGTGGTGGATATAAATTTAAATAAAGTCAAGCATATGTGTGTGTAAACAGCAATGCGTTTTGTTGTTTTTGCAGTAAATATTATGCATGCGAAGTGTAAAATAAATAGCAGCACATCTCACATAGAGTGCGCATATTTGTTCACCGCTATTCAGGTCAGTCGAGTTCATAGTTGCCAGTCGGATAAATACATTATATATAGTATGTATATGTATTGCAACACCAGCAAAGAGGATTCGATTGACGCGAAGTATGACGTTATTATAAAGAAGTAAGAAAACATTACAGCCGAAGTAGGAATACTCTCACAATTCTTTTTTGACAGGAGTAGAAACACATTATATTGGGTATATGAGTGTCAGAGAAACTCATAAGCCGATACTACACTTTTTTAGGAATCCAACTTTAAAATATCGTATTACTGTAACATTGTCAAGAAATGTATGTTGCACAGTTAGGGTACGCCATACACAATGGATAAGTTCAAAACTGGTCATTAGAAGTAGTTCCTACCATGCTGAAACATGCCCCAATGAGATGCGGCTCATTGACTACGCCGTGTCCCGAACTATGTCTGGAACCTAGCAGCATTGGAAAATTCATCAAGCTACCTGGCTGCCTCCGGATCGATTCTTTTCGGGTTTGTGTCAACTTGTGTCAACGTGTTCTGTAAAGTTCGCCATTTCATTATGTCATGTTTCATTTTGGTACAAAGCTTGGAGATTATCTAAGAATATTACGAAAAAACTTTTTCTCCAGTGAATACTGGAAGATCTTTTCTGGCTTAATGGTGAGGCAAATCCCAGCGCAGATCAGGAAACGCGATTGCATCCCCACAAATTGCCCATTTGGTTTGCATTGTGGTATGACTTCATCATCATACCTTATTTTTTTAGAATCAACAAATCTGCATAAAAAAAACAGAAGCCATTTGGACCAAAATTTAATGTGTTTCTTTTATTTTTACATTACGTCGTTTTTGTTGATACCCTTTATATAACATTTATACCAGCTCTGAGTAATGAAACTTGCAATGCGAGTCCCAAACTTGGAGACCGGCACGTAGTTCCCACCATTTTCTTTTCCCAACAAAACAATAACGTATTTTAATTCATATCAGCATAACCCCACAGTAATTTTCGTTCACTAAATTTCACCCATAGCCTATTTTATACTTGAGCTTCAACGAAGTATGTCTTATAAATATTCTCAAACATCTTTGCTCTTTCGGGTACAATATTTATTCGGTTGCGGGGATAATACCCTAACGAACAATAGCCTTTTTTGTTAGGAAGGTTTGACCTTGATCGCATTGTGCTTCAGTGTGGTTTTCACGCTACTGTAATTGCGGGTTGCATCAGCTATAATACCTTTCTATGGCCTTGCCTACATGACCATACTAGTAAATTAAGTTTTACGTATTATTATACAATTCCGGAAACATGCTTTTTTATATGAAATAATTGGTAAATCTGAGACATTTCTGGTGCACAAATCGAAATATGGCCATTCACCAATATGTTTCAATCATCAGTCATAAATCATTCTATTTGCTTCAATATAATAAATGGATCTCTGAAAACAACTACTATTACAGGTAGTACATTATCCACGGCTCAAAGAAACAGTGCCTTTTAAAAAGCATAGTCTCTTTATTTACCATTTACCACACTGAAAAGCTACCACAAATCCACTACTAAGATATAACCGCCATTATTCTACCTGCCTGTTTTTCAGAGCAGTAAAGGAAAAGGTGATCTTAGTACTCTGATAACTGACTCGGTGTCGCTGTTTTACCTGAGATGACCTTTTTAAACTCTTTTAAGGATATTTTTAGAAGGTTTATCTATGGTAGTCAGTCTTCTTTTGTTTTTAAATTATTTTGTCTTGCGTTACTAGACTTTGGAACGTCAGACTTTTGACTTCGGTTTCATCGGTTGCGTCAGCTTAGATCTCCTTTGATGTCCTTGATTTTCTGGCCACACTTTTGACATAAGTGTGAGTTATCCCAGTTCTTTACAACAAAGAAATGCTTCAGAGTATAAAAAAGAAAATTTGTAAAGCAAAAGTCATCAGTCATCTTTTGACTTCAACATAGAATATTACTTGAGATTTTATTTAGCTCATAACCACCCATCTCCTTAAACAGCTATCTAAAATGGCCCAACATTTAGAATCAAGCTTCTCGATTCGTAATTTGTTAGCGAACGATGACGGCACCAACCCAGCGTTGACACCACCACCATCTGATATATCCATGTCATCGAACGAATCGATGTCATCTAACGAAGGAAACTGTGGAATTCGTCCCAACTATACATATAGCGATTTGGTGACCATGGCGATTCGCAGCAGTCCTGACGGTAAACTGACATTGAGTGCTATACAGAACTGGATTAGTCAAAACTTCCCTTACTACCGAAAAGACGAGCAAAGCTGGCAGAATCAGATAAGACAGACACTGAGCACGAACTTACACTTCCTGAAGGTACAACGACCTTTGGGCGACCCCGGACGTGGTAACTATTGGACCGTGAGTCCGGAATTGGCCGCTGGTGGTATTACTGGCAATATAACTGCATTTGGACCCTTACTTTCGGGCGTACCGCATCCCGAGTTGCCGAACGCAGTCTATTTCCCCACACCACAGGAAATAGATGCAACACAGCGGGCAATGCATGAGCGGCAGGTGTGCTATCAGTTCCATCAACAACAAGCGCATATTTTCCAACAGCAGCTACTGCAACTACAACAGCAACAACTTCAGAAGCTGTGCGACGAAACATACCTAAAGCTGATCTTCCACCAGCAGCAAATGGCTTTATTAACAGGCCAACAAGTTCCTACTTAATTTAGGTGCTCTATTAAAGAGCGTGTAATATTATTCGAAGTATTATAATATAATTCTAAGTATTATTTTAAGTTAATAAAATGTGAAATAATTTGAAAAATGGCGATTTCTCATTTTGAGGTTTAGTAAGTGGTTGGTATTTTGTTGGTACGGTATCATTTGGTCACTGACGTCGCTTCTCTGTAGGGAAATCGTAGTCGTTGTTGTTCTCATTAGAGCAAAATTGCTGTTTCAGTGTGATCAAGAGAGAACAGCTACAATGTCACTATAGAAGGGGGACACGACTGGGACTAAACGAAGCAATACTTATGAATTTGCAGAAGGGGGCATTCTTTTTCCGATTATATCAGATTGGGAATGAGGGGAATCGCCATTGCCTTCTTTCGTTTTAGCGCTGGATATGTAGACTTCGGACAAAAATAACAGGAACTGATTATGAAAGGGCCCCTGTGCGACAATGGGATCTCTTCCGCATATTATAGAACACAAATATCAACTGAAGTATTTGCTTTCAGCAATGTTCAGGCACCTTGTACTCTTTTGTCTAACTTTTGCAAAACTGAGGTTGAAATATATCATATCTTCTGTGAGTCTGGTTAAATGGGAGGATCTGATATTAACCGCTTAAAGTGCTTTGGCGGTTTTTAAGAGCCTTTGTTATCAATACTTAAGGGTGCTTAGATGTCACAATAAACCGGCGTCTCAGCTGTTCAAGTGGGACTCATTTTCTTCTTCTTCTTTATTGGCGTAGACACCGCTTAAGCAATTATAGCCGAATTAAAAACAGCGCACCAGTCGTTTCGAAGTCTGGTCCTTCTCCGACTGGTCTTTCTAACGAAGTTGGGGTCTTCCTCTTCTTCCACCATCGGATACTGCGATGAATACCTTCAGAGCTGTTTTCATCCATTCGGACGACATGTAAGTCATGCTAGCGTACCCGCTTAACGTCGTCTTTTATCTCATATAGCTCTTCGTTCCATCAAATTCGATATTTGCAGAGGCCAACGCCCGAGTGACTATAAATCATTCGCAGAAATTTTCTTCCGAAAACTCGTAACGTTGACTCAGCAGATATTGTTTACGTCCATGCCTCTGCAACAGGAAGGGAATAATGACTGACTTGGAGAGTTTGGTCAATGTTCGTCGAGAAAGGACTTTACTTCACAAGTGTCAACTCAGTCCAAAGTAGTACCTGTTAGCAAGTGTTATTCTGCGTTTGATTTTGACGCTGACATTGTTGTTGCTGTTAATGCTGGTTCCAAGATAGAGGAAATTATCTATTATTTTGCCCTTGTTTATTACCAGTTCAGGAATCTATTTTGTAGCGACTTATTAACCTAACTCAATCCTAGACTTAATTAATGCATTTTGTTTGGAAGAACAAATAAGAGAAAGTGTAGAGCAAATATGGCAGTTCTTAGCTCCATTGAACACGCATTAAAATCAAAGTCAGTTTATCGAAATAAGTACAGAAATAAGTACTACAGTCAGAAGTTTTCTAAGAAGACAAACAAGTCTTTTTATACAAGTTTTTGCCAACTAATTTTTTTGATGCAATCTTAAAAAATTACATTTCCGAAAAATCATACCAATAAAATATGTCAGACTTCATAAACCTCAAAACCAAAAGCCGTTATATTTTAAATTATATCACATTTTATTAAATTAAAATATTACTAGAACTTATATTCTAATACTTCAACTAATATCACATGCTATTTAATTGAGCATCTAAATTAAGTAGGAACTTG
Organism: Bactrocera tryoni; assembly: GCF_016617805.1. Classification (NCBI taxonomy): domain Eukaryota; kingdom Metazoa; phylum Arthropoda; class Insecta; order Diptera; family Tephritidae; genus Bactrocera; species Bactrocera tryoni. Next base: position 14,732,908 of record NC_052503.1, on the reverse strand, counting down.
CTGGCCTGTCAAGATAGCAATTTGCTGCTGGTGGAAAATCAGCCTTAGATATGTTTCGTCGTAAGGCTGCTGAAGTTCTTGCTGTTGGAGTTGCAGTAGTTGTTGTTGCAAAATATGCGCTTGTTGTTGATGGAACTGGTAGCACATCTGCTGCTCATGCATTGCTCGCTGTGTTGCATCTATTTCTTGCGGCGTGGGGAAATAGACTGCGTTCGGCAACTCGGGATGCGGTACGCCCGAAAGTAAGGGCCCAAATGCAGTTCCATTGCTAGCAATACCACCAGCGGCCAATTCCGGACTCACAGTCCAATAGTTACCACGTCCGGGGTCGCCCAAAGGTCGTGGTACCTTCAGGAAATGTGAGTTCGTGCTCAGTGTCTGTCTTATCTGATTCTGCCAGCCTTGCTCGTCTTTTCGGTAGTAAGGGAAATTTTGACTAATCCAGTTCTGTATAGCACTCAATGTCAGTTTACCGTCAGGACTGCTGCGAATCGCCATGGTCACCAACTCGCTATATGTATAGTTGGGACGAATTCCACAGTTTCCTTCGTTAGATGACATCGATTCGTTCGATGACATGGATATATCAGATGGTGGTGGTGTCAACGCTGGGTTGGTGCCGTCATCGTTCGCTAACAAATTACGAATCGAGAAGCTTGATTCTAGATGTTGGGCCATTGTGGGTAGCTGTTTGGAGGGCTGAGTGCTCGCGAGGTAACTAAAAACTCGAGTGATATTCTGTGTGAAAGTCAAAAGATGACTGATGACTTTAGCTTTACAAATTTTCCTTTTATACTCTAAAGCTTTTTTTAGTTGCAAAGAATTGGGTTAAGTCAGACTTATGGCCAAAAAGCGTGAAAAAAATCAAGGACGTCACAGGAGATCTAAGCTAACGCAACCTATGAAACCGAAGTCAAAAGTATGACGTTCTAAAGTCTAGTAACGCAAAAGCAATGTAATTAAAAAACAAAAGAAGACCGACTACCATAGATAGACCTTCCAAAAAATATCCTTATAAGGGTTTAAAAATGTCATCTCAGGTAAAATAGCGACACCGTGTCAGTTATCAGAGTACTAAGTTAACCTTTTCTTTTACTGCTCCGAATAACTGGCAGGTAGAAGAATGGCGGTTATATCTTAGTAGTGGATTTGCGGTAGCTTTTCAGTGTGATAAATGATCAAGATAACCGAACTTAGCGGTCACCCAGTAATATATATAGTACTGTTCAAAGATACGCCATTGACCGATGAAATTCAATTGTGTAAAAGAGACTAAGCTTTTTAAAAGGCACTGTTCATAGAGCTGTTGAGATCAAAAGAGTTTAAAGCACAGACAATATACAAGTACAGCAGTTTTCTTCAGAAGTGATTTAGAGTAGCATTGCTCTTGTACCTGTAATAAGCTAGCTTTTGTTTTCAGAATGTATTGTTTTAAGATATTTTTATCCTCTACTTATGAAATATGGTGGGCTCAGAACGAAAGATACCTCAAGTTTTTAAGCCCGTTGTGGTGGGCCACATTGTGACCTTGGCTGTGTAATTTAATGGAATAACCTCTGTACCTACCGCAGGAAATATTGGTCCATGAACCCAGAATTAGCAGCAAGTGGTACTCGAAATGTTGGTAATAGGACCGAGCTTGAACCGTAGATAAGCAGTGCACCATAATGTACTACATGTGATAGTAGTTGTTTTCAGAGATCCATTTATTATATTGAAGCAAATAGAATGATTTATGACTAATGATTGAAACATATTGTTAAATGACCATATTTCCATTTGTGCACCACAAATGTTTCAGATTTACCAATTCTTTCATATAAAAAAGTATGTTTCCGGAATTGTATAATAATACGTAAAACTTAATTTACGAGTATAGTCATGTAGTCAAGGTCATCGGAAAATATTATAGCTGATGCAACCCGCAATTACAGTAGCGTGAAAACCACACTGAAGCACAATGCGATCAAGGTCAAAACATTCCTAACAAAAAAGGCTATTGTTCGTTAGGGTATTATCCCCGCAACCGAATAAATATTGTAGCCGAAAGAGCAAAGATGTTTGAGAATATTTATAAGACATACTTAGTTGAAGCTCAGGGATAAAATAGGCAATGAGTGAAATGTAGTGAATGAAAATTACTGTGGAGGTATACTGATATGAATTAAAGTCTTGTTTAGTTGGGAAAAGAAAATGATTTGAGTTTCCGAGTTTGGTATTCCCACAAGCAGACTACAGGTTTTATCCCTGAGAGCTGGCATAAATATTATACAAATGGTACAAACAAGAACGACGTGATGTAAAAATAATAAAAAAAACATTCAAATTTGGTCCAAATACGTTCTCTTTTTTTCTGAAGATTACTTGATGTCATTTATGATTTGAACAGAATATTGGCGAAATAGCTACCAATGATTCCGTTTGTATATTACACGATATTTTATTTGATGGTTACGGCATTTTCTTCCTCAATTCTAAAAATAAGGTCTGACGATGGCGCCGTGCCATAATGCGCACCTAATGGGCAAATTGTGGAGATGACATAGCATTTCCTGAACCGCCCGAGGACGTGACTCACCATTAAGCCAGAAACGCGACTTGTCTGAGAAGATAATTTTCGATGAAAGGCTTTTACTGATTGGACTGCGACATTGAGAATCAACTTCTTACATCATACCGACGGAATACTTGAAGGTGGTACTCGAAGGATTGCTATATTATAATAGGAAGTTAAGTTCCAGAGTTCTTCAGACATGGGGTTCAGACATTCATTGCTTCCTTCTCGTAAAAAAATGAAAAATAGCGGATATTTTACTATTTGCGGGTGCTAATGTCTAGTTCCTTACGCTCAGATTGGACTTTAGAAAGTTCAATCATAAGACATAGGTACTCAAAGCTTTTCATATTTTGCCACGTTGTACTACTTATCAAGTAATAACCCCAAAGGTGTACTTCTAAAGGACCTCGTTAGACAATTTTTTTTATTATTTTTAGCTTAGTATGCTCTGTTTGAATCAAGATTCATATATCTATGAAACTTTTACTCGGAAAAACTTTCAAGAGCTTTTAAGTAAATTTCGTTCTGTAAACTATTTCAGTAGTTAATATTTATCAAGTCATTTGTGGCCTTTGTTATGAAAATAAAGTCCAAAGTTTATAGACCAGCATTTGATAGTTACCTTAAAATGCAGTATAGTACGTCTTTATAGCTTTCTCGTGCTATTTTCGCTTCAAGTAGGCCCTAGAACAAAACTAAATGTTAAGGCTAAAATAAGCTACTCTTTCGAAAATGCTAAAACTGTGCATTAAAAGTAGGTAAAAACAGAATTTGTTACACATCCATTTTTAATCTAAACATGAAAATTTGAGGAAACTTAATCTAAGTTAGTTTCGGAAAGATCTGAATTATTAAAAAATATAAATTTGTTTGTTATTCTTAGTCTTTAAGAGCATTTGTAAAAAAAATTATTAAGTTTAAGGTATTACAAACGCTCTCCAAAAAAGCTCTTAAGTGTAATTTAAGGGTGCCCTTAATTACCGCAACATGACCTCCACCGCAGCAACATTTACAGTTCACATTTTCTTATGCAAATACCGCATAAACTTGGCATTTAAAATTATCCAGACATGAATTATTAAAGTTGCAAGCAACGAGCATAAGCAGCAAGCTAACTACTACCACAAAGTACCGCTACAAAATATAAGCAAAGCGGCTTCGTCGGCTCCCACTCAATACGCTTATTAAACGCGGCTGCTTGTGCCATCATTTTTCTTCGCTTTTACAGCACGTTGTTAAGGGTACAAGTAAAGTGAGTATTATCCTGTTGCTGCTCCTCAAAAATATTTATTCTCTTTTCCACCTTTTTTCTGTGTCTACGGTTTCGTCTCGCTCCTCCCGCTCTACTATAAAATCCAGGCGCACACAGCTTGAGTGGTATTTTAAATATTTAAAGTTGTCTGCTGATATCTTCTGACGCTGATGCGCATCCATAGCTCAGTTTATATGGTATGTGCGTTCTTCATCACAGCCGCCGCCGACGTATTGACGGTTGTACATGGGTAAGCACGGAAAGCGTCGCCTTCGTAATAACAAGTTTCCTGCGCGTACTCTTCCACTTAATACTAATAATGTGGTGCTCGCTCGGCGTCTTAATATCTCTCTACTCGCTTGTCTGCCGCATCGTGGTGGGTGGATTGAATGACGCGATACGCGTGTTTCTTACTTTCTTTCGTACTTCAGTCTTCACAGAGGGTTCTGCTGATTGCGGTACTACACTGCTTCGTAAGATGCTATCGGTGAAATCCACTGACAAATTCTGCTGAATGAATTTTGAAGTATAATTCCGCTTTGTATACAAATCCGCTAAAGTAACTGTTGAGCAGCTTGACTTGCAATGTCACGCAGCGTTCCTATTATACTTAGTACTGACTTACTTGCGACTGCTTTTACTTTCAACTGTTTGCTGGTATTTCTATTTATATGCTCTACGATGTGCTTCCAGTTGAGGTAGGCAAATTTGCACTCAGTTCATTTTAAATGCTTGAAAGGGAGGCTATGACAGGTCGCCATAGGTAAACAATCATTTTGTACTTGATACCACTCAAAACGAGTCTCTTCAAGTAGCAAAAAGGGATCAATTTGATACAATTAGTAGTTAATGATAAGCAAAAGTTTGATTTCATATTTTTTAACTGAATATTAAAGAACTATTTTTATAGTGAATGCTGTGTTGGAAGACACTAACTTTTGATTGAAGTATTGATTTATTATTTGCTAGTTTATTCACTGTCAATATCCGGATCATATAGCAATAAGATTTTAATAGAATATTAATTATTAGTTTAGAGGCGCATTAAAGCAATGATTCCTGTAAGAATCTTTGTGTTGAGTTTATCAATTGTACGAGGGCCACTGTTAGTTTTATCAAATATCAAAATTATGTGAAAAAAGTAAAATATGGGGATGTGGCTGGCTAGTCAATGTCACCCCTTTTCACATTATACATCCATGCATCCGGGTAATCGTCTATATACATATGTTTCACTCATTTTCGGCAGACATATTGAGCCAACATCCATAGAGACAAAAAAGCTTTGTCGCCTTCAAAGTAATCCCCAGATGTAATACGATTATGCCAACGACTTTTCCAGTTCTTTTCATAAGCCTTTTTTGGCTCCTTCGGCGAATTTTGCTTTATCTCTTCTTTCGACTGAAAACGTGTTCCACGGAGCGGCAATTCCAATTTGGGGAACAAGAAAAAATCACACGGAGTCGAGCAAGATGGCGTCTCATACCCAAAATATCTACCAAAATCATTTGGACGTACTAGCGAGAAACGATCTATCTTGCTATCTCTCTAATACTTGCTTTTCACTTGTGTTTCCTTACTTCACTTTTTTAATATTTTCATCTGTTGAAGAGAATAGGAGGCATGTCTTCAATGATCTCTACACAGTCTTTGAAATTTTGTACCATTCGTAGGCTATATCTATATCTATATCTATATCTATATCTATATCTATATCTATATCTATATCTATATCTATATCTATATCTATATCTATATCTATATCTATATCTATATCTATATCTATATCTATATCTATATCTATATCTATATCTATATCTATATCTATATCTATATCTATATCTATATCTATATCTATATCTATATCTATATCTATATCTATATCTATATCTATATCTATATCTATATCTATATCTATATCTATATCTATATCTATATCTATATCTATATCTATATCTATATCTATATCTATATCTATATCTATATCTATATCTATATCTATATCTATATCTATATCTATATCTATATCTATACCTATATCTATATGTATCTATAGTATATTGGATTGCTCACTTTTGGGTCAATCAATAAAGTGTTCAAAAAAATAGTGAAAACTGTTACACATACAGTGATATACCTTAAATATATTTACAGCAAAAAAACAATATGACGTTGAATAAACGCTTTATAGCTTGATTAAAAAGGGCTTTTTAAACAATCAATATTCCTGAATATATATTTTCTTTTATCAAGTTCAAGTAATTGTAAGAAAATGTCACTTATGTAAATATGCCCATGAAACATTACTCGGCAACATACTTATACATACTATACATATTTATAAATGGAGCATATGTGTATATTAGGTATTGTTGATCCTTCATCAAATTGTTTGAAGCACTTGTTGTCAAATATGGCAATGATTCGAACACAACTTTTTCCTGCTCTTTTACGTCTATAAATAGCGGAAATATTTCATTCATTTTCCCCACTTATTTTAGTTCGAGAATTAAGGTTAAACTGTACATATGGTATAGACGATTCCACTTTGGAGGAATTGCCGTTTGAATCGTCAGCTGATTTTCTCCTTCTTTTCTTACTTTATTGTGACTCAAACAACCTTTGATTCGTGGATTATATGTATGTACTTTAGCACCCAGTAGGGAAGTTAGGTTGCATACAGAAGATTCATCATTCAAACTTATACTCGTATAATTTTTAACCAGACTGGTTTAAAATCAATATTCCTGGTTTCATATCTGCGGCTGATTGGTCTGGTAGTTGAGATTTTGAATAATAATACACGATAATGAAATTTGGAGAGTATCAAAAAATCTTTAGTTCGAACAGCGTTATAAATACCAACAGAAACGTGCTACTAGTGACCAATGATCAAACCGGCCTGAACTTGCAACAGAACTTATGCCAGGTCTTAATAGTATATGGATTACATATTGGCGAAGTCGAGGTATAAACAATTTTATTTTATGAAATCTTGTGATAAAGGTGATGTAGACGTTTTTACTCATATAAAAATCTAAAATGGCTTTAAAAGTTTTGTTATTTTCTTTGGTGTTTTATCACCCTTTGCTGACAAAAGAGTCGCTAAGTCTAATATCGAACTTCAATATCTCTGCCTAAGAACTTCATGTCTGGAGTTGTAATGCCTCAACATCTATTCAATCTCCATTTAAATCTTTGAATTTTGGCATCGTTGAGAAGCCAAATGCGTCCAATGTTGAGCGGGTTGTTCGTAAAAAGGATGGAAAATTTAATTTTAAATCAAGTTTATTCAAATTTCATTTATAGTGTATTAAATTTTTATATTTTCGTCGCAATGTGAAGTAAAGTATAACATTTTGAAGGAGAGTGGGGAATGACTGTTATGCTATTATATAGTGAAACTTAAGCGAACAAGTTTCGTCGCTCACAACATATTCAGCTTTAAGCTGATATCACATTGCATTAGGTAACAAAATATTAAAAGTAAGCAAGTAAAATTTAATTAAACTGAAATCCGTGAAGATTATATTTTGAAAATCATCGAACTTAAGTAATCCTTAGGGTTATTGGAATAAATGTGTGGAATCATTTTCAATATAATTAAGCCCATACTTAAGTCAGTTTTGTCCGAAAGTCAGTACAAGACACATTAACCCATTTCTGGTTGAAATTTTTTAAGTATCTCAGCTATCTTCATTTAATTTTGAGTTACGTTTTGAGAAGTCCGGGAAGATCTTTTTAAAGAACATCATTCTAAAAATAAGCGACGCTGCTACAATATTTTTCTGGAATCTTAGAAAAAATTCTAACAAAATTATATTAAAATTTCTATTCAAACTGATTCGGAATTCCCTGCAGGATCCTGTGTGAACTACTTTAATAAGAATGTGTTTTTTTTTTTCAAAAACAGACATACGCATGTCTGTATAAATATACTCACACATATGTACATATGTATGTGTACAGTTAAGTAATAATTTAGTAGTTTTGTTGGCTTCGAAACAGCCGGTTCTTTTATTACTTTACTGCACTACAGATGATATTACTTTCGTTACATTTCCTAATTTATTGTAGTACTAACTTTATGCGCTGCTGCAGGCACACACACATACAAGTGTGTATACTTGTATACATACTTATTTTCTTACCCAAGTCTTAGTAGTTTTTGTTGCTGTGATTTTCGTTTTGTTTATATTTTCTTTTCGTAACTGTTGATGATGATTATTTTCGGTCATGGTCAGCTGGTTGCCCCAAACACATACACACGCACACACTCATACAGCCGCCCATTTGCTATTTATATGTGGCTTGAGATATTTGCAATGCAGTGTCTTGCGGTTGTTGACATTGAACGCGGATGAAAAGTATATTTGCGACGAGGGGTGAAAGGAAAAGGGAAAAGCACAAAGCACTTGAAAATAAATCGCATCAATTTAGTTGATTCTGATAGTAAAAGTGCCATAATGTAGACTTACTTGTGTGCCTTGGCCGGTTATGAGGAGAAATTTTCGGCAGTAAGTGGGTCTGAAAATAGAAAAGCGGATGAAAAGTTGGAGAGGGTGTATATATATGTATGTAATAGGATATTTGTAAGCACATGAAGGTACTTATATACTAAATTAGTGTGTAATGGAAGTGTGTGAAGTCACTTATAGTTGTGGACAAGCATTGCAACCCTTAGATAATGCTAAATAATTTGTTTCAGAATTTGAAAATAAAAATAATATTTAAAAAAATTGCTACTCTGCTTTTTATAACATTATTATTATGAGTTATTTTAATTAGAAAAATATTCTGCAAACTAAAAGGCAAAAAATTTTCACAAAATGTTTACTTCTTCCCACAAAACAAAACCAAAAGAAAACACGCAAAGCATTCCTCTTACACTTAAATACATTTTTGTCAACCAAAAATGCTACAGCAGCAAAAAAGCACGAAAATCCTTTAAAATTTCACCTAAGCCCTTGGCACAAAGAAAAATTCATACTCATAATTTAATTAGTGAGCTTTACAAAAGACTAAATGAAAAATGAGTTACGGGAAATGAGCAAGAATGCAATGGTAGAAAGCAGAAAGAAACGACCAGCCGGCAATAGCAGCGAAATTAATGTCGAAAGTATGGCAACCAAGGCGAGCGGGTGGCTGCGTGAGCACGCGGAACAACCGTGCAGCCAGACACATTTAATGAATTTGGCCTCCTTTAGTCACGATTGTTGTGTGCACTTCGTTTCGTTTCGTTTAGCTATTACTCTTATTGTTGTTGTTACTGTATTTTGTTGTTTGTAATGCTTTATAAGCAGCTGCATGTTGCACACAGATAAGCTTCCATTTCGGGACGCAACATTGCTGCAGGTGTTTGGCGCTCACACCCACTGCCTCCCAATCATTTCTCTTTACACTTTTTAGGGAATTTCTTTGGAGTCGTTGGTCGGCGATTTTGGATGGTTTTTGCTGGTAGGAAGTGTTCCACGGAAAGGTGCAGTCAGCATGAAATGAAAGTTTCTAACTTGGCAGCATGTGGACAGCAAGTCTTATTGCTAATACGTGGAATCATAGAGTCCAATAGCCGTTATTGATTACTGTGACCTATCTTGTTATACGACTTTTATGGAATTGGAATAGCTGAGGCGAAATTTCGAAGAATAACCAAATACAAAATTCCTATGTTGGTAACAAAGCCTTTAAGCATACTTGTTGTTCCTATATTGCATTCCACATCTGAGAATGCACCACAGCATTCTCCACCACTCCAATCGACATCGCAGTGCAAGCAGCAAACGAAGACCGAATTGCTTCCACTCCTGAAGTAATGTTTCTACGTAAGCTTTATTTGATATTTCCGGATTAGAGAACGAAAACAAATTTTAATTATCAAAAATCGCTTTATTGATTTTCAGAATATTCTCCATTAAGTATAGGTTCTTTTACATGCATTCCAACCAATTTCCGAATCACTTTTGCCACTCTGATTGTAGTATCTCCAAAACTTGCGTTCTGAAGGCATAAACCGTCTCTTCAAATGCCGAAAAACATTGACCTATTAGTTTATCTTTTACGTGCGGAAATAAAAAGAAGTCTCACTGCAATACTCCTCCGTGTATGACTCATCAAATTGAAGTTTTGATTGCTCAAATATACAGTTGCTTCAGTCGATGTTTGAGAGCTCGCGTTATCATGGTGAAGAGTAATCCATCTTCGGCGGTTGGTTTCCCGAATTTCTTGACAGACAACTGACAAGCAAAACGCTGTACAAGGTAGATTCCAAAGTAAACAGAACTTTTTGAATCTAGCGCCCCTAGTGGCGCCATCTATATGTCGAATAGTGCGTTAGAATCTGCTGTCTATATCGATTGTTCAATGAGAGTTTCATGACATTTCATAGATTTTAGTGTCAGTATGTTTATGTTATTGGTGCGAAAATGAGATTCGAACAAAGAGCCAACATTAAATTTTGTTTTAAAATTGGTAAAACTTTTACCGAAACGTTTCAATGGATGAAACAAATTTATGGCGATGATTACCTATCCCGTAGCAGAGTGCGCGAGTGGTTTCAACGTTTTCAAAGTGGTCGTGAAGACATAAATGACGATCAACACCGGAAATTCCATCAAAAATGTGCGTAAATTCAGTAAAAATCAGCCAAAATCATCATTGAAATTCATGGAAATGGAATTGAACATCTCTAAAACATCGATTTATCACATTTTGACAGAACATTTGAGCTTACGAAAGGTGGGTGCATGGTTTGTTCAGCACAAATTGACTGACGACCAAAAATTGCTCAGAACCCAACATTGGAAGGACGATTATTTGACCAAAAATCACATTTTAACCATTAACCACTCTTCGTATTCACCTGATATGGCACCGTGCGACTTCTTCCTTTTTGGAAAAATGCATTTGCCCATGAAAGGAAAGCGTTATGCAGAGGCCATTCAAAAGGCTTTCACCGGCATACTGACGGCAAAACCGGCCAACGAGCTAAAACATTCATTCGACATACTTTTGGACCGTGTATTGAAGCAAAAGGGGACTATTTTCAATAAAATAAATTGATTTTGCCGAAAAAACCATTTCTTCTGTTCTTTTAAGTCGTGTTTACTTTGGAACGCACCTTGTATACTACTCAGAATTTACTCTTATGCATTGTCCTAGTGGCATGGTTGCGACAAGCCCAGTTGCTTCAAGAAACAGGCAACCATTTTCTTCAAAGTGTTTCGTGCGCGAACAACCTTTGCTGGATTTGGCTTATCTTGAAACACCCATACTGTTATCTTCTCTTTACTTTTGAATGTATACGTTTAACTACATGTTTCATCATCTTTAACGATTTTATAGACGTGTTTCGAAGCACCGCTATCGTATTCTGCGACTTCGACTGAATTGATCA